>NC_142213.1:2525000-2835227 GCF_049639895.1 Pseudopodoces humilis | reverse complement strand
GCAGCAACACGTGCAGCAGAGCCCAATTCCTTGAGTCCCAAGTCATAATTAACTCCCTGAAGGACAGAAACCTGACAGGAAATCCAAAATCTCTTTGCAATCCACTAAATATTGCAGGAATGAATGGCTGGCACGGGGGAAGGAATGTTGGCTGGAAGTGAAGCCTTTTGGTTTGAGCTTTTCCTGGGCTGCGTTTATTTAGCACACAGCTCGGAGGCACTTGCTGGTTCATATCTGGGAATGGAAGTTGCCATGGATAGAGTTGAGTTGGGGGGTGGAAGGGTGGCAGCTCAGTCTGCTGATACCTGGAGTTAATTCTGCACCTGCACAGGGCCTCGGGTGGTGTTTGAAACATTTGAAGGGTTTAACTGTGGGTTTATGTGGAACAGTTCAAAACGGGGCTGCCCCGTGGGCCTTTGTACTCAGACCGTGACATCTGAGGTGTGAGTCCTTCTGCCTTTTTCTTTTTCCCTGGGTGAAATGGAAGCAAAAAACTAAAAAAAAAAAAAAAAAAATAAAAAAAATCTGAACCCTTCACCTGTCAAACCAAAAATCTCTGCTGCATTTCAGATCCAGCTTCCCTCGCAGACCAGATGAGAGAAAGGAAAGGCTCATCTTATGTCATGTAACCACTACCAGATGATATTCATGAGGGTCACAGTGAGAGTCCCATATGAAATAAATAGAATATAAATTATGAGCCTCAGTGAAACGATGCTGCTCACAACAGCTGCTCGTTGGCCCCATCCTCAAGAGCTCTGCCTTTGCCAAGCTTGAAACTGCAGCCTTGGGGTGACAGCTTTCATCCTCAGATGTGTTGGAGAACATCACTCTGGGCCAGCTCACCTCTGCTGCTCCCTGGCCAGGCAGGACCAGGCCCCCTGTGACCCTTCCCATCCCCGAGCAGCAGAGCTGAAAGAGGGCTGGATTTTACGAGGCATTCCCGAGCCCTGGGTGTGGAAACCGCAGGTGATGAGTTTCCAATCAGATAAGGCGATGGCAATTCCAGATGACCCTGCCATCAGTCGCAGGAACGGCCAGGCAGGGAATGTAGGGATTGGGTTTCACCCAGAGCCTGGACACATTTATAATGTTTCACTAAATGAATAGGGAGTACTGTGACCCAGCTGGGAAATTTATGGCCTTGGTTGTGGCTCTGACAGGACCTTGGAGTGAGATATCATGGGCGTCGGTGGTGGAGGCTCATCTCAGCCTGAAATTGGGGTGGGGGTAGGGGTGAGAAGCAGAGATAAAGCAGCTGTTGAAAAGCTTAAGCTCTGTGTCTCTGGCTAAAAACAGCTTGAGAACACACTCACTGAGGTGTCAACCCTCTACCAAGTGCCCAGGAAGTGAAAAATATCCCAAGTGAAGGACAAATCAAGTCCCATGTTGGGGGGTCCAGGAGCTCGGTCACAAAATGTGCAGATTAACGGGAGGAGGATGAGGAGAAATCATACCATGGGAGGAGGAGAGGTCATTCCTGACAATGTGCAGCTCCACAAGGCTGGAGCTGTGCTACACAGGGACCTTTCACTCCACCGTCTGTGGTCACTCAGCTCATTTTCTCTCAGGGTTGGACTGGGGGATTTATGGCACATTTTGGATTTTTAACAGCATCAATTACACAGCCTAAACTGAGCTCCTCTAGAAGTGGAAGTTAATCTTTGCCTAAGCTGCATACAATGATCTGCTGTGACCTTCTTGACTGATGCTTACAAAAGCCTTCCTTAGAAGCTGAGGGTGAAAAGCAGAGTTTAAAGATTTACTGGGACATTTACAAGTGTGATAACATTTTTCAGCCTGTTTGGTTTTATGATAAATCATTTTTTATTGCCCCAGAAAACCTGGAAGATGGTGACCAGAAGTAGAATATTTTTGGCTTTGTCATTGGAAAATCAGACCCAAAGTGTTTCTGCTATGAATGGAAGGAAATTTAAAGCACAGAACAATCTGAGGTAACCAGGCAAAACACTTGCTGTGGCTGTCCAAAAACAACCAAAAAAAAATGCCTAGAAATAAACAAAAGATGTATTTTGTAGGCCACTGAGAAGACCTTTGTTTTTTTTTCCCTTTTGATATTGAAGGATTTTTTTGAATTTTTTCCAAAGAAAGTAGTGAGGTTGAAAAATGGTGGTGGGGGGTGAATTAAAAATATGAATGTTTGGAGCAAAGCCAAGTGGTCATGATTTGTTTTATTTGAAAAATGTCAACCAGCTGTACCTACGAAACTGGAAACCAGGTAAAAATTGCCCCAGTCTCAGCTTTTTTTTCCTTTTTTTGAAACTGAAGAGTCAATCAAGGTTCATCAGAATGGTTTGTGACCTTCCAGCTGAGTGCTCTAGGCTTGCTGGAAACTGAAAATCCAATAACAGGATTGTTGGAAGTTATGTGGACTCAGCTGAGGTTTCACTTTCGTTTTTGCACACAAACCCAAGTTATGTGGCGTTTGTACCAAAAGTAAATTGAGATTTACACAAAATCTTTCCATACTTTTTGATACCAACAGATTGAGCTGCACAGCAATGAATTTGGGGTTGCAGTGAAGTAACTAACCAGTTTTGGCATTGGCATGATTGGAAATTGGAGTTTACCCTGAATATCCACCAGCAAATCCTCCTGATTCCCGAAGTGATATTTGTAAATAAATAGTGTTTTAAAGTAATTATCTCATTTTCAATTCTTCTAAACCTCTCAAATGAGGAAAAACTGATCAATTTATCTCTGTGAACAGTAAACCTTTGTTGAAAGCCAGCATGTCTTGAGTTTCTTTCAAGTTCAGATTAAGGGGAAAAGAGTTTGTCAGCCAGAAAACTCCTTGGATGTCACCTTCTGCTCCATGTTACCATCCCTAGTGGTTAAATCCTGATCCATGAGCAGGGCTTGTAAACCAAAAGCAGTAGGGACTGGGAACACAAAACCAGCTGAATAATAAAATTAAAACCATTTTCAGTCTCCTGAAGCTGTGTACAGGTCTTTTCTCAGTGTTCATAATCTCACAGTTCTAATTTGAGCAGTGAGCTCCCAAACCTGTTTGGCTTCAGGACCGTGCTTTGGAGAGTTCACCTGCAGCAGGAAAAAGTGGATGATGCTCTGGATGTGGAGACAACCAAAATCAAAGGCTCCAAGTCTGTTTTTCCAGGGCAATCTACACCTATGCAGTAGCTTCCCTGGAATCTGAACCATCTCCTGCAGCACAGACCACTGAAGCCCTGCCAGGAATGATAAACACATCCCATTTTTCTTTCCTTATCTGTTTGCATTTTGTTAATATCTCCTCTCAACCCCTTCCACTTACTTCCAGTGGCTCTTATCAACAGCCAGCAAAGAAATCCTTCCCGGCCAATGTCTGGAACTTTTGTGTGGGAAATTTTCTCACCCGTGCACATAAGATGTGATTTACATGGGTTGTGATATGGGGATTCATTAGGGAAGTTTAATTAAGATCAATCACATAACAGGTGAAATATAGGGATGGAGGATGACACAACCTCTCAAACCCCTGATTACATGAGTCACCAAAATATATTGCCACAGAAATCATGGAAAACATTCCTTTGACTTGCTGAGAGGAGTTTAACATTGAAAGACTCACAGGGGCATTTGTTGGAACACTGGGGTTCGTTGCTAAACACTAAAAAGAAAAATCAAGAGGGAGAAACTAGCTTGCCATAGGTTATTCATTTAAAGTTCCAAATCAATTTATTTTGGTTTTTTTTTTATTACATTATATATAAAATGCCATAAAAGAAAAAAAAAATGAATGTATTCTTTTGTATGTCTAAGCAAATGGGAAAGCTCTTGGGTAATCTAAGGAAATAAATTTAAACGAGCAAAGTTTTTTTTACTTAATCATCTACATTTCATATTCTGTGTGGAGGGAGGGAATTTGCCATCAGTATTTCTTTATTTAGTCTTTAATTAATGTGATGAATGCAGCACAGTTTGGAGCATGATAGGTTCCCAAGCTTCAGGCAAGCTATGAAGTAGATACATCACTAATAGTAAAATATATGCATTAATACAGATTTTTTTATGCTGGAGATGCCATGGTGTTCAGGTGGGAATTGGAACCTTTTAAAATAGCACACTCCAGATAGAAACCCAGCTCAATAATGTTTGCTACAAACGTGGGAGTTGCTGAGGGAGAAGCCAATATTGCATTCCTCAGGTCTAGGGCAGAAAAAGTGGAGGAGTTAAGATGAAGTGCAGATTTGCTCCTAATCAAATCCAGAAGACGTGCTGCAAACTTTATTCAGAGAGATCCGCTAAGTCTGCAGCATGAACATGACAGGCAGGCAAAATTGTGGATTTGATCATTTAAAAACCTGTGGATTCCTGGGGTTTTGGCTACGTTAAAGGCTCTGAGAAAAGACACGCTGAAAATTGCTGAGGGGTGTTACCAAAGCGAGTTGCCAAAGGCTTAGTCTGTTCAGTAATCCAGGGAGCAGCTGGTTGAGCTAACTCCCAGTTAATTACCTCTCCATTTCTGCAATCACTCCGTGGTTTGTTTAGGGCAAGGTGGACTGGAGGGTTTGGTGCTCAAACCATTCAATTTATTCGTTTGCTGTAGAAAATAAAAGTTGGGAAATAAAGATCTCATTATGGTACATGTTTTTTCGTTTAATTCGTTACGAGCATGTTACAAACTGGCTTTGTAATTTGGGTAATCACGCACAAATGTTGGGGTTTGCTGCAGCATTTTCAGATCAAATACTAGTTTGGTTGGAGCTGGCAGGCAGTGCTGGGGCAAACCCAGCTCACTGAGGGTGTAGAGGTGATTGACTAAATGCCCTCATAAATCTTCCAGAGCCACATCCTGATGTCTTTCCATGCTCTTCAATGCCCAGGATATGAAAATCACTTTTATGGGTGGAGTGTGGGGGTCAAAGCGCTGCATACAATCATTTATCTGAGGAGGAGAAAGAAGGAACGGCACATCTTCCTGCCTTTTAATGGGATCATTGGAGAAATGTTTCCTACAGTGAAGGGCCATCTGCTTTATTTAAATACTCTACTGTAAGTCAGGTAAACTTCACAGTCAATCCTAATTTCCACTGCTCAATTTAATCTCTGTAGATCATCCTAAATAGCTGTTTTTCCTTTGTCATTTCTTATACAGTTCCAAGTTAAAATCTCCTACAATGCCAGCCTTTTTTAAACTCTGCAGCGCATCTGAAAATCAGCATTTAAAGAAATGTTTCAGTTGTAAAGTCAAGCTCTGAGAAGATTAAGAAGTCTTGGATCCAGGACACCCAAGCAACCTTAAACTGTCCCCGTTCAATAAAGTCTTTAGACATCTGATTGCTCTAAGTTCATGCCCCTTCCAACTACTGTGAAAAAAGAGGTGAGACCTGCAAAAACAACTCCATTTTGAGGCACAGCCTGGAATCATTCCCACTGTACTTTCCATCCGAGGCTTTGAATGGAGTAATGAGTTGTATGGAAAAAAACCTAGCGTGATCAACATTTTCTTGTGTGGAACCACAGCAGCCCCAGCAACTGGGGAGAGCAGATGGAAGAGGGTTTTCCCCTCAACTTTGACAACTTACTGTGTGAATTAGCTCACCCTTCTCTCAGAAAAGATCTTGAAATGTTGACAATAATCAATTTTGACTCAGTGATGAGGAGTTGTGAAGAATGCAGGGCCACTTGATAATCTGATATTCCACTGAGAATGTTTTCTCGTCTACACTGAGAGCTAGAAACCAAATTTAATATCTGTTCTGAGATTCAGACCCCCTTGTCCAAATCTTCAGATGCTCCTCCAGCCCCTGATTTTGCATCTCTGGTTTTAGTTCTAGGTATAAAACCAATCAGAAAACAATCCCACCCCCTAAAAAAACAAACCAAAAACCCCTTTGCTTTTTCAGTGAGGTTCTAAACAACCTTTTCTTCTCAGTGTGGTGGTGGGGAGGTCTTCAGGAGCCTTTCCAGCACCGGATTTGACATCTGTTTTCTGAGGGACTGACTGGAATAGTCTGCCCAGGGAATGATCCAGCTGGCTGAGTATTCCTAGGTGCTGGATTATAATGAAACAGGCAGGAAAGACATACTTGTGGGTATGGCCTAAAATGCCATTTAATGTGAAGTATTCCAATGTCACTTTGTCTAGGAAACCAAGCAGCTTGTTGTAAGTTTGATGACTATTTTACACTTTTTCTGTATTCTCCATAATTCTCCTCCCGACTCCCCAAAGAGAACAAAAATACGCAAAACACAGTGAGATAACTTTCATGTTGCATCAAGTTATAATCCCTGATAATTCCAGGCTAGCGCTGTGGAAGAAATGACCAAACTTGATTCACTTTCTGTTGTGAAATTTTTTAAAAGTAGCTTTCCAGCTGACTTTCCTACTGCTGTACTCGCCTTGCCTGAAATGGTTTTGGCTTTCACAGCCTGGGTAGGCTCAACATGGCCTCAAGGGATTTGGAAGACCTCACAGGGAAGACCTCCTACAATCTGCAGTGGATGCTGTCCCTTCAGTTAGAAAATTTAGCTCCAAGGAGGTATTCCCTCAGCATCCCAGGAGAGGGATCTGCTCTTGGAAGGGTCTTCTTTCCTTGAGCACTGCACTCTCAAGACCTTGACCGCCCTTTTGCCAAACAGCTTCATGGCAGAGTTCTGTTCACTCCAATATCCTCTCCACATCTGAAGTTGTTTCCATCCAGAGTAGGGGCAGTTATTTCCAAAGCTGGAGGTTCTTTATGGAGAAAGCCCTACTCATTCCTCTTTATTCTGAATTTATTTTTTAAGTGCGTTGCTGAAGCCATCTAGAGTTTTAAATGTCAGAACTCTGAGTGGAGCTCAGCTCTGGTGTTACTACATTGTTCCAGTGAAAAACCCAACCATGAAGTGGGTTGATCAGCTTCCAGCTGATTAAAGATGTTCTCCAGAAGAACAGTCTAATTCGGAGTTGACAAAGGCAACTGAGGAAACTGTGTCTGCTTCCAATAAAATTCCCTGCCTCCTTGCCAGGCACAGAGGGAAAAACCTGCCTTCAAACTCCTGGCCATGAACTTGCTGCATGTTTGAGCTGTGCTGCTCCTCGGCCCTGCAAAATCGCAAAGAAAGGACCAGAATATCCCCTGCATCTAAAACCAGGGTGTTCCTTGATATATTTTCTTGTGTTTCCCCCATCCCAGCAGCAGCACACTGCTCTGAGCTGGGCTTTAGGCTGCCTCCCATCTTTATGCCATCCATAAGGTCCAAAACGCAAACTGGGAAGCAATTTGGCCAGAGGTAAATTCTTCCCTCTCCGTCAAATCGGCCATGCCTGATTGCACAAGGTGTTGTCCCAACTTTGGAGAAGTGCTTTGGGTGAAGGTGGCACGTTGGGGTTGGTTTTTGCTCTCCCTGACAGTGCTGAAGGTGCTGATTTTCCTGCAGTGCAGTGCATCATGCTGGGTTCATTTCTTGAGTGTTCCGTGCCCGTGTCTGGGATTCATTGGCTGCACTGCAACGTGATTTTTGGAATCCCGCTCCAGCAGTGACTCTGACATGCGGTTCAAACCCTCAGCTCGTCCCAGACCATACTTTTATTACAGTGAGGAGATCTGTGTATAGCTTCAGACTGCTGCAAATTTCCAAGGGCTGCGTCCCAGCGAGTATCGCTTTCCAATTTCATTCCCCTCAAGAAATTCTGTCAACAGCTTCTCCCAATTCCATTAATCTTGTGTTTTACCATCTTAAAGCCTCCCATTCTCTCAACCCCCTTAAAGATGTGACCAGTGTTTCTCCTTGAGTGCTGACAATTACTTTCTCATTCTTGTGTGGAGCTGCTCTCCCTGCTAAGAACCACATGCAGTTTTCAATAATACCTATTCATCAGTAATGTATGGAGTGAGCCAGGTCTGGATTTCCACACTGAGGTACTGATGTGTTTTACATACCTTTCCTTACTCAAAAGGGATTTTCTGTCTCTGAGCGCTAAATATGAGAAGCATTTTTCAAATTCTTTGACAGAATGCTTTTAACATATCAGCAGGGTTAATAAATCTTTCCCATTTGTTCTGTCCACTTTTATTCATAGTGAAGTATTGATCAGGAACAAGCAGGGATTGTGAGGACAGTTCTCAAATCAAAGTGATATATGGTGCTACCAGGACACTGATATAAATGGTTTGGTTTGGAGCTGTTCTCCTTTAGCCCCAAGGATTTTCCCCCAGCAGCAAGAAAATCCAGAAAGGGATCATTCAACCACCCCAGACCACCAACCTGTCAGAGCTTTCTGCATTAAGTTTTCAGATTTCTTTTTCTTCACCCCCTTTTCACTGTGCTGAACAACACAGGCATTTTATCTCTCCCAAATGCAAGCAACTGATGTAATCCAAGAGACTGCTTGAAATCAGGGATGGGGTGATAAAGGGGACAATAATATTGAAATTATATTTCACCTTCTGTCCATGCCTCAAATCTGGAATATCCAGGGTGTTTCCCTTCATTGATTTGATTTTCTCTGGGGCTATCTCTGTGTATGTGCATTGTTTAGAGGTACCTTATGCTGCACAACAAGCTAAAACCATGGGACAACTGGAAAGGTGAAAGTTAATTCATCCTAATCAGAAACATACAATCATTAAATTTGGAAAACATATCTAAGATCATTGAGTACTTCAATTTTGATAAAATGCAAGGCAGGTATATTAACCAACAAATATTTATGGAAAAAAAAACCCAGACATTTCTTATGGAGAAGGTCTCAATACCACAAGTCCTTGCATGAAGATGGGATGGAAAGATTGGAGATCCATGATGGGAAGGGACAAGACGCTGTTCTGAGAGGAGGAATTCATTCTTCATGTCAGAAATTCTCAGAGACATCTTGGGTTGTGAATAATCTTGGATGCAGGTAAAAATCTCTCATTTGGGGCTTTTAAGGCAGCCAGTGGCAGAGGGGATTATTCTGAATCAGCAAACAAAATGCCTGGATGAACTAATCCATCTTCCATTTTGAGTTTCTACGAGTCTATAGTTCTGTGAATGTTTTTCTCTGTTGGTCTTTCTATGAAAAACTTCTCAACACATCATTGGGGTTTTTTGGGTGTTTTTTTCCGTGTTTTTTTTGTTTGTTTGGTTGGTTTTTGTTTGGGTTTTTATTTGTTTTTGGTTTTTTGTTTTGTTTTGTTTTGTTTTGGTCTGGTCCTCAGAATTCCTGTTTAAAATTTTGGTGGCATGTTGTGCTTTTTGTCAGTCCTGGCAAGGAGGCAGGTGCATGTGATCCACTGAGGAGAACAGAATGTCAAAAAGCAGCGGTGGCACGACAAGAGCCGGCAAAATTGGGAATTGGGCATCTATTTTTAGTGGCCGAAGATTGTTCCGAGGTTAAAGGAACATACAGCTCTGGGGGAAGGTGGAAGGAATATTTGCCTTCCCTGGAGGGAATCCAAGAGGATTGCAGAGTAAGAGGTCAGAGCAGCAAGGGAAGGGGAGGGCTATCTGTGACACAGCTGTTTTGGGAAACAAAAAGGAAAATAAAAGGAGGAGTTGGATGGTAATTCCTGGTGAAGCACTTTTCAGAGTGGTGGAGTCAATGAAGCACAGTCATACTTAAGGCATCAGACCACCTACATCTTAACAGATCCACAAATCGTCGTTAATGATGCCATTTATGTCTAAAAAGAACTTTAAATTCAGCTGGAAAAATAGAATGGATGCTGAAACGCTGCCCTACTTGTTCCAGCCAACTTTCTGAAGCAGGATCTGATACATTTGCTGGAGAAAAGAGCAGAGAGCAGAAAACCCTTTAGGGAAGATATATCTCAGGCAGTTCTCCCCTTCAGGAGGTTCTGACCAACACTGGAAAACCTCAGGTTGTAGCAGTGACAAATTCTTGCGCACAAAAAGGGAAAGATCAGTTTATTTATTATTTTGGCAGAAAAAATGAACATTTGGGCAGTGCAGGACCCTTTTGGAGATGAAAATTGCTAAAGCAGCAAGATCTGCCCACTGCAAATTAGCAATGCCGAAAATGGAAAAAACAGCGGGATTTTTAATTTTTAAGTCACTTGCAAATTACATGACCCTTTCATGCTTTTTTTTTCTTGTGTTTATTTAGTAAATTGAAAGTACAGCACTTTTTTTTTTCTTGTAGAACTATATTATTGACTCACTTCTTCAAAAGGACAGGGAGCAACTCGAGATTTGCAGCAGGATAAAGCACGGGAGCTGCCTAATTTAGCCACGTTTTTCTTTGCCCTGAAGAACTGCGAGCTTTCTCCAAGGAAATGTGGAGTGAATCATTAAGTTCCAGCTAAAACCAGAGCAGTGTGTGTTATTCCAGGGTGTGCACAAGTTAAACTGCCTTTTAGGCAGGTTAAGGACGTGCTCAGGATTATTTCCTTTCACCTGTCAATCCAGTTACCCCCACAAGTTTTGGGTGCCCATCCAACTCTTTCAAAGGTTGTTCTCTGTGTTTGAGGATAGACCAGAGAGCCAATATTGTTATTTTTGGGCTATTTTTAATGTCTACATACAGACAGCTCTCTAGAGCTGCCATAAATACCCTGTTTGCTTTCTCTGTTTCTCTTTCATCTGGCTCCCTTGGTATCAACCAGACTATTCTTCCTAAAATGTTTTACTATGTCCCTGCTGCTCCCTTTGGAAGAGAAAATCAGGGAAACACATTTGCAGGGGGAAAGGGATATTTATCCAGCAGTGAGTAACTTTTAAAAATAGTTAAATCAATTTAGAACAAACTTTCAACAGAGAACGCTCACCTTTGGACAGAGATCAAGAATGGAAACTCTCAGACCAGAAGGAATTCATGCAGGATGTAATGAGGAATAAAAAAAAAAAAAATGTGAGTGGGTCTGGAGGGTGCCAGGACCAAAATAAGGCCAGGTCACCCTGGCTGCCAGGCAAAAAGCTGCTTTTTCTCCCTCTCACGCAGCTCACAAATGTCTAACATTTCGCTGAGAGTGTGAAGTGCAAATCCAAGCGCCCACAAGGATTAATTTACATGCCCGAGTGGGGAGCTGGGCTTAAAGAGCACAGCTCGACTCAGCTCTATCCCACGTGTGCACAAATCCACAGGCAGCCATCCCAGAGCCTACAGAGCATTTTCTCCTTGTGAAAGGCACGTGCGATGCTGGGCTCATTAAGGCGAGATGTGAAATCAGATCCTCCTTTCTTCCTGCTCGGCTCTGCCTTTCTGCTGAGTGCCACAAAAGCAGATTGCATTTGTTCACCCTCTGCCCACAGCACTGCAGCTGAAGTTTATCTCCATCTTTCTTTTATTCTTTTTTTTTTTTTTTTTTTTTTTTTTTTACCTTTTCAATTTCTTCCCTCATTCAGAAGCTTGTGGAAGAGGGATTTTCTCCTAGTGCAGCAAAGCACTTACATACTGGAGCAGAGGGCTGTTTTATCTTTTTAATATTTTAATAAAGCAGATATGGCATTTCTGACCTTTTCCCGTGCCCATTCTCCAGGCTGGCATGTGCAGACTCCAGGATCTCCTGACTGCTGTCGCTCACACCTGGGCTGAGAGCCTGCCCTCACCAGGAGGGCTTTGCCTGAGCCTCCCCAGCAAGTTGGGGAAAAATCCTTCCAAGCAGCTCCTCTCACCTCGTAAAAGCCCGAGTGCGAATTGCCGGCGCATGTGGGAGAGCCTGCAGGTCCTGGAGACACTGCATCTCTTCTGTTCTCCCACCAAAACTGCCCTGAGCCCACAGCCAATTTTCCATTTTGGCAGCAGCACCATTCCCCATGGGGTGCTCCTCTCCCTCTCATGTGACACTGGGAATTTGCAGGAGGGACAGGAGGATCACTCCCAGTTCCCTGTTCTTATCCATCATTTTTGGTGGGCGCTCAGCCCCCCTGATCATCCAGCACATGGACTTTAGGGCCATCCCCAGCACAAGGGGAGGACACAGAGATCTGCAGGTGGAAGGCAGGTGGTGGTTACACCCATCCAGCCATTGCAAGTGCTCTGGGCAGCTGCTGCCAAAAATTGGGCAACTGAAACCTGGAGAGGGACCTGAGACGAGAGCATGTGCAGATAATTCAGTTGATATCAGTTTCAAAATGTGAGAGGGTAGATCTTGACTGGATATCAGGAAGAAATTCATCCCTGTGAGGCTCTGGCACAGGTGCCCAGTGAAGCTGTGGCTGCCCCTGGATCCCTGGAAGTGCCCAAGGCCAGGTTGGCTGGAGCTTGGAGTAACCTGGGACAGTGGAAGGTGTCCCTGCCATGGCAGGAACACACTGATCTTTTTAGGTGCCTTCCCACCCAAACCATTCCAGGATCCATGACTCTGTGATCTCAGGAACTGTGCAGGAACACACAGCAGGGCAGGAAAGGCACGACAGAGTCACGGCCATGTCAGATGTTTGTGCTCCTCAAGGACAGACAGCACCTGCCTCCCTGGAGGAAAATCCAAGGGAATTGTAGATGCCTTTGTAGCCTTGTCTGCCTTATTAGGTTAAAGGATTCCTGGTTTGGCCTTTGCCTGAGGGTATCCAGTTGCCCTTGCCCAGCAGGAGCTGAGGTATGCTGAATTAAGATGATGTATTCTGTGGACAGGTGCAAAATGGAATCATTCCTTCAGCCAGGAGGGAAAAAAAAAATATAAAATAAAAAAGGTGGTTAGAAAGTTTATTGTATGCTACAGAAAACCTCAGCACTGTATATCAGGGACTTACATGTTTTTTATTATTATATACATCTTGTAAATTTAGTGTCAGCTCTTGGCTGTGGGTGGTAGGAGATGCTGGTGCTCCTTGGGGGTGAGGACTTCTGTTGTTTGGAATATTTTGACTTTTCTGAAGAGTCTGTGGTTTTTGGGAAGGACCTTGATGCTGCAGGGGGCTCAGATGCCCTAAAAGGAGCATTTTTGGCAGCTAAATTCACTGGATGGCTTGGTCCTGCTCTGGGAGAGGATGTCCCCACGCCACCAACCCTACAACCCACGTATCAGCAGAGAAGTTTGCTCCCTGCAGTCCCCACAAGGAAGCCTGACAGAGGCTCGTTATCATCTCTCCATGGCATTCACGAGGGAAATCTCCCACCCGGATATTTTACCCCACCAGTGCCACCTTCCCCGCCAAAGCACGAGCATCCACGAGCCAAAAGACAAAGCTCTTGAGTTGCCAGCATGGCTGTGGTGGCTCAGAGGGAAATCTGGGCAGAGTGTGGTGTGTTTACAGATTGTCCCCGAGTGACAACCCCTCTCTGTGTCCCCCCCAAAGCCATTAACGCTCTGGGGAGTCAGCAGATGAACTGGAGTGGTTAAACTCATTAACACCAGGTTAACTCCCATTGTGAAGCTGCTGGCTCGACATCAGAGGGCAATAAAACACCAAGAGCAACATGATGACTGTTATGATCAGGAAATTTGGGACATGTGTCATTAGAGGGAACAAACAGGGCAGCAGAGGTGTCTGGCAGCAGCGCTGCTGAGTGTTCATTGCCTTTCACTCCCCCTCCATGTTCCTCTAATTCCCTTTATCAGCTTCCTCCGCTGTTGGGTGCAAACAAAGTCTGGCCCTTACCTGAGGGTCAGAGAGATGAGAGACAGTGTTAGACAGGATATTCCCAGCATTTTCAATGCTTCCTTTTTGGTGGGTTATGAATGTCTGACTGACACGGCCAAGCGAAAGTGCTGCGAGTTCCCGCGGGACCCGTGTGGCTGTAAAGCTCACAAACATAATAATAACAAAGCCATAAATTCTGACCTGTGGTACAGTCCGAGCCGAATAACAGCTCCCCAGCTGTGGAATATGTGCCCTTGTTGTGTGAAAGTGGCAGACCCGGGGGTAAAGTTCACCCTGTATTTGTCAGGTTGTGTAGAGCCAGGCGTGTTTAATGACCAAAATGCAGCCAAGAGCCCCAGCAGCAGGACAGATGCCCAACTGTGTTTTCAGCCTGTTATGATCTACTGAATATTTTGTGAGTGGAGAAAGCTTAAAAAAATACATGATGAGGGACAGATAACAGAGGCAGGGCGAAAAGTGATGGCGATCCCATGGCAAAGGATGGGTTTATCCCCTACAAAACACTCAGGATTTTTGTGTCTCCACAGCTTTACCCAGTGCCCAATGCCTTTAGGCCATGAGGACTGGATGCAGCCCAGGAGCAGGGATGAAATAACCCATGTCTGCTTCTTCTTGCTACAGTGATTTCTTCCCAGCCAAAACTCTGCAGCCCCAAACCCCTGAAAAACATTAAGGAAGCTCCAGAGCTTACAGAAAGGAGGGGAAGTGCACTGGGTGAACACTGGGGAAGACTGACAGCACCATGAGCTAATTCAGGTCCTTCCCAACAGAGCAGAAAGGGTTGGACACGTGGAAAACCCCCAAAGTACCCCATGCCTGCAGCTGGGAGGTGCTGGGATGGGCTGGCAGCAGGGGGATGATCGTAGGAGGAGTTGGGGAGAAAGCTTAGTTAGGTCTGCCATCATCAGGAGGGGATTTTCCAGGGAAAAAGGACTTGAGAGATGACTTCTTCATCCCCCCTATCGCCCCTGCCAGACTGGGATCGTGTCCACCTCAAGCCTCAGTGACAAGCGGGAGCGGGCTGCGCGCCATCCGGAGAAGGAAGGACGAGATGATTTGTTTTTGTGTGTGTTTTTCTTTCCATGTCTGCTCCTTGGAAGGAAACATGTCTGCTTTTAGAGAACAATGCTGCCCAGGGCCGTGGGAGTGAGTGACTGGGCTGTGCGAATCCCAACCCGCAGCCCGTTCCCAGGCCGGCCCTTGGCCGTGCTCAGCCCTGCACCGGCCCCTTCCAGAGGCTTCAATCCTAAATGAGGAGGGCTGAGGGCAGTTGGGAAGTGCAGCCCCTTCCTGCCTTTATGGGGATGCAGCACTTGCTGTCCCTGAGCTGTTGGCAGCAGGGGCTTCCTGAACACCCCCAAATCCCCAGTCTGCACCCCATGACCTTCAGTGTCACCCTGAACTCCTCCTCTGCTTCTTACCCCAAATGCTTTCCTTGGACTTTTCTTAGGGCTGTCTCTTCTCCTCCATCCACATCCCAATGGACTGATGAGGACAATAAAATGGGGACAGGACAGCCACCAATCCAGTAGGACAATCCACTAATTGCATCTCCCTCCTCTGGAGCCAAGTGCAGTTATGTCAGATCTCCTTGTCTTGAGACAACAAAACTCCCTTCAAAGCTGTAAAATTCCTGCCACCCATTCCACATCTCTATTCATCCTCCCGAGTTCTGCTCATCATCATCCTCTAAATTCTGCCTTTGGAAGCACAGAGGGCTCCATGGGCTGTACCAGTGGGGTTAAGCTCTACCAGGCTTCAGCCAGGTCATGTTTGGTTCTGGTGCTCTCCACACACCAAATTTTGAGGTGAAATTTGGGCTGCAACCTTCTAACTCCACTTGGAATGGGTGTTTGGGGTATCTCAGGGGTACAAAACAGCATTTTAGGGATTCCCAGCCAGCTCTCTCCAACCTGACTAAAAGCACTTGGCATCAATTAGGGAATGTCCAGAAAGGCTGTAATTTCCATCTGTGCCTGAGCAGTGCAGGGCTGGGAGCAGGAGGTGTTAAGAGGAGTCAGGTACTGTGGATTTGGAGTTATTGGGGTGAAGGGGACTGACAAAAGGTGCAAAGATACCTTTGGGAGAGTTTAGGGCTCCCAAATCTCCAGACAAGTACTGGGCTGAGAAAATACATTCCAGCAGCAGGGATGTAATTGGCATTTTCCTTATTTATTTATTTCCTTATTTTAACTGGATGTAACCAGGCATTTTCCTTATTTTACAGCATTTTTTTGTCACCTCGTAGCTCCCCTGTCATTGCAGCCCTTTGAGCCCAGCCATGCCCAGAGATCAGGAAGGTTTTGGAGGGAGAATTTCCTCTCTCCCAGCGAAATAAAATCCTTCTGGGATCCTTCCTGGTGATCCTTAAGGTCTGCAGATCACCTTTAAGAGAAACCCTTGCCCTGGCACTTGAAGGAATGCATGAACAAGGCTCCTAAACACATCCCCGTGTCCTGCAGGCCAGGCACTTCTCCCGCCCAGTCCCGGCCATCCCGGCGCTGAATGGGACCTTAGTTTTAAGGATAAACACATCCATCACAAAGCTGTTTGGCCCACATCCCCTCCATGAAACCCCTTTTGAGGACTCTCTGCCCAGAGCCTGCATCCCTGCTCCACTTTCCACTCGCCAACCTGCTTTTTCCAACCCTCCCCAAGCAAAATCCTGCATTTTCCAGGAGTGGGAAGAGGCGCAGGAAAACGAGGGCCACTTTAACCCCTGTTTTAGAGCTGGAGCTCCCTCCTGGTTTGGTATATTTAGTTTGGGCACAGTTCTGTAACAAAAGGCACAAAGGAGCCAAGCTGTTGGGGCAGGGGGAGGGAAGAAAGTTGGTTTGATTTCGAGAGCCTTGGAAGATCATTAAAATTTCATAACAGGCAGGAAAAAAAAAAAAAAAAAAAAAAGGTTGTTTGCTTCTAAAGTCTCTGGTGTTTAAAGAGCTTGAGACAAAACTGCCGAGCAGAATATTCCAGTTTATCCCGTGGAATAGGAAGGAATGGCCCCAGAAGTAATTACAGTAAGTAGAGCAGCGAGAGAGGGGGAAAAGCTCAGGAAATCTGATGTCTAAGAAGGTTTTTTCTCTTTTTTTGCTGGGGTTTAATCAGTTTGCCCGATTGTTTGTTTCTGGTGATTTTGCTGACCTGCCGCAGTAAAGTGTTGGATACTCTGACAGCAAAACGGGTGGGATGGGGGGAATTTTGGCTTCTGGAATTTGGGGGCAGCAGAAAAGGCAAAGGCAGGGAAAAGGGGTGAAATGTGAAGTGTGGTTTGTGAGTTTACAAAGCTGGGTTCAGCGGATGGGGTTTCAGCAGTGGTCTCGCTCCTCACTGACTTTGGAGTTTTCATCCTCTGAACAAGCAACAGGAGAGAGATTTTTACAAAAGCAGGGAAATGATATCTCATTAATATTCCTAGCTAGCAGAAAAAGAAGGGAATAATAACATTTGGTGGTTCTAAAGCAGCAGGGAGATGATGATGAATGTTAGGCTGTACGTGAAAACTATACAAGGCTGTATAGATTTCAAAAAAAATCCGTGCTATTTCTGTTCTTGGGCTTCACTCTTTAAAAATACATTACCACTGAAATGGAGTTTTAGAAGGGAATAACAACGTTGGCAAAATATTTCTTTGAAGCGCAGAACTCCTGATCTGAAAAACAAAATAGGTCGTAAATCACAGAACACATTAAGAGCCACAAGATATATGGAAATCTAACATTATAAAATATTCTTCTCAGGATGAAATAGCATTTAAAACCAGTGTTTTAGAGTGATACAAACACTACTGAAGGGATTATATTCCCATCAAGGCTGTAGATATCAGTTCCACTCTAAAATCACAGTACAGTACTATAAAAAATCATTAATACTGATTAAATATTCATATATATGACATTAGACTTATTCATGAAAAGGGGAAACTTTTAGCTCTATATTTATATTTTATTATTAACTTACTTTTAGTTGTCTGCAATTTGTAAAACATTGCCGTATTTAATGGCATAGTTCTTGCAGCAAAAGATATGTATCTTACTTTTTATTTTGTTTTACCAAAAAAAAAAAAACCCAAACCCTAGAAAAAATAATCTTACTTATAATTTCCTGTAGTTAAAATGATTGTTAAATAACCTTCAAGCTGAACACAAAGAAAATATATTCAATTATTTGTTGAAATGCATAATATTTTCTGTCTTAATGAGTAGAGCTGATTACCATTCCTCTTTTTATACCAAATACACAAACGTTGTAAGAGCAGCTTTATCAGCAGAAGAGGCGCTTTTAAAGGAATATTGTTAAACTCAAAGTGAAATCTTATTATCTCTAGTGGGATTTGTACTCCTAAAATAATTTCCTACAATAAATTGTTCCTCTGATTTGAAATGTTCATCCCACAAGGAGGATTAATTACTCCATTAGGATATAATTTTCTCCTTGTTTTTCTATCTCCCGGGGAAAATCGGCTTCCCTGCTTTTCAGTTCTCACACGAGTGTGCAAACAAAACACTGAGATTATTTCTGAGGATTGTCCATATGCAAACTCCCATCATTTTTGAAGGAGTTTCCCAGAGAGGAGCCTGATCCAAGCCGTGTTGGAGTTAATGAGTCATTTCTATCTGCTGTAAAGGGATTTGGAGCTGAGCACTGGGCTCCTTACAAGCCTGAACTTTCATAAGAACATGAATTTTATCATCTTGCAAAATCAGGAATCATGGAATAATTTAGCCTGTAGTTGGAGAGTGTAGTTTGGCCTGATAATGATATTTTCCTCCATGTATTTTGGATTTATCAGTGGTTTGTGGCTAACACAGCCCGTGTCAGCTGATTTCTCACCCCTGTGTTAACAACTCTGTGCTTTGGCATTGTGTTTGTGTAGAAAAACAACAAGTTTTCAACCTGACTCTGATTTTCTTATTTTTTAAAAATAGACACAGTTATTATTCATAAAAGAGCCCATTCCACAATTTGATAATTATCAGAATAGCCTGAAATTTCACCAGCTCTATTAAAAAACAGAGAAGTCTGAGGGAATTACAGGAATTCTGGAGTCAGGGGAGGTTCAAATGCTTTTTGCCTCCTTTTCTCTCTTTTATTCCTTGCCTCCTTCCGTGTGCCGTCCCACAAAGCTTCCATTGGCAGCGGGGAGGAGGGTCTGGAAAGGGTCAGCTCAGTCTAAGCAGGGTCTGGAAACAAGGCCCATCTTGTCACTCCAGCTTTGCTCAACACTTCCAACCCAACCTGGGTCTCCACGTCCTGCCATAATGCAAATGAGGCTGTTCCTGCTGGGAACGTGGCATTCCCAGGAACATTCTCTCCTGGGGGCCAGGGCAGCAAGTCCTCCTGATTTAAGAGCTCTTACTGATGCTGCTATTCTGACTTTACAGGCATTCACAGCCTCCCTTCTCAGCCTTTCCCTTATTTCTACATGGAAGAAGTTTGTAGGAGTAATTGGAGTCTGGACTTGTGAAAGGAACCTCCTTCAGGTCACTTTTCAGTCAGGAAGTTTTAAAAATGAAACTTGAAATGCCACCCCCCCAAAAAAAAGAAACAGTGGGTGCAGTTATTTGCAAATAATGCCATTTATGAGGCCAGAAATCTGGGATTTTCCAGTCTGGACAGATGGGGGTACATGGGGATCTCCTCCTGTTGTGCCAGAGGAGCTGGCACTGTCCCTGATCCATGGCCCAAAACTTTTCAAGTTAAATGAACCACCCCACAAAAGAATTTAACAATCAAGCTTGCCTGGGAGAAGTGAAAAGCTGAATTCTACTTAATTTCTCTTCTTTCTCTGCAGGAGGAATTCACAGAGCCCAGTGCAAAGAGCGCAAAACAACCCAGAAGTGCCAGGGGCAAAATGCGATGGATGATTTCCAATACCACTGACTTCCCAATCCGCTGCCACCCCTGGACAGAAATCAGGGATACAGAAATCAGGGATACAGTTTGCAACCTCTCTGCTCCACCACTTGTAAATAAAGGCCTTTTTATCTCTGGGGTTTCATGCTCAGGAGAAAGTAATCTGTGGCCATAACAAACACATCTGTGGGTAGAGCAGCCTCACATCTGCTGAGGGCAGAGCAGCCAAGGGTTCAGCATGGCATGGAAATGCTTCCAGCAGGCTTGGAGCCACAGCTATGTCCTTTCTCTTCCCTTTGTCCAGTACACTGGATCCTGACCCAGGCAGCTGCTGTTCTTTCTGGAGGGTAGCAACTCAGAAAATGCCAAATATCTGATTTTTTTTTTGGGGGGGGGGGTGGTTTAAAAAAACTGCCCTCACATGAGCATAAAGACTTTTGTTACAATATCTGCCCAAAGCCTTAAACTCTCAGAAACAGCCCTCAGCACTGGTGTTGCTACCACAGCTAACAACTGTTAGAGGATGAATGGAGAGGATGAAGCTCCTTACCCTGAGGTCTGTCCATGGCAGGGGCAGGACAAGGATGGGGGATCAGCAGATAAATGAGCTTGTAATAGTTTGGGGAGCAGCTGTAAAACCCAATCTGCCAAATTCAGCAGAGATGCAGCCGCCCTTCCCCGCTCCCAGTGAAGTCTCTTCCTCCTGCCAGTTTGCTGAAAGGATTTCCATTGTGTGGTACTTAGCACATCTGGGAATTTATTGCAAGCTGATGCTTTCTGTTTTCTATCTCAGTGACACCAACAGAAGATGCGGAAGAACGGTCCACGCCAGATCCCTGCTCCACGCTGCATCCAAATGTGGTAAAACCCTGGAAAGCTCTGACGTAGGAGAGCCCTGCTTGTCCTGGTCTGATCCTGAATGACACTGACACCCACTGACTTCTCCCTGTAACAGATGCTGCTTAGGAAAAATAGGAGGATTTGGATAAATGATAGGAAAAAAAGGTTTATTTCCAAAACACAGCCCTTAAATGCAGGGCACTGGAATGTGTGGTAGGGACAGAACACAACATTGACCAAATTCCTCCTGTCCTGACTTTATTACTCTACTGAATATGGAGAAAGAGAAAGAATAAAGTTTTCCCAGGCAGGAATAAAGCTCAAATCTCAGCTTTTCAGACTCCATAAAGGAGCAAGGAGTCATGGAGCATGGCAGAGAGAACTTCCCTGGTCATATCCAGATGTCCCTGCCCTTTCCACCCAGCAGTTGCCCTGGGAAATAGCTGATGGCTGGGTTGTGTTATAGCAGAAAATAGGGATTTTCCAGCTGGACAACAGGCTGTGACCATAGGGCATCTGCATCCCAACGCCTTTCCCTGCCCTTTACCTCAGCTGGCCCTTTGCAATAGGCTGCAGGGAAATCATGTTCCCAATGGCAGGAACACAAAATAACTCATGATGTGCCTCAAACTGTGAGCAGAGAGTATCTGATCCTGCCCAAACACAGACCTGCTCGCTTCCGAGGGGGAAATATTTACACAGCAATCAACATCTAATTCCTTTTTCCCAGCCCAAATATTCCCTTCTGTGCTCAGCCACATTTTCTGCCCATCCAGAAAATCTGCAGGAGGTGGGCTGGGTGAGCATGGGGATGTGAGCAGTGCTCCCAGGGAATGCCTGGATCCCAGGGATCATCCCAAGAGCTACAAGCCCTCACACCTCAGGGTCAAGGGTTTTCTCCTGGCTCCTTTCATTCATAACCACCAAGATTGGACAGGGCAACTGAAAATCCAGATTTCTGTGCTTTCCACACTTTCCAAATTCAAGTTTTCTCCCATGTAAGCGGCAAAGAAACACCCTTCTCGCCTCAAGGATGGGGAAATAGGAGCAAAGAACCAAAGTGCAGCCTCAAAGTGCAATTTAGAACTCCCCGAAGGTGCAAGATCTCCCTCTTGCCAGCCATCCTTTGCTGACTTCAACAGCTCAGAATGATCAGCTGGGCAGAATGAAATTCCTTCCATCCCCAGATACTGCGATAAATATTTAATAAATAATCAAATTAAACCCGAATGTTGCTTGTATTTATTTTTTTTTCCCTTAGGTCAACATCTGTAGCTTCTCGTGCTGTTATTTGTGAAACAGCTTTATTAACCTATTACGAAAGCAGGCATTTGTTATGCAGCAAATTGAAGTTTCACAGTCAATGGATGTTTTGTGGCCTGGGAAAAAGTAAACATCAACTGGAAAAGTCACTTGTGCCTATTCTTGTTTTTGCCCAATAAGAATTAATATCAGATGTGTAAATGGTGGAATTCCTTGAAGGAAATGCATCTCCTTTGTTAAGGGACTGTTAGCTGGAAGCTCCAGAGCCTCAGATGATGTAATAGCCAGACGTCTGCAGACTTTTAGAACAATTGTCATTTATTTCCAGGAATAAGAGGAAATTTCTTTCTACTTCTCTTCCCACATCACTCATCCTAGCAGGGAAAGATGTTTTCCAGGGCGTTTCAGCTGTCACTAACGGCACAGTTCAGTATGGGTCACTCCACTTGACAGATGGATTTGGATCCAGTGTCAAACTACGGAAAAATGGAGAAGGAATCTTCATACAAGGAGGAGACAGACTGATGAGTCCACCCTGCTGATAATACTGAATTATTCAGGGGCTAAAGATGAAAGGTGACTGTGATGAGATGCCAAAAATCCATCTGGAAGTCCATGGCTGAGTGAGAAAACATCAGGTGAAATTCAGGATAGATAAATGCCAAGTGATGCACACAGGGGAGGAGGGTCCTGGAAATCCTCTGAAGTAACCCTGACTCTTACACTCTAAACTAACTTTAATCATTGAGGAGAGATAGAGCTCAAAGGGAGCTCCATGGAAATATATCCATGGAAATAGTTTGGACTTGTGGCTCTCAGGAAGACGAGTGAATATTAGAAATTATTAAGAAATGAAGAAGAGAGAGAGAGAGAGATAAAGAAAGAAAAAAAATGTGTTATTTTATAAACTTTGGTGCATTTCCACCTGGAATACCTGAAAACTCCCAGCTCCTAAAGAGACCAGTCAAACTAGAACACACGTAGAGGATGGTGCCAAGCATAATCAAAGGTTTAATCCTCAGTGTGAGAACAATTAAATGGATTCTGTTTCTTCAGCCAGAGGAGAGATGAGTGAGAGGATCTGATGGCCTCCTCAGGAATTAGGAATGACAAGGAGAGAATAGCAAGCAGCTGTTTGCTGTTTCTGCCTCTAACACAGAACTCAGAAGCATGAAACGAAGCCGGTGGCTGGCGGTTCCAATGGAGCAGGAGCAACCCTCCACACCGTGCTTCGTCATCCCGTGGAACTCCTTGCCACAGGATCCTGGGAGTGTTAAAAGTTTACTGGATGCATTCAGGAAAGAAAAACTCATCAGAAGTTTTTAAAATCCATCTGGGTTTTGTATTAAACAGAAAGGCTCCATGTCTGGTTCAGAAAGTGCCTGAGCCAGAAACCACTGTAAGCTGGGCAAGTATTTGGGGGGAAGTATCGCTCTAGGACTGACCTACATTTGTACTCTTTGCTGGGCTCTCACTACTGTTGCAGATAGGAGGTTGTTTGGCGTGGGCTTCCAGCCTGACCTGCTAAAGCTGTTCATATCTCCTTGTGAGCCCAGACTTCCAAGTGATAAGTAATTCCAGACAAATGCATTCCTTATGTTCTCTCTTAAATGTAATAATAACGTTAACTATTAAGTCAGGTGATGACAAGCCAGCACAGAGAGGCCTCAGGTCTTGAGCTTCTCCCTTCCCAGTTCTTATTTCCTTTGCTCTGGGTTGAGGTGACCCAGGGCAGCCCACAGGTGACAGGATCACATGTAGGTCCACCTTCATGGGTGGACATCGAGTCCACAGCTGGATCTCCAGGCCAAGAGAAGGGTCTCAACAGGAACCTCAGCTGAAGGAACTGAAGCCTTAAGGGAGGGTTGTTGTAAAATGTAAATGACAGCAAGCGTACTCATTTTTATCTGGGGTGGAATAGAGTTTATTTGCTTCTTGTGTACACCAAACCAAAGAGTTTGTCCCCTTTTTTTATGCACTAACACCGTGTTGGGCCAGCACGTGAAGGAAGATCTCACCTGTGTTTGGAGACCCCACATCAGAGCATAATTCAGCTTTCAAAGCAGTGATTTATCACTGCACACGGGTGATATTCAGATGCAAAATAAAGTGATCCTGGTCACCAAAATCAACCCCCTCATTGCCCTGCTGTGCATCAGCTACCTCTGTTTGTCTCTTGGTGGCCCTGCACAGGTTGTTGGAACCAAGACTGGCATAGGGACTTGATGTCCAACCATGTAGACATCTGTGCCCAGATTTCCTCCGACTACCAAACAAATCTGGTGTGCTGATACAGCTCTTGGAGCTCAGGGCATTTTAAGTAGGGAGGAAAGCTCAGTTAAAAACATTTCTTTTGGCTCTCAACCAGCGGAGACCTCCACAAGAGATATTCACAATCTTGTGAGCAGCTCCTCCAACTCTGATTGCCTGAGCAGGAAGATTAAAACAGCTACGATGGTTTCTGGGCAAATATCTCTGTGTTTTAGTGAAGTGTTTGATAGTCCCATAAAATCAGATTTGAAAGCTTGTCTCAGTCTGGCCTGGATATGAGTACTTGTCTGTGGTCTCTGCATTGGCTGGAATACCACAAACCAGGAGAGAGTTTGATTTGTCACATTTGAAGAGATGAAGGAGGTGCTGGTTGGAGAGGAAAGAGAGCTAAGCCTGACTTTATCTAATTTCTTTATGGATGTGTTGGAGGACTCAGAAAACAAAATGTGCATTGGACTTGCAGATGGGGGGAAACACCCGGGGAAAACACAGGAGATGAATTACTGGCAAAGCCTCAATAACTCAGGATAAGTCACCTCCAGCAGAAAAAGTCTCCCTGCATGAAGGGGTGTGTGACCACCACTGAGGAGAACATTTGATCTCTGGTGGTTCTAGGATGTGGCAGTGGAAAACTTGTCCTTTTGAGTCTCCAGAAGGAAAGATAGAGCTGAATCAACCACAGAGATAACAGCTTTCCAAACTATCCCCATGGTGGTCATCTTATTTCTTGAATGCTGCTCCACTCAGGGAACCTCAGCAAGGAATCAATACCCCAGAGAGAGGTCTGGGAGAGAGGAGGGAAGGAAAGAGAAAAATAATTTTTAAAAAGTAATAAAAATAATGAAGAGCCAAAGGGGAATGGCTTACAAGAAAAGATTAAAATACCTAAATATGGCTAAATTGGCCAATTTATGGCTAAGGGAGGATATGATAACAGTCTGCATGTATATGAGGTCTGTAAATCACTAGGAAAGGAAAAACATTTTTTTGGTTGGCATAAGAAGAAATTTCGGAGAAATGCCATTAAATTAAACAAAGGAAAATGTTGAATGAATAACGGGAATTGTTCCTAATGGTAAATTTGACCAGAATTTGCAAAATGTTTTATATAAATTGATCTGAAAAAAACATCAAGGAGATGTGAGAAAGCTGCTTGGATCCCAGTTATTAAAGATATTGGCTCCTTGTGCTTCCTGCAGCAAAGCAAGGAACAAGAACAATTGAGCTCAATGGAAAGGGTTTGGCTCTCTTTGTTTTCTGGTGCAGGAAACCAACGATTTTAGAAAGCTCTGCCAGCAGTCTCGTTGTTAAAAATGCAGTGAGTGCATCCAGAAAGCTCAGTCACAAAAGAACATGGGTTTCTGAAGGCTTAGGGCCGAGTCTTCCATCTTTCCAGGTTTTCAAAATATTTCTCAGCAAGCCCTGCCAGAACAGCCCCCCCCGACGTGCTGCAGCCCGGAGAGCACAAGGTGTGATAAAGGGGGAAGGAGCGTCATTTACATTCCCAGCACAAACAGCTGCCCATGGAGGACCAGCTGAGCCAGGCCCAGCTTTCTTGAAGTGGTTTTTGACCAGAATTCCCAGCGAGGTGCCCAAATGTGGGCGAGAATTCCCGTGTTGTCTTTGTGGTACACCCAAACCACAGGTGGAGTCCATACGGACTGGGGAATGTCCACACCACCAAAAGGCCCAGCTCTCCTGCTGGGAGATGTTTAGAGCTGGCAGAGGCAGTGTAACTTGGAATTCCTCCCTGGCACTGGGATCCACGTTCCCTTCACAAAACCACTTCCATCGGTGGGGGCTGAGAGCAAGTCCTATGCTCCAGTGTGAAATCTAATTGAGGTGTCCTTGGTGGTTTTTTTCAAACAGGAATCATGCAGCAGATGGAATCCTAGAATCCCAGAGTCCTAGAATTATGGAAAAGCTTGATTTGGAAGGGACCTTAAAGGTCATCTAGCCCAAACCCCATGCAACAAGCAGGGACAGAGCATCACAGAATGGTTTGGATTGCAAGGGACCATAAAGATCACTTTGTCCCAACCCCACCACAGTGGGCAGGGACACCTTCCACTAGAGCAGGTTGCTCCAAGCCCCATCCAACCTGGCATCTTCAGCTGGACCTGACCCTGGATGTTTCCAAGGGCAGAGCAAGAAGAGGTCTTTGACAAAGCTGTTGTGCCATGATTTGGGTTTGGCCATAAAAAAGGGAAAGCAGCTTTTAACTTGTTGGATTAAAACTAAAAAAGCAGGCAGGCAGGTGAGAGCTCAGATCTCCTACAGCCACCAGGATGTTTTCTTGCTCATCTTGCAAGATGAAGTTTTGAATTTGAAAATCCAGTTTCTCAGACCCATCTTGGTTCTGGAATCATCTCTTTGGTCTTAAACGAGCTGATTCTCCAATGAACTGGAAGACTGAGCACTTCCATGGAAGCTACAGCAGAGAATGAGGGAGCAATTCTCACCTTTTTTCATCTTTGCACAGTTTGTGTCACTTCATCACCACCCTACGAAGGCTGTGCTTTAAATCAGGTCTCTATCAAATCCCTGGATTGCTGCAAGCTAATCAAATCCATGGAGGAGGCTGGCATCAGTTCAATAATATGGATTGTATCAAGACTCAGGATTTTCATATTTCAAAGGCTGTTATGATTTTTAAAATCACAAACAGGGCGGTATTTATGCACAGCCCCTTGCTGTGTGCTACATTATCCACTTAGACTCACATTACAAAAATAAGCTGTAAACACTTTTGATGAAAGGGTTGGACACTTCGTTTACACCCCAAGAATGGACTTTTGTTTTAATGCCCAATTACACTTTGGTATTTAACCTTTCCCCTCTGTTTTACATATATTCTCTCATTTCGTTCCAGCTTGCTATTTATTTATCTTTGTGCAGGGAAGAAAAAAATAAAAAAGGGGGAAACCTTATTTTTTTTAAAAAAAAAAAATATATAAGTAAATACATTTACAAAAAAAAGTGTTCACTCAGCTCTTAGCTAAATGTATGCAGCAAATCAGAGTCTGTTTACCCTGAAAGTGTTTTGGTTGGGGTCTCAGATGATTGCCATTGGCCATGAATGAGCAAAAAGCAAAATGAGATACCTTTTACCTGTCAAGAGATTAATTAAAGTCTAATTAGCTCCTGTTTGCATGGTGTTTTGAAGACATGAAAGCATTTTGGAAATCCAGTGTGTGTTAAGGCCTGCACTGGCTACTTCTGGAGTAGCTTTTGGCACTGGAAATATCCAGGATGGAATCGGGGCTCGCAGCATCGCAGCAAGGGCGCGTCGGCCAACGCCTGCCCAAGGTTGCCATGGAAACACAGAAGCAACACATCTTGGCAGCTCCATAAAAGTAGTTTTTTCATATATTTTTTAAGGGCTGGAATCCACCCTGCTTGGCTTGGGCTTCCCCACAAATGAAGCCTTGCCTCAAGGACGTGCTGTGCCAGGAGAACTGGGAGCAAGCTCCATGTGCCTCGTTGGAATGCCCAAAACATCCCAGCAAGGATAAGGGATTACAAGGACCATTTTCTTGGACATCTTGCGTAGCAGAATTCATCCTAAAAGCACCTAAAATGGGGCAAGAGATCAAATTTTGGCGTAGCTGGTGCCCTTTGCACACCAAAGTCAATACTGCTCATAAATATTGGCAAAATTATTTCCTCATGCCAGGAAATGCAACTTTTTATGGAATTTATTGTTCCTTGTAGGCACTGTGGCAGAAGAAAATGTTAAAGGAGAGCTTTGAAACAAGGAAATGAGCAAACTGGGTGGATCTTTATGGTGGGATCTCCTTCCAGCTCTGTGTGAGGGAGAAAACATGCAGTGTGGGGTGGTGGATGGTGCAGTTGAGAGGGTGGAGAGGGAGATCCACATGGACAGGGAGAAGCAGCACCTTGGGATCAGCAGGATACAGAAGATGAAACCAATAACATGTGACATCTAGAGAGATTTTCCATAGATTCCTGATTATCATCTCAAATTTTTCTGAACCACCAAATTCTCCCACCCGCCTCCTTCTTTTTTTTTCCTTTTTTTAAATTTTCTTCTTTTCTTTTTTTTTCTTTTCTTCTTTTCTTTTTTTTTTATGCTTAGCCATCACTAATTGTAAATGAGCCCTTTGGCTTCCTTTGCTCCCAGACCTTTCAACTGCCCAGGCACGATTAAACAGTAAAAAATGTCACAGAATTCGCAGAGAGGGAGAATAATAGCGAAATCTGTTCCTCATTTTTTTTTATATTTCATATGGGATGCGAACCGTTTACTCCCTAGTAATTGCAGATGTTAGACTGAGACTGTAATAATGTAGCTGGCAATAACTGTTGCTTTACCACAAAAAGCTTCCCAGTAGCATTAAAAAGACAACAGAAACAATAGTTTCAACACATTCATCTGTACCAGGATTCTGGAAGCACTCAAGCTACTGATTTATCATGTAAACTTTTGCTGGTGTACGTAGGAACTCCAAATATTTTCTCATGCTGCTGCTGAAGAGATGACAATCTCACATTGTCTTCCATCATGTAATCTCTCCAATTTGCAGACAAATTTTGCCTTCCCACGGATTAAAAATGTTTTAATTTCTGTCTAATGGAGACCAGAGAACACATGCTTTAATATTTCCTCTTATTTTTTCCTATAATATTTGTTCTTTCTGGCTTGTTTGCCCATGTCAGTCTGGTGTGCTGGGAGGCAATTTTGAGTTAATTATCTAAAATTTACTGCAAAAAAGCTTTTAGAGCCTCCTGGCCTGTGAGTTATCCTGCATAACATGAATATAGGTGACACATAAAGCAAATAACACCCTAAAATCGGCTCTTCCAAGCTGGCTGGGTGCCCTTATCAGACATTTTAACGTGCCAGGCAGGACCAAGCACATATCACCGTACCTTCAAAGTGCCACGTTTGTGTCACAGATGTTTTGCATAAATAAATGCTGTCATCCAGGCTGATTAAATCAATACATCTGTATCAACTCGCAGTTCCTGGCGGCGTGGTCCAGAGGATGCCTTCTGCTCCCGCTGCAGCCTTTGAAACTGCAGAGAGAAACAAATAATAACAATAAAAACCCCCCTTGTTTTTCCCAGGTTACACTTTTCATCTTTATCTAAGCAGAACAGCGGCTGTGCTGATTGTGCTGGGGGAAAACAAGCCACGGGTTGGGTTCCAGCCCAGGGTTATCCATCTGGTGGTACTGCAAACCACAGGAGCAGAGAGCAGCTCCAGTGTCATCAGATCCCTCAGCTGGAATGTTCTCCTACTACAATTTAGGTTTTCCAGCCATTCCTTTCCTAATCCAACACTTATACAGCGAAACCTTCTTCTCTTTCCATCCATTGTTGCATATTTGCGTGTTTGGGTTCGGTAGTGTGAGATTAGGAAATTACAGTTTGAAAAGAGGGCCTGGGGCTGTGGTTTCTGGTCGTGTTCACATTGCAAGCAGGTCACTTCTCCATTGATACTTGCTGAAAATAATGAGATCTGGAGCATGCCAGTAATAATATCACATTTTGTATCTGTTTGGTGCGTCTGGATATCTTCAGAGCTTCTATCTATCGTGTGAGTGCCTAGTAATAATATTAACAGTGTGACATTGGGACTGGGAACTGGGATTTTAGGAACTTTACAGCTACCAGGGGGGAAAAAAGTCCCAGAGATATTGTTCACAGTTTTGCATTTAAATTACTAGCAAGTAAACAGATGAGTAACGTATGGCAGGAATGTTCTGCGAAGAGCACAGGATCCCATTAGGATTTAAAAATCACATTCTCCTCTGGCTGCTCATTTCTCCCTCGCTTCCATCATCTCTGGGCTTACATCATTTATGGAGCACTTCCTGAGCCGGTGGCAGCGTGTCACCACGGATCTGTGGCATCTTTGGGTGCAGAACAGAAACTGGCCCACCCAAACTCAGCATCAGCCACCAGATGGATGAAATTTGGACCCTGATGCCAATTATGCTGATTAGACTTATTTCAATATGTGGTTGTACCTGGTCTGGTTTTGAGAATAACGCTACATTCTGGGATTTTTTTCCACAATTATGTTGATGAAGATTAGAGATAAACATGAATAGATCTAGGATGTACCATGGCAAGGCATAAACACTCCTGGAAAAAAAAAAAAGCAATATTACATTACTTCTGGCTCTTTGGTGTCAGGTATTGCCAGGGCCCCATTCTACAAAATTTAAAAAAAAATCTTGGAATCAGAATAGACAGGATTAAAATACTAATAGGATTTCTTAGCATTATCCTCCCACAGCTCTTTTTAGGTGGTTTTACAAGGTTGTCATCAGAGACAGCATCTGAGCATCTTTCAAATAAAACTGAAAGCAACATAATGTTATAAATGAGCAAAAAATTTGGGAAAGAGTGAGGGAGAAAGTGTGTCTTCTCTCTCTCCCCAAAGATCTGATGTTTTATGGGTAGCTGGAGTATTTCTGCCTTCATTATCTCTGTCTTGACTTGGCTTATACTCAACCCCCAAGTTTTATAGAAATGTATCTCTCTGACCTTCCAAAGACATCAGTCTGGCTAGGAAATCCAGAGAATTTCTGGCACTGGGGGTACTGACTCACTCATTGTTCCTGTTCATTGTCAGTTCAGGAATTTCCTCTGGTTTGGTTGGAAGGAAAAAAATCCATCCAATGGCAGTTGTTGATATTTTGCTGTTGTTTGCCAGGAGTCTAAACCCCAAAATATTTTCTCTTCTCAACAGCATCGTGTTTCTGATTAATCAGGGTCAACTCTTCCTTTTCTCTCTTGACCTCTAGTAGTGACCCCAATGTTCTTTTTAATTTCCTTGATCTATTTGCAACATTCCCAGCCAGGTCTCTGGAGTGTTGAAGATAGAAAGTAACTTCCAAACACCTTCAGCTGTATTCTGGTTCCAGCTAAACTGGTCTGAATCAAGGCTCACTCTGCAGCAATCACTGGGCAAAATGGACGTGGGAGCCAAACCACAGATTACAACATTAGGGATTATGTCTTTCCAAGGGAAAAAGAAAGTTCCCACAAAATCTCTGTAAAATTTGCCTTGCCTTCATAATCCAAAACTTGTCTTTCCCATCAGCAGAAGGTTCTCTGTATAGGGATGTTTTCCCAAACCCCTTGGTCAGAGGAGACAAAAAGAGGAGAATGCCTGTGTTGTGTGGACAGTCAGGGGATTTTGGGTCTCATCTTCGAGTGACACCGTCCAACCTCTTCCCCATCAAGCCCAGACTGACAACAGGGGTTATTTTATAGACCTGCTCTGGGGAAAGTCATGGATCTGGACTTCTTATTCTCACCAAAACAGGACAGAAAGGGAAAAATTGACATATTTTCTTATTAAAGTATATTCCTGGCTGGATATCACCTGGTGTCCAGTTAACCATGTGCTCTCCCAAGGATCCCTTCTGAGGGATGCCTGCTGTCCAAAACTTGCTTTTGGGAGGTGTAAACTCTGTCAGAGAGGAGCTCAAGCTGTGAAGTTTGAAGGGCCTGGCTGTGTCTGAGCCTTGGGGCTGTGCTCAGGACCTCAGGAGTCAGATTCTGCTCAGGAACAGGCTTTGACACAGAGAGTTCTGCCCAGGGAGACCTTGATGATGGATTTGGGCTTGAAAAAGGAGCCATAATATATTTACACCATAATGCACAGAATGGGGTGTGTTTGTGAGGGAATGCTGGCTGGGGGGTACATGCATTAGGGCATGATTTATGTTAGCTCCACAGAGGATTTATCCTCCTTTTATGCCATCTGAAGAGAAGTCTGGGAATTTCATCACAGTAGGAAAAGAGCGAGGTGGAAGAACATCCTCACTTTAGGTGATCCCACCCTGGTCCAGCTCAGCAGCATCTGGGAGCGCAGTCCTGGTGCCAGGACTTGAACAGTTTCCATCTCCCCGTAAAGACCAGTTCACATTATCCAGCAGAGATGAACAGAATTTCCATTTTCCATGGTGGGCTCATTAGTTCCAGGTAAAATTTGTTCTCCTCACTGGCTAAATCCCTTAAAGGTACTTTGGGCCCATTCCTAGAGTCATCAAAGCCAGCGGCAGCAAGGTTGAGTATTATTCTGGTAATAGCTTCTGGTATTATTCTTAATTTAAACATTAACAATTTAACTCCCTGTTGTTAATAATAATAACCCCTTGGAAAATTCAGCCCGAAATCCACTTCCTTGTGGAATTTCTCCTCTCCCATCAGGCATTCAGGCTGGTTTGTTTTTGTTGGGTTGCTCCAGAGTGCTTTGGGTTGCACACACTGGTTTGTTATTGTTGGGTTGTCCTTCGGCGCTGGGCTGTGCACACCAACTAATTTGTTTTTGGAGTGTTGCTCTGAGCTCCACACTCCACTTTATTACTGATGGGCTGCTCGCTGCGTCTTGGGCTGCTGTCCTTGTTTTATGATTATTATTGCTGAGCTCTTTTGTGAAGCTCCTACCCACACAAATAGAAGGGCAGGAACTGTGGTGAATTTAATGCAATGTTTGGGGATTAATCTATTTTGCTTCACTTTTTAAAAGGGGCTAATTAAGGCTTTCAGGATTAGGAAACCCGCTTCTTACTTTAATATGGTTTAAAATGCCATTTCCTTCCCTACTTTCCTTTCTTCCCACATCCTTCTTTTGTAACATAACTTTTTATAGGTATCCTATCTTCCATCTTAATGCTCCTGTTAGCTTCTCGCTGGCCTTTCAGGAAAAACTTCTTTATGGAAGATTTCCTTTCAGGTTCAGTGCAAGAGCAAATACTCATGACCCTTGATCTTACTACTTACTTTCTTCTATAATGTCTTCATTCCATTTTGGTGCATATGTTCATAATCAGCAGGAAGATGGAAAGAAAAACGATTGGAAAATATTATTCGGACAAGACTCTGGCATATTTATATGATATAAACCAGAATTCTTCATTACCATCATTACTGAGCAGCGTAATATTGAACAAAATTTTTATTTCCCCTGTTCCATGAGCAGTGCCCCTGGTGATCTGGTAACACTAATTTGGGGAAACTGAGGCCAGAAGTAGTTGTAAAAGCACATTATGATGTAAAGCAGCCAAGACCTCTGAAATTACTGCTGTTGACCTCTTATTTGCCTTTGCCAAACATCATTCTTAACATTTAAATATTAGTTTGAGTGGAGTAGGTGTATCACTCTTCAGCAAGGGTGAAATAAAAGAGCTACAAAGAACATCCTCCACAGCAGTAATTATTTCACTCTTATAATAATGTGTTTGAAAGAGGAAGGAGAGGAATTCTGGAGCAATTAATGAAATATTCCTTGCATGACCCATCGCAAAATCTCTCTGCCATGTGTGAATCTGGGTTTGTGTTTGTGTCTGTTTCCAATTCAATTAAATAACTGTAAAACCCCAAATGTGAGCAGAAGACTCAAGGCTGAAGTAATCTTGTTGCTAAATCCAGCTGCCTGCTCCCAAAGCTTCCCACAGCAGTCTTGTGGTGCTCCCTCCTGAACCCAGCCAGAGTTTGGTTCCACATTCCCTGCTCCTCTGGACACAGCTGGACAGCAGCCCTGGACAATCACCACAGACATGAACATGGAACTGTCCTTGCATTTTTTTGTGTGCTGTCCACCAAACCCCAGGGAATGGCAGCTGGCAGTTCTGAAAGGGAAGTGATTGTTGGTTTGTTTGAAGAGAAGCCAGGGAAAGAGTTCAGCCCTCAAAGGCACGAGCAGTTTGGGAGAAGGGTGACCAGGAACAAGAGGTGGCTCTTCAGCCCAAAGCATCTTTTCTGCTCCCGCCAAAAACCACCCAGAGCCTGAAGAAGCATTTTCACCATCCTGTCAGACAAAGGTTGTGCTACTGCTGTGAAAGCACCCACTGGTCTGAAGAGTTGCATCACATCCCAGTGTTGTTCTGGGAAGAGAAATGCATTTTTAACACAAATTTCCAAACAGCACCATCCCATGCTCTCTGTGGACTGCTCCTCAGAATAAAGATATCAGTATCTTTTGATTTGCCTAACTCAAACCCATCTTCCTTGAGGTCTTTATTTTTCCTTTAGAAGGAATTCATTGTCTGTGGGATGTTCAGGCCTGGCTGGGGACAGTTTCCTTTGGCAGAGTGTCCCAGGGACAAATGGATTGAGGGGGCTTCGGGTCAAACCCTGTCCTCATCCTCACTGACTTCCCAAGCTGCATATCTGAGGGCAGAGCTTGGCCTGCGGATGTGCTGTTTTGGTTATTTTGCCATTCCAGCACAGAAATGGATTTTTTCCCCTCTGAAGGAAAGGAGTTCAGTGCCACATCCCAGCCTGGTGGTAAACAAAGCCTAGAGAGTTTATCAGCAATGACTTTTAACTGTTGTGTTGGATTCTCATGTTTTACAGCCGGGGTAAAGGATCTCTGATATGAGCACCCCAGGATTTATTGGTCCCAAAAGGACTCTGGGGCTTGCTGGCAGTGCAGTTCAGAGAGTCAGGAGAAGTCAAAGGTTATCTTTTGTAGGGTAGTATGGGATTTACCAGCTGACCCTCCCCCTCGTCCTCTGGTTCATCTGCTAAAATCATTAATGAGCTTTCATTTACCCTGCAGAACTGTTAGTGTCTTTTTAGCGCCCAGATCGAGTTACTGACCTCGGCAATGCCAATATACCTTGAGGATTTCAAGAGCCTGGGGGTATTTTCTGTGCTAAAAGAAGCAGCAGGAAGAAAGGTGAATAGGTGTGTGCTGTGCCCAAAATGAATCTTAATGTTTTTCTTGCTTGTTAAAATGAGGCCTCTCTTGTTTATACATCACTGTCTCAAGAGGTTGGTTTTTTTTTTTGCTGGAGAAAAGGTTTCACTCTTGCAATGCATGGGAAAATCATGGTGCTGAAAGTGGGATGTAAAAGTGAATAAATGGTACTGCAAATGTGGAGCTGGGATGGTGTTCCTCTCACCAGGAATGTGGGAAGATGCTGTTATTCCTACGAGGAATGATGGGAAAGTCATTTTGGCATTCAACCACACCGCTGGAGGACCCTTCATGTCTTTTCTGAGCTTCCTCGGGATCATCCCCTGGGTCTGTCCGAGTCTTTTTCTCACCCTGCCATGCTTGGGGGTGAACTGCATGATTTTGGGGGAAATCAGCAGATGAGAGCTGCTGCTCCACCCTCCTGATGGGCTCCTCACCCCTCCAGCTCCTCCACAGGTCCCCTTGCTGAAGCAAATTTGTTTCCCGTTAAACTCTTCTTGGAACGAGGCCACCCCGAAATGAACAATGAAATCATGACAATCCTGCACCATGGGCTTTTCTCCTGTATCCAACAGCAGCGAGCAGAGGTCATTTAAGGCCTCCCAGTGGTGTCCCTTCCTCCTTTCTGCCGTCCCCTGCCCCATACATCAGTGATCTAATCACTTGTGAAACCCAAGGCAGGGGGCTCCAAAGTTATCCCGTTACAAAATCAAGATTTATCGGAACATGAGAAGCCTGGCAGGGTTTTATGATACGCACGGCGCCATTCCTTGCCCTAAACCTATTTGTTACATTTATACTCTGGGACTTTTTATCATTCCTGACACCCCTCCATCTGTTCCTCTCCGTGCAGTAGCTGGGGGTCTTGTTTCACGGGACAGCAAGGATGAAATCACTTCATCTCAATAATGGGTTACAGTAATTAAGTTGCTGTTTGAACACTAGGATTTTGATCTGCTTTTGGGATAAAGTCCCTGGGCTTCTTTTTCTTACCATCCTTCATAGAATTTCACACCCATACAGGTTCTACTCCACCAAGTATTGACTTTAAAATTTTATATATTTTCTTTCTAACAGGAGCAATCTGAATATCACACTTCCTTTTTATAAAAGTAAAGCAGGGAACAAATGTTCTCAGGCATTAATTACACCCAGATTATCTGATATCAGGATCCAGAAAGCAGATCTTTTAATATGTAGAATAAAGTGAGAAAAGGAGAAGAGGAGGGGGAAAAGAAGTCTCTGTTTTCACTTCAGTGTGAAGCCATTTGGAACCTGTTAGCTGAGCACAACGGCTTCAAGATGCTCTTGATTAATAGCAATTACAGTGATGCAGCAACTAACCCAGTGACATGATCGACACCGCCTTGCCAGCACTTTTAATGATCTCCTTAGAAAGTTAAACTCCGCTGGCGTTCCATGGAATCCATCAGGAAATTGGAAAATACTGGAGCTGCTTTGAGCCCCGCCGATGGCAGAGCCAGATCCTCCGCGCACGCTGTGTCACTGCTGGCAGAACCAGCCAGGAAGAGGTTCCTTTATGTCATTCCTGAGATGACAATATCCAGATACATGGATATGGATAGAGTTCTGGACATGAGGCATCTGCTTTATTCAATCTGGGTTGCTGAGCTCAGCTCCAGCCTGGTGGACCCTGAATATTTTTGTGGACGCACCACGGATCATGTTTGCGCACAGTGGTTGTCCTGCAAACATCTCCCACCACTTGTCTGCGTCTGGCTGGAGCTGCTGCTCTTTGCAGACCAAGTTTGCTTCTCACTGAAGCTCTCAGAGGAGTGGCAGAGACTCAGAGTCTTCCCAAGCTCCACCCAGAGCAGTTGGAGCAGGTCTTTGACCAGCAAAAGTGGTTTTATTAATTAGAGTTGGGTCTGCGAATGTCAGAAATAAGGATTTTAAACAATGCCTGTGTAAAATGTGAGTGTAAATGCAGTGAGGGACCTGCCAGGTCTGCAGCTGAGTGGGCTTTGCTCATGATGAGTATCAGCTCCCAAAAAATGTTCTCCTGCCTCCAGAGGGAATATTTGTACCACAAAGGCTGGCTCCACCTGCCCATGGATACAAACGTGCTGCAGACACCGGTGCTGAGAGAAAACATGAGAAGTTAATAAAAGAAACTTATATCTTACTGCTATGGAACTGAAAATTTTACTCCAGTTTTAATAACACAGCTCTGCACTGGCTTTAAAGTTTGGTTTAAAAATGACCATTTTCTGCCTTATTTAGACTCGGTGCCCCAGCAAGAGAGCTGGGAGGCACAACCATTTACAGAAGTTCAAATAACTCAACTGGCCGTGACCTGAACTAAAACTAATAGTTTGTGTTTGTGATGGCTACAAGAGCGGCATCTGGCTTACATTTAAATAGAAGGCTATTCAATAAAGCCTCTGCTTCTCCAAACTGCACAGAAGCAAAGATTAATTATTGCAACTAATGACATTTCGGCCATTCATGCACCCAAGGGAGAAAGGCAACCCCTGCCCCAAGAACCAATAACAACAAAAGTCTTGCAGAAAGCCCCACAAGGGAGAAACCCCAAGAATATATTATTGTTCCTGATATTCTTGCCCGGGCAGCCTAACCATGGAATTAAACATAATTTTTACCAGCAAATTCTTCTTTTTCTTGTTATCCTCCCAGAGGAGAACCCAGAGTTTCAAATGGGCTTTTAATAGCAACGCTCTGAGAATCCAGCCTCTGTGTCTTGCAGCGTCTTAGGGAGATCATATTTCACATTTCACTCATTCCTCAGTGTGTTGGCACAGCCTAACACTGGCTTCAGACATTTGGTATTTGAAACAGAAAATCTTGGTGTTTCATTCCTTGCCTCACTTCTCCAGCATCATATAATATTGACAGCCCCTGCCTGGAAAGAAAGGCCAGGTTCTCTCGTTTATTCAGCTGCAGGCTTTAAAAATGGAGAATAGGGGTTTTGTTCAGAGGAAAGAGCTACTGCCAGTGACCTTTTTCCTTCTTTACATAAAAGTGGGATAGCACAATAAACAATGGTAAGAGAAGTGGGACCCAAGGTATGTATACATATATGTAATATTTTTTAGCTGACTGGTTTTTCAGTGCCCAAATTTCAGGGTACAAATCTGCTCCTGTTTGTTTGAGTGATTTATGTCCTCTCATAATCTCGAAACTTGGGCAGTGAGAGATCTGGCCATAGGTATGGCTCATGTTGTGGTGAGTCACATACAGTGACCGCACTGCTGTCTTCAGGGCTTTCAGGAGCAAGAGCATGCCCAGATTTGGGGGTAAAAAAGAGGAGATGGGAAAGAAGATACAGGAACCAGTCATTTTAATCACAAGTGGAAAAAAAAATCAGTGATAATGCCTGTCTGGAAGTTTCGTCCATGATTTCTTGTGAGGCATTATTCCTAGAATCAGCAACCACTGAGATTTTTTGGCTGTTCTCCCATGTGGATCAATTTTGTGGGAAGGGTAGGCGTAGGTTTGTCTCCTCTTCCACTCCAACTGAGACACTTTTCCTGGGACAACCCCAGTGGACTTTCATGATTGGAAGTATTTTTAGGTAAATGTCTGCATGGTTTTACTCTTTAATACATCATTTTTTGGAGCAGTGCTTTGGTATCCAGAGATGAATCCTGCACCAACATCTTTCATGTCTTTCCTGAGCTTTCTGGAGATCATCCCTAGGGTCTGTCAGTCTTTTTATCACCTTGACGTGATGGGCAAGAAACAGAATCACCCTGTTTCCTTTGGGTGTGAAACTGAAATCATTGCTTTCCTTCACACAAGGGCCAGTCCCATCTTCTCCAGCTCCTCTGTTTAACCTCCCCGTCCCAGCTGTTCCCTCACCTCCAAACCCTGGCTGAGGCAGAACTGGATGAGCAGTCACCCACAGAGGCCACCTGTTGGGGACAGACCTTGGTAACCTCTGCTGTGCCAGCGGCAGGGCTTTGATGGGGCTGTGAGCGGGGACACTCCTGTCCCTGTGGACATCCCCCATGCCCAGGAGGGCCCAGAGGAGGGAGAAAAGGTCCCAGTGGAGGAAAGGAGTGATGATGGAGGGTTGCTCTGAGAGTCACCAGCACTGAAACAGCAAGAATAGGAATTAAATCTCTCTGCCATGAACAGCACCGGAGAGTGGATTTGTGTCCCGTCCTCTCAGGGAGGAGGGAGCCTGCTGACATCATCTCCCAGGCGTCCTCACACATGATTAATGCTATTTCTCTCTGCTTCTGCTCTTCCTTTGGGGAATTTTCCTCCTCCTTTTGGCCATGAGCACAGAAGGGATGTGAAAGGGAAAGGCAAGCAGCTTTTGGATGGTTGCTGTGCCTGTTGTGAGGAACGGGGAGCGAAGCCGAGCTCTAACGGGAGCTGTTTGCTCGTCGGGGTGTAATAGCCCTGGAGCTGTCATCGGGTGTGGGATTGTGTAAATATATATCCAGGCACTCCTTATGGAAGTGGATCTGTGACCCAACAGGCTGCATTTAGCTCCTTCTGGCCACCGTGGTGATGCCTTAAATTTTTGTTTTTTCTGCTCTTTGGTGTGCGGCTTTTATTCAGGGTTACCAGGATGTTTCCAGGCGGGGATGAAGACACAACAATCCTATTCCAGTTGGGGACTCAAGAACAATTTTTTCAAACTTCAGGCTCAAAGTATAAACAACGTGAAAAGGAGGGTGGGCAAGCAGGACTCCTGTGTGCAGATGGAGTAAAATCTCATAAAAATATGAGATCTCATGACCAGGCTCTCCTTTTGCTTCCACCTCGGAGCCATCCAGGCAGGGCAAGGATTGCAGCACCGGTAGTGCCAGGGTGGGGTTTTGAAAGCCTGAATAAATATCCTTTATTCCTCTTAACTCCGCCTAGCCTCTGTTCCAGCTCCTCAGGGTATCAGTGGGACTGCATCACTTTTGGCATGGCCAAAAGGAGTCTGAGTCAGGCCTGTAGGAGCAAGGACCTGCCAGGGATGGAGAGAAATAAATCCCTCTTCCAGAGGTTGGAGCTGTACTCAAGACAGGGGAAATTCCTGAACTACAGAAATTGGGAGCTGTTTTTCTTCAGAGTGGGTTAAATTTTCCCCTCGATGCTCAAGGTACCGGCACGAGGGGATGGTGCATCCTTCAAAGCCCTCTCTGCTCTCTGAGGTATTATTGACAGCCCTGAATTTGCTTTACATGGAGGCTTCAAAAAGGGAAATATCCTGGGGAGGTCCAAAATGCTCCTTTGTGAGCACAGCAGGGTCCAGATGAGACCCTGAGATGTTCCCCTGGGGAGCTCTGGGTGCCCAAAGGCATCCAGGGGGACCCAGCTCATCCACGGTGCCTGTGGGGAGGAATGGTTTGGAAACCACACCTCAGCCACCAGCTGAAAAATTGCATTTTCAAGTGCCCAACTGAGCATTTAATTTATAACATATTATGGGAAGGTAGTGGGATTTTTTTGAGATTTCTTCCAATAAAAAAAATGCCTTTTAACCAAAAAATTTCCAATGATCACTTTCCACTGCATTTGTGGGTGTGATTCTTTTTTCATAAAGTCTTATACCCAAAATACATCACTTTGGGTCTGCAAAAAAAAAAAAAAGTCCAGGCTTGAAGATTTAGGTTAAAAGTGAATTCCTAAAAACCAGAATGTTTTGACAAAACCATATTTATTTTAATAAACTTAAATTTCTTTGGGCAGTGTCCTCCAGAAGAAAGTTGAAAGAATAATTTTATATTGATATTGATATTTGATTTGATATTTGAATGCCAAAATATAATATATAGATTTTATGTGCTTGTATTTAGATTTTGTGTTTGTATTTATTCAAAACCCATTTGATGCTATTTAAAAATCACATCACAGTAAGATTTAAATATCAGATTTTTCTTTTTCCCTTCTTTGACTGAAAATATGGGTTAACTTACAATATGCCTATTCTAACGTTAAAAAATAAATTATTTAAGAGGTCCAAACTAATTAAGTAGAGAAAAAAAAATTAAAATCCAAAGGCTCTTATTGAGCTTTGTCCAAAAATCTGACTCTGGTGCACTTCCTTTCTTTGATCTGATATTTGGAAGCTGGAATGGAATGGAAGCTGTGATAAGCACATCCAAAGGCAGGACAAGCACTTGGGTTCCAGGGGCTGCTTTCTGGAGGTCTCTGTCTCAGATATGGATCACATTTCCTCCTGTTTACATGTAAGAAGGTTGTGAAGATCTGCAATTTCGAGATACATCTGGTTCTCGCATCAAATTAAACAGCAACCCAAGCCCGAGCGCTGGGGCAGATTTTAAAATGTAGGAATGAATGTGTGTTTATACAGTATTTGCATTAATGCTTCCTAGGGTTTATTTTGAAAGTGAAGAAAGAACATTGCATGGTAGGCAACTTAACCCAAACAATATCGGTTTAAAGTTAGGGCCATGCTCCTTGGAATATTTTCCTAGTGTTTTGAAGTGTCCACTTGAAGAGGGAGCAGGGAGGAGGTGGGGAGGGGGGGGGAAAGAAAAGGATTGTTCTGTCTTCTGCTCTGTGTTTGGCCTGGCTCAGCAGGGCTATTGCTGGGGCTCATCTGGTATGGATTAGTCCTTCTCTCTCACACTCTGTCAACTTGGGTGTTCTGCACGCAGGCTGTTCCTGCAGGGGGCTTGGGTTTGCTTTTTTTAACGGCAGGAAGTGCCCCGCTCAGACCACATGTGAAATTGTGTGGGAACAGTGGGGGGGATGAAAGAGCCCCATCAAACATACCAAAAGTGTGGGTGGAGAGACAGGCAGCGCAAGAGGAGAGATACCAGCTGAGTAATTTCACCTCCTGGGCAGCCCAGGCTGGGGACGTGGTGGAAGTTTGCTGCCTCAAGAGTGGCTGCTGCTCGTGACATCGATTTCTAATATTTTATCATCTCTGGGGCTGCGGGGAGTGTGAGGGATTACAGCTGCTGCTTAATTTGTTCTAAATTTCCTGCGAGCCTCACCAGACATGTACAGGAAATAGGCAGTAAATGTTTAATAGGTAATACCTGACTGGACAATTAACAGGTGCTGTCACACTGAGAATCCAAGCCTGGCTCTGTGGCTGCACCTTGGGGACGGGGACATCCACCACCAGCACTGTGGTACCCAGCCCAAAGTCCCTCACATGCCGAAATTCATCTGTGTTCCCACACCCAGACATGGACTCAAGAAGATTTTTATTCTATTTAAGGCACTCAGTGATGATTTTGCTGTTTGCATGAATATATGTTACCACAGGAGCTGGTCCAGGCTCTTGTATTTATATCACACACAAACTCCACTCTTGTCTTTCACAGCCTGGAAGAGGCAAATCCAACCCTCACGAGAGATAGAAAATTGTAACCTGGTTTTCCATGTCAGAATAAATTCCTGGCTGTGTTGTCGCCTCAGCTCTACCAGGAACTAGCAGATACCTTCCCAAAAAAATTGTAATGGGCAGGATATATTAAATGATCTTTCCCTTCTGGACTTTCTCAACTCCTGGCAATCAGCAGGTATGAGGTTTCCTGCTCTGGAGTCTGTATCTGGACTTTAATAGTCAGTGATGGATGTTGTTTCTTCATTTTCAATTAATTTTTACTTCTGGTCTCCATAAAATCCCGTGGCAATGAGTTCTACAAGTTAATAGTGTGTTCTGTGAAAAGTACTCAGAGTTGGTTTAAATCTCAATATTAAATGTGACTTTAATTCTATGCTGTCTTTTTTTGTCCTCAGTAGAAGGTTATTTTAAAATAAATTTTCCATGGGATTGCCAGCACCATGCAAATCAGGAAGTGTCAGTCAGACACAGTTCCCGGGATTGGATTCTTTGCCTTGACATGCCAACTAAAATTGTAAAATATTTTTATTATCATACAATTTCTATTTTTATATGATTACTTCTATTACAATCTGTGATATTACAACTTCTATTACACCACAATTTTCTTGCTGCAATCACAGCAATCTTTTGCAATTTTTCATTTATCAGAACATAAAATATTAGGGAATAACCCCTTTTCAACCTTCAGCCTTCCTTACTGGTTATAAGCCTGCAATTAAGCTCTGATTGTTCAGAATAATTGTATTTCCAATTAAAGCAGAATTAGGCTAATTGAAATGCTATTATTACCTGCAGAGCAATATTGGTTTAACATGTTTAGTCAACACAAATCAAACCTCTCCTTTGGAATTTGCTTTTTATTAAGTTCAAGTCCAATGGAGTTCAAAAGCTCCTCCTGCAAAGCCTTGCTGTCCCCTAATAGTGCATGACTAATGTCTTACACTTGGCTTTCCTATAAATTGCTCTCTTTACTGAGCAATTTTGGTGTCAATACTCAGACATCCTTATCAGCACTTGATGTTCGTGTAAACCAGCTCTCCTTAATGACTACAAGGATGGGGAGGGGGGAAAAGTAACATTGCCCAGACCTCGAGGCTCCTGCTCCATCTGAACTTTGAAGTCCAGCTGTTAATAGCAGCGTTGACTACTTACATAAAAACGTGCAGTAAACTGCACTGACATTGTCTGATTTCCAGGGATTGCTTTCAACCATCACAAAGCGCTGGAGCTCCCACCCTTTTCTCATCTCTGTCACTCAGGGTGATTAACGCTGCTCTGCCATACCCAGGCCATTGTCCCAGCCTGAAAAAAAGTAAACATTTTTACAGTTGGGAGCAAGAAAAATTTCAAACAAGTTCCCTTTTGCCTGAAAAAGGGATCCCCAGCTGCTGTTTATTATCTCTCTGTTTACATCACACATGTGCATGTGGAGGACAAAGTGGTTCAATAAATTACTCCTCTACCATCGGCTTGGCCAGTCCAGGCTGCCAGGAACAAAAGCATTTAATGGTTTGTTGAATGTCTCTGAATGCTCCTACGGTCATTTTTAACTCTCACCAAGTAGCTGATCTTCATCTGCTTTAAACTTTGTTTAGGGCTCAGAATGTTTTTTTCTTATTGCTTGCAGTAAAATAAATTACAGCCGTGCTCTACTATTGAAGTAGTTAATAGGGGTGGGTATCACACTGGACTATCTGACATGGGGATGTGGATTCTCCCCCTGGAGTCCCCTACAGCTTCCATGAGATTTGGTAGAGTTCCTAACTCCTCACTTCTGCAATTTACCCAATATCTCCATTCCTGGGTTCCTTTTATTGGAGAATACCTTTTTTCCAAAGGAAGAAATATTTTGAAAACTAGCAATAACAACAGTAGGTAACGCTGTCTGAATGGTTGTGCACACACACACACCCACTTGGCCACTTCTCCAGCTTTGAAAATGGTTGCAAATTCCTCACATTTTTTTATGCTTTAAGTCCCTGTTCAGACGTGATCTTGGCTGTTGTGCACACAACCTGCAGCTGGGCACTGGGATTTCTCCAGCGGCCAGAGGAGTGTGACTGCCCCTCCCAAGCCCTTTCTACACCAGCCCTGCTGCCCCTGCTCCCCATTCAACACTGAACACCCATTTCTAGCACAAATCTATACAATGATCTCTATAAAGAAATAAAACAGCTGTAATCCCCAACCTTTTCTCTTCCCAGTTCTTGCACTTTCCCGGCGGAGCAATTCCCAAATAAATCTGGTACCTGCCAACAGGTGGGACACCACACGTATTTTCCTCAGTGGTATCCCTTGCACTGAAAAATCAGTGAGAAGGTCTGGCTTTAACAGAGACACTTCTGAGTTTTGGGGATTTTTTTTGCCGGGATGATTCCAGAGCTCCCTTAGCAGCAGAGTCCCCTTAGAGCTGTGCAAATAAAGATTTGTACTGGAACTTCTCAAATCAAATCAGCTTCACCACCACAGGAGCTGCTCCACAGCCTGGGCTGTGCAAAGCCAGGGTGCTCTGGGATCAGTTACCATAAATCCACATCCAAGCCCTACATCTTATCATACACCAAAATCCACCCAGAGAGTTCATGCAGTATTAACATCAAAATCCACTTCCTTTCCACTTGCTGTCATCCCAGGAAAAAGCTAGGAAATTCTCTTGATCTTCTCAGAAACAGAGACTGCCAAGTCTGGGATATATTTGTAAATACATTTCAAAACACCACCAGAAAATTCCCTTTAGGAACCTAAAACTTGGAATATCATTGCAGAAAGCTGCTCAGATGAGCTTAAATCTGTGTTATTTGCAAGCACTCTGGTTTACTGCTGCTGGGAGTGTTTCAGGAACACAGCATCTCTAGAAGACTTTGTGGAATAAAGATGAGAAAGCCACAATTTGGAGCCTGCTGCCTCAACAGCATCATCTTAGTGCAGTGCTGACACAAAAAGATGTCCAGCTTGTCTTGTTCTGTTACAGGCAGAGCATGAACAGTCAGGGGGCAGAAAACTCCAACAATCTGCAGGTTTATTCAGGTTTTCAGAAGAGAGCAGCAGTTGATCTTTGTGCCACTCTGAAATCCCTGGTTACCTTTCTTTGGATGCATTTGGGCATTGTGGAAATGTCACACCACCAGCAATCATCAGCCATGGACGCAATAAGGAGCAGGAATTTCCCACAAACAGCTTGTTCTGGTGCAATTTTCCAGCCTAGGATTCTTACCTGAAGAAATGTGGGTATTTATAAGCCTCAGGAACCAGATGAACCCTGGGAGGATCCTCTGACTGAAACCCAAGATTTTTTTAGGCTCTCCACGTTACACTGAAGCTGCACCGAGGCTGAAGTTACACAGTAGTTGTAGTCAGTCAAATAAAGACACTGACTTGCTTGATTCATTTTTGGCTAAGAGCAATCCCTTGTACATTCCTACCTTTCACCCCTTCTTCATTAAGTGGAAAATCCAAAGTTTCCTTTAATCAGGTTTGAGCTTGGGCTGATGTGATGTTTACTGACTGAGACAGTGGTTTTCAAAGACGCTGGGAACATCTGGCCCCGTGGCTTGGCAGGGAGCCCAGCAAATTGCCAATCCCAAGGCCCAAGTTCACAGGCAGCTTTGGGGCTTTCATCCCATGCACAAGCAAGCCTTGAGGGCAGGGGAGGTGCTGCTGCTGCTACCTGTGTGCTCCACAGCTCCGTGGGAGAGGACAGGAGGATCCTCATCCTGTCCGTCCCAGCTCGCCCACGCTGACCGTGCCCCTCTCATGTTCCTGCTGTGTCCCACCAGATCCTGCCGCTCCCAGGCAGCAGCTGGGACAAAGGAGGGCAGGGAGGACACCCAGCACGTCCAGCAGGTCCCACCCTGCCAGGCTCTCCGTGTCCCCATCCGCCACTCCTGTCCTCGCAGACAGTTCCCCGAGGCTCCTGGGGAGGCTGTGCCTTGCACAGGGTTGAACCCAGGTCTCCAAACTCCCTGTGGGGCAGCCTGAGCAGGAGCCCAGGCTGACATTTTGTCAGCAAAGCCCGCCTGGAAAGCACAGCTGCTGCAGATGTTCTGCAGACGGAAAACATTTGCATCCACTGCCTTTTATAGCCCCTTGCATGGTTTAAAAGCTGAGTCTGTGGTGCTTTACTGGTGTGAATCACTTCTACTCCAACAAGGAGATCCATCCACTCCAGAAAATGGGGAAATAAGATTTCAGATGCAAACCGAGGTTGGATCTCACTGTGAGGAGCCTTGAGACCTGGGTTCTTTCTGCATCCTCTTCACTGGGTTGTTGGCTGGAGAAACAAAATTTCAACCAGTCAAAGAATGAGTAGATCTCTTTATTCTCTATATATGTCACTACAGTGTACCTTGCTTAGGGAAAAAACAGTGCCTGTCTACACAAAAGTGAAAATCTCAGAAGTTAGAGGCTCGTGTGGCTTTCACTGCATGGAAAACGGCTGCGGAGAGGGCCATGGTCAAATGAAATGTTTGTTTGTTAGAAAACAAAACATCTCACAGCCCTTTAGGGATTAGCACCCGTTGTCTTGAAATGGTTTGTGAGGTGAGGGAGACAAGCAGCCAAGGGAAAAAAAAAAATGTTTCCAAAAACCAGTGACCAATCACCAAGAGAACAGCGCATCTCTGTCCTGACCTCCCGTGAGCTCTGAACTCTGCTGGCACCGTCCAGCCCCATTCCCTGAGAAACACAAGGCTCAGGGAGAAAGTCATCTTTGTTTCATGAAATATTTACATTGGAGAAGGGAAAGTCTTTTGTATATTGTCACTGACCTTTGGAGGGAGGGGGGCGATTGTAATCAGGTTTCAGGATCACAATTTTCACAGCTGCACATAATAATTTGATTCAGGTATTTGATTCACTTGCTGAGGCTGAAAACTCCTCTAGAACCAACAACTGCTCTGCTTTCCCACAGAGATACCCTCGACCTGGGCACGGGCCATGCGTGGAAACATTTTGTGCTAAACACTGGAAGAAAAGGAAAAGGAATAAAGAAGTTCCATAAAAATGCCTGGGCCTGGTGATCTTTTGTGTCTGATGATTTTTTCATTTTTTTTTTTTTTTCCCCTCCTCCAAACAGTCACAAACGAAAAGGAAGAGCTAATAGGAGTTTGGCTCCATCTCCTCTTCCTGAGACAGAGTGGGGTCTACAGAATTTCCTGCTCCTGGGCAGCTATCTTAGAAAGGCTTAAAAACACAGCCAGGTCCAAGAAAAATCAAAGGGGCCATCACTGAAAAGGGATACAGAATTTCCAGATCCTAGGGTGGGAGCTGCATTGATGTGGCAAGGGCCGTGGCGGTGGAAAAAGGAAACGGGTTCAGTGTAAGATTTCACGTGGATGGCCTTTGGTGGACGGGGACAGGGGGTGGAGAGGGGCCTGCCTGGGGGACAGGAAGGATTCAGACTCCTCATTCCCTCTGGTGCTAAACATGGGCACTTACTGCTTTTTCACAGCGCCTTACACGACAAAAATGTGCAACTGCAAAAAAAAATCAAGCTTGCAACATTTGTCCCTCCAGTGTTGAAGCTTCAGAGTTATTAATGGGCAGCCTGCTCTGGCTGTAGGATCTCCCACAAATGACACTCTGTCCTAGTTCAAAGGGTCACAGCAAGGCAAGGGGGTTCAGAGGAATCTTTTATTCCCCAAAAGATTACAGCTGCCTGTTCTGACTGCAAAACTCTTTATTCACCCTTTATGTGTTGTGCATTTGCCTATTTTCACACCTGTGGTAGATGTGTTCAACTGCTCAGGATGCATTTTTAAAAACAGAAACTCAAAATAGAAATTCACCCTTTTCTTCAAGCAAATCTGCTCTAACACTGTGTTAGGGGCTCTGATTCACAGCAATCAGAAAAAAAGAGCAGAGAAGTGAATGAAGCAGACACAAGATCTGCAGTCACAGAAACCTCCCAAGGATTTTGATGTACTTGGATGTAAATTGTCACAGCAGGGCTGCAAATCCCCAGGAGCTCTGAATCCTGCCACATCACCCACCTCAAGCCCTTCTCCTATAACATAAGAAATGCAGGAGGTTTTTTTTTTTCATTAAATATGTGTCTGAAGTAGCATTCCTTCATTTCAAAATAAATCCAATGGAAATGCTCCAAAGCTAGGAGTCAGTGGGAGGCAGAGAGGCCAGCAGAGATGTGCAGCAGAGCCCATGACCTCTGAGCACCTAGTTTGCCATTTATATCATTGCCTTCCCACGTTTTAAGCATCAGGGATAATCTGGAATGCGCTCCTCCTGTCCTCAGAGACAGATGGCAGCGAGGAAGCAGGTTGGAAGAAAGGAATAATAAATATCCCAAGGTGAGTAAATGTCTTGGCTTTGGGCAGCTGCGCCTGTGGTTTTTCTCAGGGTGCACAAATGTCCCTGCATTTACTGGGCTTGCTCCTAGACCCACTAAACTTTTTTATGGCGTGTTTCCTGCACTGTCTGGCCAAGGGTCAGGGATGTTAAGTCCTGGGGGAAATCTGGAGTTGAGAGCACTGTGTGATCGGGGGCTGATAAGGCAGACTGGCGGGCTGGGAAGGCAGAATTCAGTTTGCAGGGCAGAAAGGGCAGTGGAAAGTTCCTTTGTCAGCAAACAGGGGTGTTTATCCTGATTTTTGGGTGACTCAGAAGACAGTTTACCTCCACTGCCACGTTGTACCTCTGTGGATGGTGAGAAGCAGCTGGTGATAAAACACAACTCATTTGAGTGTCCTCCTGCTCCCTTTCTGCCAGGAGCTCTGTGGGTTTCACCACAGGGGAGGGGAGAGGTTTTACCCCCTGTGAGATGTGTGCAGGTCTGGGACAGCTCTGGGCTGTGACACACCCTGAAGGATGGCTTTTGCCAACGGTGCTGCAGAGCCATCCATCAACTGGAAATAGATGGAACAGGGCAGCCAGCTTCCTGCTCCCATCCATCCCCTGTCAGGAGGCACAGGCCTCATGCAGAATTCATGTTTCCACTGTCTGGAGAGCATTATGTGCAGGGAGGATTTTGGGAAACTTATCTGCCCTTCATTTCTTTCTGGGGCAAAGTTTGGATCCCATACTGGACAACCACCACAGGTGGAAGAAGGGTAATTCAACAAAGCAGTGCTATGCAAGAGCTTAGGAAAAATGGAGAAAAAATCATCAGAGCCAAAGAACACTCCATGGAGTTGACATAGGAGGCTGAAATAAGATAGGCAGTTTGTAATTACTTACATTGGGACGTGGCCAGGACATGGAGGTTAACATCACAGCTTCACAAGGACTGCAGGAGCAGCTGAGGATCTCTCTGAGCTGAGGAGACACGCAGGGAGCTTCTCTGAAACCTCCTGGCCTGGGCCATCACATCCAAATCCTGCGAGCCAAGGCCAGGAGGAGCACAATGGAGCGGGATCTGATCCGTGTTCAGCGACGTGCCAGAACCAAATAAACAAACAGAGGGGCTCTTTCTGCTCAGCCCAGGGCTCTTGGGCTCCTGCCACGGAGCTGTCACTCCTCCTGACACTGAGCATCTGCCTGGGATAGCTCACCTTCAGACACGAGAGCATGGCAGGGACACCAGCGTGCAAAGGCAAAAGCAGCTGCAGCTCACGAGCATCCCACAGCACAGCAAAGGGAGGAGAGAGCTTTAAAAACCCCACACAGCCAGGAGATAATCATAGGGTTTTTATATATATATATATATATATATTTAATAAAGTTATTTCAAGAAGCATCTCTGAGCTCATCCCACCTGTGAGACAGGCTGGAAGCACAAGGCACTGGGTATCTCCCTGCCAACTCTGTATTTTATGACAGCTCTTAATTTGACCCTAAACAGACTCAGAGACAATAATTCTGGAATGCTTCCCTCCAGAAAGACCATACCTCAGGTTTTTCTTGGAACCCAGTTCCACTAAGAGCAATCCTGCTCTTTAGAGGCAAAACCTGGATTTTTATTTCCTGCCAAGAGCTCAGGTGTTGGAACCATGGGCTAAGATGCCAGTGGTTCCCCTTCTTGCTTTGACTGAAGTGGCTGCAGCCTCACAGGATGAGCACAAAAAGTGCTGAAAAAAGCAAAGGTGGCAAATGGAGCACGGCCATTCCTTCTGTCCATTAAACCCCGTGAAGGGAGAGGCAGAGAAAAGGAAGATTTGGCAAAAGACCTTTTGCACGTGTTCAGAGATGCATAGATGAGCTCTCGACCAGCCAAAATAGGAAATACCACCCTTTAAAGCTGGATGTTGAAAGGTCTGAGGAGCTTTGTGAAACTGCCACGGAGTGCTAAGAGGAATGGAAAAATCATTCCTAAAGCAAATCTCTGGAGATTTCTGAGAAAATTGGCTCACCCACAGATTTTTTGCTCGATTCTTGAGGTGACTGGTCTTAACCCTGGCAAGGACTTTAATCTGCTCACTTAATCTGGCTGCAGAAAGTGCCGTATTGCAAAGGGCTGAGATGCTGTTTAGGTCATTTAGCCTCACTTTTTCTTCCCCCTGTTGCAAGCTGAGCCAGCCCTTTTTGCTCACTTGAAAAGCTTCCTCTTCAAAGGCCCTGTGGAAAAGTCTTATTTCTTCCCCCCAAGTGACAGATTTTGAAGCAATCTCAAAGATATCTTGTCCAACACAATTACCCTCCACAAATCTGACCCTGACAGAGCAGAGCCAAAGTGTGATTTTTAACCTCAAGCACTAAAACATGTCAGGAAAGTTGTACTTGTGGTGGAAAAACCTTGAGGTGGCTAAAATTTATGGAGAAGAGACATTAAAACCTTTAAATTCCAGATGTGTGAAGCTCCAACCATTTGGTGAATGATCTTGGAATCTGTTTCTCAAGCAGGGATTTCAGCCTCAGAAATCTATTCAGAATGTGACCCAGCTATTTATTTGTAATTTATGAAAAGAGTTTATTCTTGTCCTAGGATATGGGACATTTGCTCCTCCTTAAAATCATGGAAAGAGGCAAATCAAGGAACATCCCTGTATTTCTACCAAATAACCCCCTATAAAATATCATTCAGCTTTTTAATTTATTGAGGAAACATGGAGATGATGTGTTGCAGAAAAAGCTTTTTGCATTTGAGACTCTTAAATCTCTGGGATTGTTTTAGGCTAAATATGAGGGATAAAGAATTCGCTGGGACAATATTGATTTCTGCCTCAGTTCCTGCTTCAAGTTCCCATGAATCTTTGTAGGATCTAATGCTGTCTATAATAGCAGAAATATGTGTTGTAAAGTAAAATTGTCCCATACTGTGGGAAAAGGAAATCAGGGTATCTAATAAGACAAGAATGGTTTGTATCTAGGTGGGGTATATTAATAAACTAAAAAGGGTAAAGGAGATTTAGGCAGACAAAAGAAAAAAAAAAAAAAAAGTAATTTAAGGGATGATTTTTTTACCCTTTAATCTTGTAGCAGAAACATCTTTCTGCTGGGACGTGGGGCATTTTCCAGACCAGTCATGGCAGTAATTTTGGGACAGCAAAGGCAGCCAGGCTTTGTCTTCTTGACTGTCTCTGGCTGTGTCTGTTGCAGAAAACATTTTGAGTTTAGGTGATTCTTTTCCAGAGGTGGCTGATCAGAAGAGCTGGGCTTGCACAGCCAGATCCGTCTGCCACCTGGAAATGAGGGAGGTGGGATTTTCCAGGGGAAGCAGGGGTGGCAGAAATGCTCTGTGCTGAAAATACATGGGCCACACCAAAAAAAGTGAGTCCCTGCTCTCTGCCATTCTCAGCCTGGGAATGGGAATGACAAATGAGGGGCATGAAAAAAGCGGGAACGTGACAGCAAGGGATGGGAATGGGGTGCAATGGATGGCTTAATAACAGCTTGTACTGATGGACAAATTGCACCTCTGGACTGTTTGGCTCCTTGTGTCGGCAGAAGGATCCTTGGATCCCTGTCAAGGAAAACTGAAGGATGGCTCCCAGTTGGACCATGCAAATAATCAGCTGGCCCCAGCCTCCAGCACTGGGCCATGGGCCTGGCAGAGCCCTAAACCTCTGGGGCCCCATCAGTGGGAAACCAAAAGGATCTGAGGGAAAGGGTCAGGCAGACTTCAAAGGAGACATGGACTTGGTTTGAAATTTAACCCCTTTGTAGTTTAAATTTCTTCCAGGTCTCCACATGGCCAGGTTTGCTTCCAAGCAGCCTGTGGGACTGGCCAGCAGGAGCTGCAAACACCCCAATATCAAATATGGGGGTCCCTGGATTTCTCTCCTGGTGGTCTTCAATGAGATGACCCAAAATTTGCTTCTATGACCCAAAAGCTTGCTCTGGGGCTGTGGGAATCTGACCATCACACTGTGGGGTTTCTCTGCAGGCAGCTCTTACTCCAGCAGCTCATTTATATTCAGCATAAGATAAGCTGTCATTATCAAACATCCCATGATTTTAATAAATAAGGTTTCTTAAAGGAACCTGTGATATTTCAGCAACAAAAACTGTCTTTCCTCAGGGTTGGACATGAAATACAGCAGTGTCCATGACCTGGTGTAATTCCTCCTGGTGGCTCTTGCTGGATCTTCTGTGGTCCTAATCCTTTAGTGCAAGAGCAGAGGCTGCTCTGCCTCCCCTTTCTCCTTCTCCAGCGTGTCCCAGGACATTTTGTCCCATCTGCCTTCACAACCTCCTCAGAAAAAAATATCACAGCCTTCCCAGCAGGGCTGGGGAGAAACAAATTAGTGGGAAAAGAGGAAAAGCTAAAGGCAGATGGGTGCTCCTGGGGCAGCTGGTGTTCCCTTCCTTGGGAGGCATTCCCACCGCAAGCTGCAGAGCAAGAAAGGCAGGAATCGGCCCTCATGCAACACAAATACCAAAAACCACCATAAATTTAGAGACTGGGCTTGTGGAATCACCCCAAATGGCTTTTGGCGTGGAGAGAAAACGTGCCCTGTAAACTGAGGGGAAATGAAAGCATGTCCTCCTCACTGAGGGCTTTTGCTGGATTTTGAGGCACATTCCTCAGCCTTCAGCAATTGGGGTTGGCACTGATGCCATCTTCCAGAGGCAGTGTTTTCCACAGAAAAAGAGAAAAAAAAAATTGTTCTTGTCCTTTCTCCCAAACAGCAGTTTCCTAGAGAACGAGCTCTTGTTAAAAAACTTTTATTCCAAAATGAAATCATTCAGAAACATACTTTCCACTTTTTTATCTTAGGCATCCTGACTTTTTTTTGTGTATTCACTGCATTTTGTAGGTGACTGTACTATATCAAGAACAGTAAAACCTCAGGCCCTAAAGAAGTTTTTTTTGTTATGAAACTTCTCCTCTTGGTCAATTCTAATTCTATTTCCTAAGATTTCCAATGGAGATGTAAAATAGTCACTCTCTTTGATGTCTTAGTTAAAAAAAAATTGAGAGTTGTCTTCTATTATCCTAAAAATAAAATCAGTCTTGTGATCCTTTCTGCCTACACCATTAATGTATCAACCAATTTTTTTATTTTTTATTTTTAATAATTTGGGTTGGAAGAGACCATGTAGTTCCAACTCCGTGCCATGGGCAGGGATAATATTTTCCCTCTAACTGTATTTGCAATTAGGAAGTCCTATTTATGAATATTATTTATTTATTAATTTATGAATACAGAAACCCACATTGTATTTATAATTAGGGATTTCTAATTATGAATGCAGTGACCTACAATCCTTATGGAAAATCTGAGGAATTCCCAAACGATAGAAATTTGAAAGCCACCACAAAGAACTGGAGAGTTGGGGTTTAGGGGTGCCACCATCAATGCCACCAAGACAGACACGAGGGACTGGAAGGGGTAAAGATGGGCCAGGAAAAACAAGATCATCCTTTAGAAGGTGAATTCCATGTAAAAAGCTGTAATCCTTCAATTAAGGAAAAACAAAGTGCATTAGGTGCAGTTCATGTCAGGAGGCTGAAAATAATAATTTTTTTCAAAAGTATTTGAAAATCATGAAGTGGGAAAAATCGTGGTTGCCCAGCTCATTACTGTGGTGTTAATTAAGATCCTTGGGCTGGGTGCCTTGGAGACACATGGGAGGGAGTTCTCTCAATCTGGGATGAACAAACTCTGCATCTGTGAAGACTTGGGAGTGGGAAGCCAACCAAAACTTTAATATCTGATAAAAAAAAAAAGGAAAATAAAAACAAAGAAAGAAAATCAGTGTGTTTTCTTAAGTGTGTTTACACACACACACACACACATGCAACTGATTCTTTTTAACTGCTAATGAAAACAGGATCCACAGGCAGAGCTGGGCCTTTCACTCACAAATCCATGGGCAGTGGCCCCATAATCCACAATTTCCCACTCAGGGTAGAGGTGGCACTACCATGAGTCACACACAGTTTAAAATCCTGGGAGAGGCTGGAGCCCTGCACGAGGGACAAGCAGCAAACCAAAAATTAACATTGAATTCTGATTTTACTCTTGTGCCTCAAGCCGTCAGATTTCTCACACTTTACAAGTCAGGCACAGAATTTTGTGGCTGTAGAACACACGGTCACCCTGACACTGACTGAACTATTCAGACAGGATTTTTCCCTTTCCTCATCCTTGTAAATGTGATACCAAACTGGTTTGGTTCACAAGGGGAAGGAGATTGTCTTTAAAAAATGGCATTTTGGCAAAGCTACTTTTGAGGCTGTCATCTGATCTGAAGCCTCGGAAAATTAAAACTTTTGACCTTCTTTCAGTGGAGAACCTCAACTGTAAAGATCAGAAGTTCAACACAAGGCTCCATATTTGAATATTTGCCCAATGCTCATCGTGGCGAAACACCCAACATCTTCCGCTGAGCTCAGCCTGAACTGTCAGAGCCATCCAGGACCAAAATCCCTTCCAGCCTCACCCACTGGGGATGAGTTTCCTTTGATCACCAGGGGTAAATAATCCCCGTGTGTCAGTGCTACAATTAACCCACTGTGTCCAATTCCCAGATGACACAAATCTCTCCGGGCGCTGCTTCAGCAACTTCAGCTCTTTCAACTGTCGACTTAAAGCCTTGGTGCAATTGTGCAGTCAAGGAAAAAACACAGAGAAGTGAAGTCATTCCCTCCCAAAGTCTTTGCTGTGTTTTATACTTCCCAAATAAGTGAATGGACCCATGTTTTTATTGACCACTACTTTATCGTGGAGGAGCAAAAGCAGCCCAGGACCCAGCAGGATTTATTTGATGTCCAGCAGATGATGGATATTTCCTCCCAGGGTGGGTTATTTATTTGTCTGGAGCTGCTGGCACACATGAGTTTCTGACTCTTACAGGTAATTTTGAAAAATGTGGCTTGTAGGAATATGGAAGAAAGGAACATAACAGGACTTGGTGAGCGCACACAGCCCAGAGCAAAAGGGGCACCTCCAGCTTTTAAAATGCTCGTTGTGTCTTTGGTGGAGGAGCCTGAATGAAATCATTTATATGAACTGCAATATCTGGCTGACTCCACTGATCTTGATAATCAAACGCAAGAGATTTGGAGGAGAGAAGGAAAGGGGGTGGGGGAAAGTGTGTATAATTAAAACCTTGTTCTAATCCTGCTTTGATGCTTTTGCCAGGACAGGTTGGACTAGTCAAAAACCCCAAACATTTTAGGTAGGTTTTTGTTTTGTTTTTTGATTTGATTTTTTTTTTTTATTCATTCTGTCAGTGGCTGCAAAGCAGCAAAGTGGTTATTACCCTTATAAGGTATCAAGGTAAATATTTCAGATCCCCTGTGATTTTCAGTCTCTCCCGACTCCGTTTATTTGTTCTTGTCAGTGGACAGTGAAGTTTTGTTTGTGGAAACCAGTTGGGGCAAAGAGTGATTTATTTTCTGCCAGCCACCACTTCCCCCCGAGCTTCTTCCCCAGCCAGCCCCTGGACAGGGATGGGGGACACAGCCAGCACCTGGGGGACACAGCTGTGGGGTGACCCCGCACAAACCCTGCCGGCGCCAGGGCTTTTCCTTCTCTCTTTCTTCGCAGCTGTCTCAGGGCCCTGCTGCTGACCAGAGCAGAGGGGTGGCACGGCTTCAGGTGGTCTTTGTGGAGCCAGGTTTGTCTGCAGGCCTCGTGCTGGTGGCCCCTGGGATGGGCACGTGGAGGGTGGTGGCCCCAAGTGGCACAGCCAGCTGGGGAAGCCATGGCCACCACGGGGCTGATGCGAACTCGGAGCGTGAACACGGCTCCGGTGGATCCCATCTCACAAACGTGACAACAAGGGTGTGGAAAACTGCACAGAACCATTGAATCCTTTAGGTCAGAGTGATTTTGGTCAGAAAAGACCAAAGGACATCGAGTCCAACCTCTCCCCCAGCACTGCCAAGCCCAGCACTAGCCCACGTCCCCGGGTGCCACATCCACAGGGCTTTTAACCCCTCCAGGGATGGCGACTTCACCTCTTCCCTGGACTGCCTGTCCCAATGCTTGAGAACCCTTTCCATAAAAATTTTTTTTCCTAATATCCAATCTAAACCTCCTCTGGCACAAATTGAGTCCATTTCCTCTCATCCTATCAAAAATGACATCCTCTTGTCCTTAAAAACATTATTTCATTATCCAAAACTCCATTGCCAGCTGGAATCTCTTCATCTTGAAGGGTCTGAGAGCAGCTGAGTCAGTGAAGGCTCAAAATGGCCCTTTGGGGTATTGTTTTGGAGAGGATGTACTGAAAGTCTGGAATGGGTGTTGAAAGTGGAGCAGACCCCTTTGCAAAAATCAGCTTTCCTTTGCAAAAGCCATTGTTTAAAATATAGGAGGTGTCTGATGGAGCAGACTTAAGGAAATTGGTCTGTTTAGCTTATTAAAAAGATCAAACAGAGTCTTGATTACAGCACATTAAGTATTTTCACCAAGGAGAAAATAACATCTATTAAAGGTCTCTTTAATCTGGCCAAGAGAGGACAGCTGAGCTGCAATGGCTGCTGGAAAAAGCCAAATAAATTGAAGTTGGAAATGAAGCATTTCATGTAATTCTGTTCCCTTTGTGGGGAAGAACAAGGTTGGATAACAGTGACAACAAACAACAGCCACGGCCAAGGGTGTGTGATGGAAGTGATCTCAGGGAGAGCTTTTCTGGGTGATGTGGTTTGTCAGGGCCAGGGAGTGTGGGGAAAATCACGTCTTGGCTCTTCTTTCTTCATAAATTCCTTCTCCTTCTTTCATATTTTCTGATTTCCAGGAAATGTGCTGGTCACTCCATGTCCTCTTGTTTTGACTGTTCTTCCTTCATTTATTTATTTCAGTACTTCCTTGGCATAAACAACAAAACCCACATTAGTAAGCTTCAGGTTCAAAATTTTTTCAGTTGAAAAACAGAAATGAATTATACTTAACAGCACATTCTGAAGGCTGAAATCTATAATTTAGCCTGACATTTTAAGTGTACATCACTTGAATTGCTGCCAGCTTTCTAGAATGATTAGGTGACTCGAAAAAGGCAAATATTTTTTCATATGATTCCACTGAATTGGAGACACTGCTGCTGAAAAGACTTCAATAATCCTGGCTGTATTTATTTCCTAAAGCCTCACTCATCATTGTCAAAATGTTATCAGCCATCCCCAGCTTTCTCTCCAGCCCAGAATCTAATTCCAATTATTTTAAAAAAGAAAAAAAAAAATCAATTTCTGGAAATGAATCTTGTGTAGAACTCTCTATTTTTCATGTAAGACTTAATCAATTACTAAATGGAATGTATTTATTAAATGGAATGTGTTTGCCATGTAACCATTGCACTTCAGTGAAACTCTTCTTGTGTGCTGGAGTAAGCTCTGGCTCAGGAATTCAGGATGCTCTCTGGGAAGATGGAAGCACGTGGTTCGTGGGAATCTGCAGGAGCACTGGGATTTGGGGGGCACAGGATGCAAATTCACCACTGAGGATTTCATCTGAAGGAGTATCAGAGGGGGAGCAGCCCACTCCTGATTCCCTGTCCAAATTGCAACTAGAAATAAAGAATTTGGTTGCAAAAGCATCAGCTCCATCTGAAAATCTGCAGGAAGATGGACCCATCTCACCTGGCCCCACAGCAGCAGGGAAACTCGGTGCCTACAGAAGCTGCAGTAGGTTTGTGCTCTGCTCTACCCTTCCAGGACCTTGGCCTCTGTCATTTGTCACAGCTGGGAACCAGGCTGTGCTCCCCTGGGAAAAACACCCAGAAACAGCATTTTTGTGCCCTGGGAGAAGGCAGTGGGAGAGGAGCCAGGAAAGGAATCTCATCTTCAAGGCTGACACTTCAGGGAAGTGCTTTAGGCAGAGCCCAAACTCTCTTATTCTGGAAACAGTGTTTATTCAGTGATTTCTGCAGGATAACCGCAGGGAGATAAATCCCCACCTTTCCATGAGGCTCCTTGGAAGTCAAAGTTTTGTCCTCAACTCCGATGGGACTGAATTTTTCCTCTTAAAATTATCCAAAGGAGAAGGAAAAGGAAAAGGCATCAGAATATATTCAGATCTTTGGGATTTCAGTGCTGGGTGAGGGTTTGTAGCTTCTGTTTGATTGTCACCTTAAAGGAGATTGTTGATGCTGTAGTGCCTTGGATTGTTAAAAGTCTGACAGAATTAAGATGCCTTTGAGACAGCCTGGAAAATGCCAGGTTTGCTGATATCTGTGTGGCATCAAGGTCAGGTTTCCACGCCTCACGTGATGAACTCTCGGTGACTTTCTGGATCGTGTCCTCCTACAGCTGAACTTCCCCTGCCCGTGATGGGAAAAGTGGGGAAGGAGTCAGAGGCACTGAGGCCTCGAGTGAGCACATTTCTACCTCAGGGGGGTTTATGGAGTTTGTGCTTGTTTTTATAAAGAGTTTTTCCGCCCACTTTGAACTACCTTCAAACAATAAAGTTCCCTCTTCAGCAGCTTGGTTTAATGGAGAGATTCACTGTATTTTCATTCTCCTGCTGCAAAGTGATAATGAAGCCAAGTTCAGTGGTTAGTGTCAAGGGGAAGGTCTATTTGGGAGAATTAAAGGGTTTAATATCATCCATCCCACCTGGATTTCCCTGCAGGCAGGAGACCAGGTTAGTCCTTCATAGACCACAGCCTCATACAGGTAGGTGCATTTTTATTAAAACGTGCCAATGACAAGATTTATTTGCTGTAAATAAAATTTCTAAATAAAACTTGGAGTGTTTAACTCCTCATTGTTGTACCAAATGCCCATCACCTGCCCTTGAAAGGTAACTGATTCCTGGTGGTGCTGGGTTTGTGCCTGGCCCCAGTGAGGATCATGATCCTCCTCCACTGACACAACCAAGGCTTCAGCTCCTCCCAGTGAAAGATGAAAATTAAGGAATGCACGTGCTCATTTTTAATCTTGCTAGCTATTTTCAGCCTCCAGTGCAACTTTTGAAGTGCTTCACGTTAAATATGTGTGTAAAGTTTTTTGGGAGAGAAGATCCGTGGCAAAGAACAACTTTCCAAATCTGCTCCCAGATTCCCTCCTGGAGGAATCCATCCAGTTGCTGTTTGCTGTCTGTGCTTTCCCTCCCAACGGTTTGCACTAGAAATGACCCATTTTATGGGCTGCCATTTTCAACTTTGAGCCCTTTAATCCCACACATAATGCTGGATAAGGAATTTTAGCTTTCAGAAACCTCTACAACAGCAGCGCTGAGAGTGTAGCCTTTCAAAACCTCCCTTGCCTGCCCGGTGATGAAGGAAATAAGTAAAACAAGCCTGAAATTTGGCTTGATAATTTTTTGACAAGTTTTAACTAAGCACAGTGACAGGGAGCACTGCAAGAGAAACTTTAGAAGCCCAGGAACCGAGGCATAATAAGCTGTCAGACAAAAGATCAAGTAGCATTCCCCAATTCATCTACCCAACATCAACGTTCCAGCTAACAGTAGACAGTGTTAGCCAGATTCTTGCCCTTTTTATCTATGAAAAGCTACATTTATCAAAATAAGCAAAAAATGTGAGGTATGGAATGCAGTTCATTGGAGGGCAGGGCTTTATTGGTTGATTGGTAAATTGAAACACATGGAAAAGTGCTACATGTAGGAACACACTGCTGACTGTATTACTCCTTTTTTATTGGGTAATCTCTAATAAGAACCAGCTGGTAATAAAGGATGGAGTTCATGGGAACCCACCCTTTGTTGAAAGCGAAGTTGGTGTCAATACCAGAAACACATGAGCACAAAGAAAACAGATGTAATTGGCTTCTGGAGGTCAGGTTATGTAAAGACCCCGGTGAACAGAGGTGAGGGTTTGGCTGCAGAGAATGACAGGCTAAAATAGCCATTATTTCTGTGTGTGTGTGTCTGGGGAGGGGGTGGCAGTCATGGGGACCTGGCTGGGGTGGGAACTGGGGGTTTATGGTCCCCAGAAAACAGGGTGCTCCACCTGAAACAGGCACTTAATAAATCAGGGAACAATCACCCTTCAGGGAAGCAAAGCTGCAGCTTTGTCTTCAATCACAGGCAAAAACCTGCTCTGAGAATTAATAGAATTAATTAACTTCTAACTTTTCTAGGTAGAATATTCATAAAATCACAGTTTGGGTTGGAAAAGACATTAAAGCTCATCTCATTCCACCCTCTGCTGTGGGCAGGGACACCTTCCACTATCCCAGGTTGCTCCAAGGCTCATCCAACCCTCACCTTGGATACTCAAAAAAGTCATATCAATGAAACCCACATTCACCCACAGCTATTTATGATGTCCTGGAGCCCTGGAGGGAACAGGCTGCAGGTCTCAGGTTAAACAGATGCTTTGATAATTTCTGGCACAATAAATAACATATAATAGCAATAAATAAAATCTATTTCTTCATTCAGGACATAAAATCATCTTTAACTATCAAGAAAGTAAAGAGGAGATTTTCCTTTTTTCTTTCTCTGAAGGCAGCAGTACACTTCACATAAAAGAATAACATGGGTTAGAAAATTAAAGAATCAAAAGGAAAACATCCTGGGTATCATCAACACAGATTTTAATGGGGCACTGAAACCAAGCTCTAACTCCCCTGCATGGGAAGGATTCCTTGGGAAGAACCTCAAGGGTAGGGATCTGATCCTTCATTTGGATTTCTCCATTCTTTCTATAACAAGATGCAAAAGGTTTGTACAAGTAACGTGGGCAATAAGTGAATTTTCAGATAATCCCTTTTTTCAGCGTTATTAACCAAAAAATAACTTGGCCTGAGGATTTCCTGGGAGGAATTCAGCAGTGACAACTCAAACCCCAAGAGCTGTATGTGACATTTGAGCAGTCGTGTGGTGGCAGCTCTGCCCCACAGTTGGCTCCATGTAATCCCCAGATCAGGATTCTGTTGTGAATATTTGTGGTTTGGAGTTCAAACTTCATTTTCTTCAAACATTCTCAAGTCAAAGACACTCTTTCTTGCCTGCAGGATTCCTTGCTGGAATACCACTTGGAAAAAAAAAAAATCCAGGGGAGACCCAAATGCACCCCAGGTGAAATCCAGCTCTGGTCAGCAATCCTGGCCTCATTTGCATCAGAACAGCTGCAATAATGCTCTGATTTTTGGTTTAATTCTCATGTGCGCTGCAGCAATGTCTAAAAAACCCAGGTTCTCCAAAAACGTTTCATGGAACCAAGAACCACATCAGGAGGGAAAAGTCCATCTCAGCCTCCTGAGACCTTCCCACCCTGCAGAGGAAAGAGGAGCTGAGTTGCTCCAAGTATTCCAAGATAAGGTGTGTCCAAGGTGTACCAAGGTACAGAGAAGGTACCTGGGCCAAAAAATGGGAAGGGATTTTTGAATTATTTGTTCTGGGCCTCTCTGCTGCCACTGGAATGAGGGACAGATGCTCTATAAACTGTATTTGAAAGGTTTTCATTCTTGCAGCAAGGACATAAAGGGAGATTTTAATTTTTTTTTCCTCTTTTTTAACTATTTGCTGCTGTTATTTTAAAGTCAGCTTAATGCCTTAATGCCTTTCAAGAAGCAGCGGTTCCCAAAAAAATAAAAGGGTTGGGAAAGAATTATTAACACAAAATTCAATAACATCCCCCTGGTTTCTCTGAGGTATTGCCTGAGTGACTGCAGCATTTACAAAAGGGATTCTAATCTGAAATGAATTTGCAGCTAATTCAACCTGTAGGCTAGTGACTCTGGGATTTCCTAGATAATACAATCCAGACAGTAATGTTGATGGATGTTAAAGACTTGCCTGTGTAACTGTTGTAAAGCTCTGTCATAAGAACAAATGAGGCATTATTGCTTTAACAAAAGTAATCCCAGTGCTCCAGTAAATTCTGCTCTCCTTCAATATCCCCATTATTAGTTACAGTGACTTAGTGAAGTGTCTTCCTACAAAGACACAACAAGCACTTCACTCCAGGATTTTCAGTGCAAAATTTTCCCTGAAAATAACTTTAAAAAAAAAATAAAATTATTAATACAGAATGAATTCAATGACACAGCTTTTCTTATCTACATGGACAAGCTGGAAGAAACGTGGCCAGTGAGGAGCAACTGGTACCAGGGTCAGGGGGGTGACAAAAGCAGATGGTGATTTTTCATTACTCCCAGTTTTGCTCCTGACTCAGCCCTGTGAGGCAGGTCACGAGGGCTGGGAGGGAAAAAACAGCCTCAAACAGCTAAAGGAATATTTTGTGTTTGGAGGAGGCTGAGTAAAAATGGTTTAGTGGCTGCATATTTTCCTAAAGGCTTCTATTGAAGCCGCAGATATTTGGCTAACCTGGAGTAGACTCTTTACTACTTTCACCCCAGAACTAATGTGTTTTATGGGTTTTGATTCCTGGACCAAGCCTCAATTCCAACATCCAGGTTTCCATCCTTGTCTTTGCTCTTGACTGAAATGCTCAGCCTGTCTTTTTCTCTCCTAGGCAGCCACACTCTCAGGCATTACCAGATATTTCACCCCCTGCCCATAATCTATTTTTTTATCCAGTGCTTTAGTCATCCTCTCACATATTTTATCATTTACTCATCATTTGCAGAAAGGAGTCCTTCAGAAAAAAGTTGGTGCCAAGCCAAAATAACTCTTGACTTTGGTGGCAGGGAAATATTGACCAACGGCGGGGAAAAAAATTATGTTAAATTTGCACACATTTTACCTGTCAAGTCCTGCTGTGGTGTGACTGTTAAAACTCTGCTTGTAAAGTTTGAGAACCTCTTCTGCTGATAACTCCAGCATTAAAAATACCATTTTTCATGTCTGGTGGTCTTTCTGTTCCTAATGCTTTCCAGGTTTCCTTCTTTCCTTCCCAGCAAATAGCTGATGGACTTGAGTTTTCTCAACAGCTACTCCTTAAACCCCAGGGGCTTTTTGTTCACTTCTGCTTTTCCTAATGTGACCACTTTAGATACAGCCCTGCTCAGAGAGCATTAAAAAGGAATAATCTAACCCCGTTTTTCCAGGGGAGAATTCTCCTGCTATCAGCCACTTACCATTGGAATTGCTGGTGGAGCTTTGCAGCTTGAATCTGGGCCTGGGACAGGTTTGGTTTGTGATGTGAACAACCACCCTGATGCTCTGCTGGTCCTCAGCACATCCAGCTGGGGCCACAGCTGGACCTTAAGCAGCTCTGCACGTGTCAGGCTGCAGCAAGAGCCAGGAGCCAGTGCTGGGACCACTTCCCCTCCCTGTATCAGGGATTGCTTGGCTGAGCAACAGGAAACGTGGCATGCACTGTGAGCAAGGCTGTGGCTCAGAAAATGATGACAATAATAATAATAATAATAATAATAATAATAATAGTAGTAGTAAATAGTGTTGCGTTATCCAGGAAAAATCACACTTACTAGGAGTTTGCCTCAAACTTGCCTTGGAGACAAAGGTTAATGAGGAGAGGACAGGGAGGGGACGGGCACCTGATCTTCCATGATTAATTTGACAAATGTCTCTCTGGCTGCTGCCCAGTTCCTTGTGGAGATACAGCTCTTGGATGCATTCACAATGACCTACTTTTCACTGCTGGCCAGTGTTTTGCTGCCTCGTTGTTATTGTTGGACTTTGCTGCTGCTTTTGGTTCTGTTGCACACGAGCTGAGCAGCCTTGTTGAGCTCAGTACAGGACTGCTCTGAGCACTCTCGTGACAACAAAGCTTTGCATCCTGGAGGATCTGTCCTCTGAAGCTCTCAGAAAAGTTTGAAAACTCTGGGGTTTACTATTTTCCCAGTGCTGTGCCTGGTGCAGGGCTCCCAGGATTTCTCTTACTCCTGTTTGCTCCAGCGCAGAACAGGGAGGGGTTGGGTGTTCATCATCACCAGGATAAGGCAGAAGGTGGGAGATGATGGAACCCCATGAAAGACCCCGAGGAACCTGCCTGGGAGTGTGGTTTAATGAATGGCTGACACTGTGGCCACCAGCTTGGCCTCCTCTTTTTCCCCTGGATCCCTGGAAGTGCCCAAGACCAGGTTGGATAGGGTTTGGAGCGACCTGGGACAATGGGAGGTGTCCCTGCCAATTTTTTGTATCCTGAGGTTTGATGTGTGCTGAAAATAGGTTCAGGGTTTGCCTGCGTGAGTTTTCATCTGCTAGACATGACCATAAACACTTATCAAATAGAAAATGGGATAACTTGGAGAGATAGCAAGGAGCAGAGTGCTCATTTTAAGATGTTACAGACAATTCTGTTAAGCCCAGAGAAGCTTCAGGTAACAAGAACATTAAAGGAACATGGAGGAATCACAAAAAAGTCCTCCAGAACTGATAGATAAACAGAAAAATAAATATATTAATGCTGATTTTCCTATTGGTTGTGCCAATTCTGATTTATTAGGGAAATAGATCATCATTTCTCGCCTGTTAAATGCAAACATGAAGGAAAGGCAAAGGTCTCTGCGTGTCTCTTTATTAGCCCAGCAATGCTGATGGCTATTTAGTCATGTTTGAAACTAAAATAATATTTTCTTCAAATGCTGCTTTTGCCAAATGCAAAGTGAGCTGACATCTGCTTGGCTGGAGCTGGGGTCACATATGAAGCGGTGCCTAAACTGAACAAATATTTCCAATATATAAAAAAAAAAAAAAAAAAAAGAAAGGGAAAGAAACGAAAATCATTAACCTTTTGTCATTAGCATGAGCTGTTCTTTGAGCTGCTCAGCAGTTTGAATTAGTGCACCTGCCAAAATAAGCACCAAGTGTTGTTACCCTCTTAGGGACAGCCCTGTTCCATAAATCACAGCCTTTCAATGACAGCTAAATGTGGTTTATATCATATAGAGAGCCTGTGTTTATGAATGTGAGATAAAAGGGGTTTAACCAGTGCAAACACTAAGACTACTGTGTGCAGCCTGTCTCTCTTTCACAATTCTTCTCCTTTTCCTTTCCTGCCGTGTCTCCTGCCCATGCGCACAGCTCCCTCCGAATTTTTTTGCCAGTTTTGTCCACAGTTGATTTTCCTTCCAATTCTTCCTGTCCTGATGTGCAGAACCGACTGCAAAAATCCCAGTGAGTGTCCAGCTGGAAGGAAAGGGGATTTTGAGAAATCAGTTATTTGTATGTGTTTTATAGCCAGCTAAAGAGATAAACATATGGCCTAATTCATACAAAAACATGTATTTTGTGGAGTTAATTCTTGTACTATTCACAACTTGCAGAAGTCCAGCATCAGGATAAATTGTCCCATTTTCAGTGCTTGAGTTCTTAATTCTTCTTGTCCACAGACAGCATTTCTGTCACTTCCCAGGCTGATGAAATGAAGATTCCTGATGTTCTGAATGTGTCCAAAGACCCTGGGATGTCTCAGATGGTTTTCCCCCAGCTATTCCGAAACATAAATAGAGCATGTTACAAAAACCACATCACCTGAAAAACATACAACCTGCAAAGCTGAGGGAAGGTAGATTAAAATGCAATATTCAGAAGGAATTCTCCCCTGTGAGGGTGGGCAGGCCCTGGCACAGGTGCCCAGAGCAGCTGTGGCTGCCCCTGGATCCCTGGAAGTGCCCAAGGCCAGGCTGGACAGGGCTTGGAGCAGCCTGGGATGGTGGAAGGTGTCCCTGCCATGGCAGGGGTGGAATGGGATGAGATTTAAAGTCCTTCCAACCCAACCCATTCTATGATTCTATGAAATTATAGTTTAAACCATCCCTAGCCACTCTCAGCTAAGTAACAACAAATCCTAAAAAGAAAACAAAAGGTTTGTGGGTTATCCAGGCAATTCCTGGTCCAGAGCAACCACTGACTCATTATTTATCAAGAGTCTCCATGTAAATAGATGAGAACACTGTAATTTTCACTTGTATTCCAGTGCTATATTCTAAGGGCTGTAATTTATCCTGATTTTAAATCCCTTGGAAGGTGATCACGAGAGCTTGCACAGAGAAACCACTTGCTGGCCATGGCAGGAAACAATCTTCATGCATGTCTCCCTGAACTCAGTCCAGAGCAATATATTGAGCTGAAATGGTGGAATTATTCATTTTTACTGCACTAAAGGTGGATGGAGGGAAAAAAAAAGTCAGATAGGAGGCAGAGATGAAATTAACATTCAAGACCAGTAGAAGAATGGGGATAAAATATAGAAGAGGAGCATTTCTCTGTTAGAGGTTTTGAGTGTGAATCTGGTTAAATCCTAGGCCAGGAAATCCCATCCTCGTGGAGTTTTGCCATTGAAATCAGGGAAGTTCAGCTGCATCTCTCATTAGCACAACCCCTGCTTTGGGATGCTTTGGTGGTGAGGATTCCAGAGGGATTCCACACCTAGGCAGGAAGCACACCCTCCTGCAGGAGGACAGGAACACAGCCAGGAGAATTGAAAGAGCTACAGTTTAATGTGCTCCTTTCAGTTGGAGTGAAATAAATCATGGCAAGGTGGGGGCAGCCTCTACACCCAGGAAATTTTTGGTCAGACAAGGGGAAATGGCCTCAAGATGCACCAGGGGAAGTTCAAGTTGGATATTAGGAAAAATTTGTTTAGTGTTTAAGCGCTGGAAAAGGCCCTCCAGGGAAATGGTGGAGTCACCATCCCTGGAAGGGTTCAAACAAGGAGATGTGGCGCTTCATGATATGATTTACTGGGCACGGTGGTGTTTTCTCAAAGGTTGGACTTGTCACTATTGGAGATCTTTTCAAATGCTGCTCTTGATGGTTTTGGAGATCTTTTCCAACTTTAATTATCCAGTGATTCTGTAACTCTGTGAGCTGGTGTGAAAATCCACAGGAATGCCATAGGGATGACAGGTTTCCTCTTCGCTGCTGGGAATCACAGGCACTGCTGGATGCCATCCTTCTTTTGGGAAATGTGTCAGGAGCACACATCACGTGTCAGGAGCACGGTGCCTTTGGGAAAATGGGCCCAAATGCCAACTCCTACCAGAAATTTGCCACCCAGCCGAGCTGTCTCAACAGCAGTGGCTTTCTACACCTTGTAGCTGTCCCTAATTATGGCTCACGAGCTCGCTGTTTCCGTGTGCCTTGGGAAAGTTGTGATCCCCCTCCCCAAGGCAGCTCCAGCCCTGCCACAGGAGATCTGCTTCCCAGTGGGAATCATGGAAGTGCCTGAGCCATGCCCAAACCTCCTAGGGGAATTCTTTGCCACCTCAGCTGTTAATTCCTAGAAACTCTATTGTCAGGATAGTCCTGAGAGCTCTGTGGATCTTGGAGAGGCTCAGAGCCATTTTCTGCTGCAGCCCCTTGGAACAGCTCCGTGTTCCTGCAATCTTCATTACAACACAATAACAGGAAACGTTTCAGTGGCCTCTGCAGTACTTGGCATATAATTTCACTTTAATGCTCATATTGTTCGAGCATTAATAAAACTGGGAACTGTGATATAATTAAATCCATTCTTCCCACAGAGAAGTGACTGTCTGAGTTAGTGGCAAGAGCAGCAGACTCACAAGTCGCCTGGAGAAGAGAGAGCATTCCCTTGCCAAGGCACAGCGGACACGTGCTCGGGTTTATATCCCTCTGAACAAAAAGAGCTCCAGTTGAGAGCTGGAGACCTCTGGTACCTCTGGATCCAGAGCTGCCAGAGTTTATTGCTTGAGCTCTGAGATTATCCCGTTAGACCCAAGGATAAACCGTTCTCACTCAGCGCGAGCTGAGCCCCTCATGGGGTGAGAGACCAAATATCTGATAGCGCCACGGATCATTTGAACCAGCTGAGCTAAAGTCTGAAATGGGAATTTCGATTGGAGGGGCAGGATTGGGGAGATGGCAGCCTGGAGTTCTCTGTGCAGTGCTGAACGTGGGGATTCTGAGGCTCGTTGCCTCCACCTGCCCCATGGATGTCCTCACCTGCAGCTGCTCCAGGTGTGCACACACATTCCAGGCTCCCATCCTCCAGCTCAGCTGGAAGGCACCCCTTCCAGCTGAGCTCCTTCTCTTTCCCTTTTTTAAAAAAACCTTCAATTTCCCCCCCTCGCTTACAGACAGGGAAAATAGAAATTCTGGATCCAGCATCAGTTTAAATAAATTTACACCAAGAGATGTCGCACTGATCACAGCCTCCTCTATTGACTTTTGGTGGATTTGGGGTTTTGTGCTGAAGTTCTGAAAAACTTCTGTGAAAAAAATGACCCTGATTAATTTCATTTTGTTATTGATTTCTGCTCCCTGGGATTTCAGGGTACAGGATGTCATCTCAAACCTTTCCTTAAAGGTTTAAAGGTTTAAAGGTTTTCCTTAAAGCTGAGGAAAGGTTCCTCAGCTGCCTTGGCTGGCCACTGATCCAGTCAGGATCTAAATTAATTTCTGGTTTAAGTAGGGCAGAAATTTTAGATCACCACATCATTATCATGGCTGAGGAGCTGGAAGAAATTTTTCTTTGGTGGTGGCCAGTTACAGACCTGTAGGACAGCACAGGGTGTGTTTTCAAGAAGTCTAAGAGATAAAAAAAAGAAGTTTCTCCTGTTCTTGATGGGGATTCCAAGAGGAATCCGGGCATTTCTCCTGCCTTCGCTGTGAACTCAGGAGGTTACAGAACTGGAACTGGGGGGAAAGAGCAGAGGTTAAGGAGCTCAGATTTCCCCACAACATGACCTGATCTCGGTGGCACCTGGATTCTCATGATGTGCTGCTGTGCTCTCACAAGGAGGAGCCTCCCCCGGCCCCAGAGGGGTGTCTGAGCCAGGCAAAGCCAGGCTGCGCTGCCGGCGGTGCCTTTGAAAGGTTCCCCGGCCTGGCAGCTACGAGATACTGTACTTAAAGTGTCAAATCAGGCAATCTGTTCTGAAAGGAAAATTGCTGCAGCAATCACAGCCCCTCGATTTCCTCGGCTCTCGTGGAGCACAGGCAAAATGATGAAAATCGTTTGGCCACCCAGAGCCTCAATGTTGGAGTGCCAGGTCAAGGAAAGCTCCCGCAATTAGCCTGCTGTGCTAATGACATGCCTGTTTGATATAGGAGCTGAATAGCACCCTGATTGCCTATAATATGATTATGCACATTTTGGGTTGCTTTAAAAAAAAAAAAAAAATTTAAAAAAAATACAAATTTGATGCCTTGGAAAAATAGAATCTCATTTCTCTGGTATTTCTGAAGGACCTCTGCTTCCTGAAAAGCCAAGGGCAGGTTTCAGCTCCTTGGGTTTCCAGGAGTGTGTTATTAGATTCACTCCCTGACCTACCTTTAATGAGGAGAAAATGCCATTGTAGGGAAAGATATTAAAATACAGTAGCATGAAAACCTCGTCCCATCACAAAGCTGTCATAATTCAAGGGGTCTGTTTTTCTTCATGCATCATTAAAATGAAAAAATAAAGGAGGTGAAAGAAGATTGCTCCATGTTGGATATCCATAACAATCCAGTTACTGAATACACAAGTTAAATTCTGGTGATCAGAAAACATTCTCTTTCCTCTCCTATTCTTTTTTTTCTTTTAAAAGTCACATTTTGAGCTGATTTGCCATTGCTGAAAAGTTCAAACACATTTTCATTTCATTTTTGTCTTCCTTCTGGTTGGAATAAAATGTGTGGCATTGAGTAAGGCAGGAGCAGGATTAGACTGAAGCTATCTGGATGTTCAACACCCTAAGGAAAATCCCTGCAGGGTCACCAATCTGCCATGCAGGGGAATGGGATTTGCCACCAAATGAAACAAAAATAAACAGGAAAAAAAACAAAAAAACATTTATTCCCACGGAGACAGAGCCAAAACCCACCAAGGGAAAAAATTGTTACTGGGAGGATGTGTCCAAAGGACTCCCAAACACTCATGGCCAGAAGTTTGCTTGTTGGTGATAAATTGAATTAATGTTCCAGGTAAAGCAGCCCAAAAAATCTGAGCACAAACAGCCTGAGATACTCAACATTTCTGCAGGACATGGGGACAAAGAAAGCAGTGACACAGCCGAGCTTGGAGCAGCACAAACGTGCGATGAAAAAGAAAGTGGAAAGAGAATATCCCAGACCTAATTCAATATTTGGATTGGGAGGAGATCAGGTTTCTTTTAATGCAGAGCTGTTTGGATATTCCAGCCTGTGGGACCATCACTCTCCATGAGGCAGAGCTTGGAGAACTTGGGACAAAACCAAGAACAAAACAGCGTGATCTGCACCCAGTGCCCGCTCCGGGATCCCCTCGAGGGTCTCCAGCTTGGGCCATTCCAGCTCTTTTTCCTTGGCATTCTGTCCCCAGCAGTCTAATCTCAGGCAGGAGTATTTATTGACTTTTAAAAAAGAAGCAAATCCTCTCTTTGGAAAGAGGAAAGGGAAATCTGGAGGTGATTCATGCCCTGGGTCTGGGGACAATGGCTGCTTGTGTCTCACAAGAGCTCCTGAGAGATTTCAAATGATACTTTTTGGATTCCCAAGGAGAGGAGTGGGAGCTTGGGAAAGCTCCTGGCTGTCTTCATACATATTCAGGATTTCTCTTTGTTTTCTGATGAAGGGATAGGCTCCCTTAGACTTGTGAATGCTCCCTTGACACCAGCCCTGGAGAATTTTTTTTTAAATTAGACAAGCCTGGAATGACTTGAATTTGGACCCACTGCTGACAGGCTAGCCTTGGTTTAAAAGGGGGTTTAACCTAAAAGGAAGCAGGAATCTTATATAAATTTGCTTCTGCTCCTTGAAAATTTTTTTATCCAAAACCTTTTCTTTCTCTCCCTTTCTCCCTTCATTTCTGCTGCTCCTGGGGATTATCAAGAGTTTGTCAGAAGGAGGGGGAAGAAAACTTTTTTAAAGCATTTTGCATTGGACTTAGGGGTGATATTGAGAGGTTTGAGTTGTATTTGTACCCCCTGCTCCATTTTCAGATGTGGCACCGGCTGCTGCTGCACCCCTGCGTTCCCTGGGATGCTGTGCCAGCTCCAGAGCCGTGGGATCTGAGTTTGTGCCTCTGTCCCAGCCCTGGGTAAAACCAATCCCTCATCTCCCCTCCAGCCCAGCAAGGTCCCACCACTCCATCAGCAACGGATCCCAAGGAAAGGCTTCCCAAACCACCCCAACACTGAGGGAGGACCAAAACAGAGGCAAAAGGAAGACCAGTCAAACCTCAAAATGAACTTTAACAAGAAGAATGAGCAGGAAAAGTTAATCAAAACCACACCAAGTCCTTGGCATTGCTGATCTTCTCTGTGGCGAGGTTCAGAAATGACCAAAAACTGCTTTTCTCTATTTTTTATAAGACTTTGTACTAAAACATGGTCACTCTTAATCAGAAGAAAAGTCTGCTGCTCTGTAATTTTACAACCACAACATTTCAAATGTTGTTTTCCCATTTTTAATACTGTAGAGGGAAAAGAAAACAAAGATAAAGATGTGGAAATACAATTAATTCACACTTGCATCAGTTCTCTGTTCTCACTACTTGAAAGAGCTTTAAATATTTACTGAATTTTGCATATTGCACTTTCCTAATCTATTCACACAAGTGGAAAATATAAATATATATATATATACATGAATTTATTATTCCAGTTTCTCTCCTTTAAACCTGCAGTCCATCATTAGTGAGTTACAGAAGAATAAATTGAAATTCAGACTGGCAAAACTGAACTGAAAAGTCTCAGCTACAATTTGTCTAAAGCAACATGTTTTATAATTATTTTGTCCTTCCCTACTAATGACTTTCTGACTCTTTCCATCCCCTGAGTACCCAAGGGATATTCAGCATTATCTGTGCACATCAATAATTTTTATGGGACATGTGTTTTCACTTTGTAGCAGACCTTTTTCGTTGCTTAAAAGTAGCAAATAAAGCTCTAATAAAAATTGATGCTTGTGTCCCTTCAACACCAGGTATGGGTTTCCCAGCCAGCCATAGGATTTCATGTTGCAATCCAGATTGCTGCTGTTCCTGCTTCCCCACACAGCCAGGAAAATAAAATCAGGCTGTTGAGGCTTTGGAAGGGAAAAGCAAATCAACCAACAAATATTTGGAGAAGAGTAATTTGGGGAATATTAGCTAAACTTTCTTTCCTTACTTTAGTACAGGAAAATTATCTCTACTTCCAGTTTTTTAATGTCCCTAATATTATTTCTGCATCTTCTGGGTCTCTGGTTTTTGCTGACTCATCTGCCATTTGAGACTTTTCCTATGCCTCTAACTCACACATCCTCTATTCTCTTGGAATCTATTTTGGAGCCCTCAACTCACCCTGTGGGATTCATTTAGATTTTTTAAAAACACACAAGCTCACATGAAACCTCTTAGTCAATATTTAATTTAGACTCTCAGATGCAAAGACCCTCAAACCGTTCTGATTTCCAAAGGAGAGGGGAAATATGGACACAGAAAGGATTTTGAAGCCAGGAGCCAGGAGGCTCTGCCTTGCAGGAAAAGTGCAGAGCAACACATCTCTGGATTCCTCCAGCTTCCAGTGTCACTCCTATCGATCCCAAAATCTGACAAATCTGCCAGCTCTCCCCTTCCTGCATAAATAAATCTGGGATATCTCAGCCATCCCCCTGCATTGCTCTGCAGGATGCAACCTGTGAGTTGTCCTGCTGCCTTCTCCTTCCCGAAGCCATAAATCCCCCCAAATGTCCCCAAATTCAGAGTTGTTTCTATAGTAGAGCAAAAATTTAAATCAATGCCATACTGGGATGAAATCAATCCCACACTGGGATTTAAATCAGTCCCTGTGCTGGGATTGAATTGCAGAATGAAGGGGATCAAATGGCATGAGCCACTCCAGTACCCATGGGGTGCCCAGGAGGGGGAAGCTGGATGATGGATGGAAGCTGGAAGAAGGATGGCAGAGGTTCTCCATGATGTCCAGGGAGTATCACCTCCCCTCTCTGGGCCAAAATCTCCCAGCATTTGCACCCCAGGAATCTTTGTGATCTCCAAAGGGTCTCACAGCCACAAAAAGGAAAGGGCTCCTCATGCATTTGGAACCCATCTCCCCCTTTTGCTCATAGGTATTTGGAGTTTTGGGATGGTTTTTGGGATGTTCTGCAGCTGCTGCTCATTCTGGGTTTTCCCCATGTGTCTGACAACTTTCAAGGCTTTCTTGAAACTGTTCAGTTTGAGGTTGTTTAGGCTCATCTCTCTACTCTTCTCCCCGTGCCAGTGTTGAAGGGAAATGGAATCCTGTTTAATGTCAGGGACACACCCAAAGCTTTGCTTGGTGCCCAGCAGATGTTCCCCGGGGAGCTTTCATCCACAACATGCCCTGTCCCTCCAGTTCTCTCACCTTTTAATCCTATTCATCCCCATAAAACCATCAGCCCAAGCTGCTGCTCCAGCCAAGGGCCCTTTCCAGGCTCTGTCAGAGCTGGGAGTTGTAATGGAGACACAGATCAACACCTCAGCTTGCTCTCGATCTACTTCTGGTCTGCTCCAGGGATTCTGGCAGGGACACGGGGAGGGGAAGGTCCAGGAGGGACAGGACATTGCAGCAATACCTGTCTGCCCTCCTGGAACAGCAGTCCTCGCCCTGCAGGAGGCTGCAGCTTGCCCTAAAGGCCTGGAGTAAACTCATTTCCACCGGGGCTCCCCTTCATCGCAGCTTAACAGCTTTTTATGGATTTGTGTTGGATCCGAGTTCAAGTGCTCCAAAAGCAGTGATGTCCTGCCAGTGATTTAACTGGAACCTCAGACAAAAATGTTCCCTTTGCTCTCAGCTCCAGCCTGTGCACCAGGGATGTGTTTCTTTTTAACAGAAACACCTTTTTTTCCACCCAAGATATCCCCAGAGAAAAAGCAGACAAACCTGCTGTGAGTACTTTGCGTTTAATGCTTCTTGTTTTTTGCAAGCCTGGGACAGCGAGATGGGCAGGATCCACTCTGAGCAGGGCCTGGCACCAAGGAAATTTTGCAGCTTTTTAAAATGGAACCAAGAAATGCACACCAAGGGCTGCACTTACTGGAAACCAGTCCCTGCGGGGCAAAATCCTGGTGGCTCCTGCTGGATTTTTACAAGCCAGGTGTGCTGGCAAGAAACCTGCGGTGGTCCTGTGAGGCAGGTAGCCTGACAGCTTCTCTCCATCACATCTTTACAGGTTCATGGAGAGTCTCCAGACCCAAGGAATTTTGCTCCAGGCATCCTGGTCCTCTCTGGTGGTTTCAGACTTTGAACAGGGAATAGGGCACGGAGCATCCTGCCTGTCCCTCATTCCCTGCTCCTCTGAAGTGGGACAGCACGGAAAGGAGCAGGAGCTCTGGGTAGCAGGAGTCAGAAGGGTGGTTTGGGTGCCCAGAGCAGAGCCAGGGACAGGTTTCTGAGCGATTGCAAAAGGCATCACTTCTTGGGAAACAGAGATGAAACAAAAGAGTGCAAAGAGGCAAATGCCAAAGCAAAAGCATGACCAGAAAGTCTGGGATGGGGATAAAGAGCTGGAGGCAGCAGGGAGCAGGAGTGACCCTCACACCTCTCTCCATCACACAGCCCCATCCTGGCCCATCAACACTTCATGTCCTGCCCTGGGAGATGCTGAGTCCCCCCTGCCCCAGCACACCACAGCCCCCAGCAACAACAGCACCATAAAACATGCCCAACTTCGGGGTTTTTTCCTATTGCTTAAGCATTAAAAAAAAAAAAACTTTAAAAATTAAAAAAAACCCAAAACATTTGGGGTTTATGCTCTTTCCACTCCCTCCTAACAAAGAGCTGTTTCTTTCCCGTATTTCAGGGGGATGTCGGGAAACGTTTGGAGTTTGCAGGTCTGAGCAAGGGCGAGCATCTCCTCTTTTCCTGCCGGCGACAAGGGCAGCAGTGATCTAATGAGGTGTACATGTTCTAAGTGGGGCTTCTTCATTTGGAAACACTTGCCAGAGCTCCATAAATGGGACTCCTTCTTTTCTGACCCTTTGCCCTACTTCAAATGAGCTTTTAAACCCTTTGGAAAACATGCGGTTTTGCTTTCAACTGCTTTAACGCTCATAATGTGTTATTTTGGCTCTCCTTGGATATTCAGGTTGACGGCCCAGATTTCAGAGATTTCTGCTGGCAATGTTGACAAGCAAGCCCTACTCAGGGCCTATCAGGCACCCAAGTCAGCTTCTTTTAAAAGCTCTGTTAGCTCAGCTGTATTTTTCTTTGTACACCCAAATCCTTCTGGCCGTGACAGGAGGCTCCGCGCTCCACACGCTCCAAACAGTTCGTACATAAAGCCCCGAGTGTCCACACGGACGGTGTCAGGACTCACCTGGGCTTTACAAGGCACTAAAGAAAATACTGGTGGCATCTTGCCCTGCTGGCAACCCTCCAAAATCCCCCAGCTCGGTCCCTGTGCCAGCAGGGACAAGGCCGATGTGTGCCGGAGCTCGGCGGTGCTGCCCACCTTCTCCAGCCTCGGTATTTATTCAGCTTTGTGCCATGAGAATTTAAATTTTAAAAGAGGGATTCTGCAGCTGGAGAGAGCCCAGGCTGGAAATAAGAAGGGAGAGGGGGAAAGGGCAGGAAATTTCTGTGCTGTGCAGGGGCGTTGGGATGGCTTCCTGCCGCAGATCCCCTGAGCAGGAGGTCTGCGAGTGGCCTTTTGCAGATATCCTGTGAATAGGGATATTTTCCATTCCTATTTAGGGGCTGCCTCAGTCTGGGCTCTCCTGGTGGATTTCAAATCCACAGACACGGATTCACAGAATCATTTAGGTTGGAAACGGCCTTTGAGATCATTGAGCCCAACCCTTAACCCAACACTGCCGAGTCCACCACAAAGCCACGTCCGCAGAAAATAAAAAAAAAAACACAACTCCCCCATCAAACCCCAAAAATCACCACTTGCAACCAAAATTATATTTTTTTAAGTTCTTTCTCACTATTTAGAACCAGTTGGTTTTGAGCAGGTTCATGTGCTTCCTTAACACATTCAGAAACATTTGCTAATAAATAATTTCTGATGAATTTAAAGTTATACAATGTAGTTCAACCACCTGATTTCATGTTTCGTTCATAATAATTTCATTCACAATAACCTTTAATCACTGATTTTTGGCAGATAAGTTGTTTTACCGTAAAGCATCAGAAAATCATTTTGTGGTGAATATGTTTTGACCGAAATTATCTAAACAATGTTTTGAGGAGGGAGTACTGAGTATATTCACCCCACACTGAAAAAAAAACCAGTTCCAGTGGTAAAAATACAACCTCGTGCCCCTTGGTTCTTGTTGCAAAGAGCAGAGGGATTTTAGATCCTCCAAAAATGGCTCTGAGCAGCCCAGCTCTCGCCCATGATCTGCATGTCAGGTGTTTTTGTTGAATTATTTTATCAGCTCTGGTGAGGGATCTCCTATTTCTCTTTGCTAATTTCTGCTCCCACCAACAGGGTGAATCTGATTTCCCGGCTCTCCTTCCTCTGGGCATCCCAGGGAAGCCAGAAAGCATCACCAGCTGAGACAAATGCAGCGAAGAACAAGGTGGCATCAAGAGTCTTTAGGTGACAACTTAAATCCAAGCTGTAGGTGATGGTCTGGAACATAACAAAGTCACTTTCTTCAAAAATACCAATATTTTATCCACAAAGAAATGGGAAAGGAGGAGGAAAAACCCTTGCCAGACCACATTTAGGGAGAAGCATCCCAGCATATAAATGTTTTGGGGTACGTGACCAGCTCTTTAAAAAGTTATGGTGAATTTTTCTTCAGGAAAGCTTTTCATTAAAGTCATATTTATTTCTTTGGGCTTAAGTAATAACATGAAGCACTCCTACTTCTCCTAACACACTATTAACAGCATAATTAATTCTCAGCAACAGGAAACAAAAACCTTTCTTCTTCACTTCATCATCTCAGAGTCAGACCTTCAGTCTTCTTCCAGGATCCCTATCAAACAGATGGCTTTTATACTCATAAACATGTTGAGCTCAATTTTCCTCCTGCTGAGTGAAAGATTCAAACAAACCAAACTTCCCTACTACTGCTAGGAAATTCCAAACATCTAGAAATACTTTTACAGATGTTCCTTGGCAAGTGACTCTTCGAAATGTGTGTGGTTCGAAAAAGCCAAGCCCAAAGCAATGAAATTCGCTGATGAAAATCGCTGATTAAAATAAAAATGAGTGGAGCAGGGGGAAGAAGGGAATGATAGAAAATAAGAGAAGAAGCAGACTTTTAGCTGGATAACCCAGTTTGGGAGGCCTGGGACAAAACATTTTTTAATTTCTATTCATTTGTAAGATGGAACCTTTCAAGCTAAACTGGGTTGACTTTTTAATGAACAGTGTCCAAATTTCAAGACAGCCTTGGCAAATTTCTCGCTTCAGGGATGGGAGCCGGTGGTTCAACCACTCTTGGAGCCCGAGCCAGGCCAATTTTTGGTGGTTAAAACTAATTTTAGAGGGTGAAATTTCAGGGATGCAAATCCATGCAAGATGGAATCCTGGGAGATACAAACAGCCCTGGTTATTTGCTGCTTTTGAGCAGAGCTCTCCTCGATTTAAGGTCTCGCTGTTGTCGTGCTGTTCTCATTCCCATTTACGAGACATTTATCCCGTTAAATCCTAATCCCTGCATACAAATAACGCTGATCCACCAGTGGATAGCTCTGCTGGATGCTGGGACAATAATCCAGATGTTTCACCTAGTAAATACATGAGATATTTTGCTGTCTGCCAAGCCTTGCCTTGGCAGGCAGAACCTTTGTTGTCTCACCGATGAACGCAGAGGAATTTCCAGGGGGATTTAGCAATGGAGGGAATGGAAGAAAAGTGGGGAAAATTGAAGGAAGTCAGACTCAGATCCACACAGTCCTACACTGGCTGGGAAATCAGTCCATTTTTAAAGGTATTTTCTGAAGGTGAAGTGGCATCCATGGGCATGACTCTGGTGCAGTGAAATACCACAGCACCAACCCTCAACCGCTGGCTCCATGAGTAAAATATATTTAATGATGTTTGGAAATCTGGGATGCCACCATTTCTCCCCTCTCTTTTTCCAAGCATTAACCCTCCCCACAATTTTTTTCTTATAATGGCTCTCTGGTTTGGTGGGTTTTCCAGCATTCTGCAATTTTCCCCTCGCCGAGTTCGTGTTCGCTGCACATGAAACCATCTCCAGACCCCTGGGAAAAACCTCATAAAAATTCAGGAATTATATCATCTACACACTGTTTTTAAGGAAAAAACAATCTGGTTTTTTTGGAAAGGCTCTAGTGAGCATTAGCAGCACTCTCTCCTCCACGCTCTGTGTGTGTCTGGTTACCTTGCCCTGAGCCAAACAGCTTCATTAAATCTCATTTAAGCGCTGGCTGCAGTCAACTCTTGTGACTCTAACCCGAGCTGGAGCAGAAAATCCACAACCTCTACGCACAAAGCTCATCTCGTTGGGCCAATATTATTTTCATCTTCCTGAACATCATTGTCTGCTCCGTACAATCAATTAGAGACACTGTTAGTTTTGGAAACGGCTCAACAAAGTGTGTGTGGATCAGACAAATGCGGGACTTCAAACAGGCAGGAGTGTTTTTTGGCTAATATTGTCTGATAAGGCAGCATTATCTGCACCTTTTCCCTGAGCTGGCCCTCACCCTATTTGAAATAATTCTATTTTACAAGCTGGATGTCAACAGTACCTGTTTATGGAAGGTGACACTGGCTCCCCCCTGCCGCTGGTGTTATCGATGAGGAAGCACTAAGTGGGCGTGTGAGTATTTTTAAAGTACACTGCAAAAATAAAATAACAAAGGGCCCCCTGATTTATCCCCCTGTAGCAAAATAATGAGCCTGCCACCTACGAATGTGCTGCTCTTCTGGACTCGCTTTTAGAAGAAATCCTTGTTTCTACTTCCAAGAGAAAATATTGAAGGTAACTTGGAAATTAAACAATTTGTTTTCCTGGTGTTTGCTGGCTGGATTTCAACTACAAATTTTGGGGGTTTTTGGGTTTGTTTGGTTTTTTTGTTTGTTTTTTTCCTTGTTATGACAAGTGCTGCAGGTCCCGCACTGTAGAGTGGGAGAAAGAAATTATCATTTTCATCTCATTCTGGCTCTCCTCAATCCAGTCACTGGATGTCAGAACCAGTGAGAAATCAAGAACTTCTTGAAAGTGTCTGCACAAGAACCACAATTTCCACATAAAAACCGTAATTTCCAAATTAAAATTTCCATATTAAATGCCTTAAATGAGTTCTTTTACTGCAACCTCATGCACACACACAGGACCATGCAGAGGCAGGAATTAATCAATCCCAGTTTTTAAAGCACAGGGTTTCAACTGATAATCAACATTTCACAGCACCTTTCAAAGCAATTTTTAGAGCTGCATAAACAATTTCTGCCCCTGCCTAAAGCAAAACAGGCCAAACCCCAGGGGTGGAAGTGTCCAGCAGATGCTCCCAGGTGCTGTGACACATCTGTTTGCAGTGTCCCTGCTTCAGGTCCCCAGAACGCTTACAAAGAGATTTCTTTCTCTAATATTCATTCCTAAATGTGACAACAGCTCCAAACAATTCCCCAAAGGGTGTAGCTGCCCTTGGAAAATCCAGGGTTTCAGTTTCCTGTGCTGTGTGCAGTGGGTGGGGGTGTATTTGGGATTGGGGTGCTCTTAGGACATTGCAGACCCTGCAAACAATGAGAGAACACAGGGAGAGAAGAGAAAACTTTTATTTTGGGGTGAAACTTCAGGATGGAAAGCTGGGGATATTATCTAAACAGTGGTAGGATTTATCTCACTCACACTCAGGTGATCTTCTGAATCTCCATATAAAATGAATTAATTACTATTGGGAAAATTTCTGTCCAAGAAAGCTATTCCAACAATCAATTCCAAGCTTGCCCAAATCTAGGATAAACAAACCAGGAGTTCCTTGATGTGTCAGTGATGCCTTAATCTTAGCCCCAAAGAATAAAATCAATTTGACCACACTTTTGCCAAAACAAAAAATTAATTTATTTGCTTTTTTTTTTGCTTCGTGAAAGACTGTGATGTCAAACATGTTACATTTGGCATATTTGATGTTCAAACACATCCAGCTTCCAATTCCCTCAGATTTTTATTTGGATTAACTGAGGGACTGACAGCATAGAATCGTTTTCCTTATTTTATAATCCAAATGCTTTCCTTGTATCCGCTGAGGACAGAGTGCAAACATGAGTAGCATCCCATTCCATCAGGGATTTCTGCTTGTTTTCCTACCAGAGCGTCCAAATGTGTTTTTCTAGAGAAAACAATGTGCCTGTGAGGTTTGCTGTGGTCAGACAGCAGCAGCCTCTTGTTCTGTGCTTAATGAGCTAATAAAGACAAGCAATGGAGAGACCTGGTACCAGAGCTAGCCCAGCTGTCCCAAAATTATTCCTCCTGCAGTTCCCTTTTGCCACAAGGCTGGGTTATAACCCAGCCCACCCTGGCCCAGACGAGGTTTCCATGGACCACAGTGGGATTTGGGTCAGGCTCACAGTAGCTGAAAGCAGGCAATTACATTTAGAGGGAGGAAAGGAAGGAAAAACAGCTCAGCAGCCTGAGCTGGGCCAAATTCTGGAGATGCACCAGGGAAAAATTGTCCCGCTGTTGCTTTTCTAAGGAAATGAACATCCAGCACAGAGACACTGAAATCATTTCAGAATGATTTAAAATCAGCGTTCTGAGGGGGTGTGTGCACGTGGAAAAGCAGGTTTGAGACATAAATATATTCCTTTTGTTGACAGTGGAAGAAACACTGTTTCCTTTGGTCCTAGAGAAGAGCAAACAGTTGCTCTGATAGTCTTGGCAAATGAAAAACTTTATTTTTATCAGACAGAGAAGGAAACCCTGTGCAGCCATTGCCAAGGAGTTACACACTACGTGACATGTCCCATTTAGTCCCACTGCTCCCAGAGAGGAATTCCCACAGCGCATCTGTTTCACTGAGGGGTTTCTCATCTCTGCCCTCCCCTTCGGGGTGGGAATGTCCAGGACAATCTTCCTTGGCTTGCTCAGAGGGAAGGTTTCTTATAAAAGTGAAGATATTTTTAAGCAGTCGCCATGATCAGGGTTAGCACGTTGTCAGCTGTCTCCTGCCCTATCCTGGAGGGCAAAGTGGCAGAATGAAGGACAATTATTCCAGATCTCTGGTGCAGGTGGCAGCTGAGGGTGAGGATGGTCAGGCAGCTGGGTGGGTGCAAGGCACCCCCTGCTCTTCATGTCTCTCTGGAAAAAAGGCCTGCCCATCATCTCCTGACTCATTTGGACCAGAGCAAGGCCTCTGGAAAAGACAAACATGGAAAGGCAGCGTTCCCAATGTGGAAATGCTCCCAGATCTGAGCCTCCCAGCACTATAATTAACCCTTCCCTTGTGCTGAGCCAGGACAGGCTCCTCTCTCCAAGGGCAGAAATTCACTTCATGTGCAGGGCTGCACTGGAATCAGCTAAATAAGCTCAGCTGGGCTCAAAGCAAGGTTGGAAGGACTGAAGAAAGTTTTATCCCAGCTTTATCTACCAAAGGAACAAGAAAACCTCGCCCCACGTTTGTGTAACTGCGGAGATCATCGCTGTCGTAAATACGGGATCACTGCTGCAGTTACAGGCCTCTACTCCTCCCTGATTTTTACAGGAAAAGAATTTTTTTCTTCCTGCTTCATTCTACGTTTCCCTAATTTAACTTTGATCCAGGGACCAGTGTTTCAAAACACCTGCAGTCCCTGTTCTGCAATGAAACCTAAGGAAAACTCCGGGGATAGCCGCAGTTTGCTGCTGCGGGGTTTCTGAACGTCTGGGCTTTCTGAGCCCTTTCTTTCCCTTTTTTCACTCCCCAACAGCTGGTTCTTAGCAGGCAGACTGGTGCTTAAAGCGTCTGATATGATGTGAGAAAGCAAAATAATCACCTGCCAAGGATTTCATCTTCATAAAAGGCAAGGTGTAAGATCAAGTTTCAAAACGCGTAGGAGCTCGGCGCACGCGGTGACACCGCCGTGAACCCCGAGGAATCAACTTCTGTTAACTTTAAAAACACAACATTCATCTCCTTGCCCTGCCAGACCCTGGTTTTGGCAATGCTGGGCCCTTCTGGGAGGATAACTCAAGGGAGAATGGAAAGGGGAGAAAAAAGGAGAAAGGAAATTTCAAAACCTGCTGCGATCCACCAACCATCTCCACCAGAGCTGCGTTCTCCTCTTCCATAATAATATTTGGGATCACTTCTCCTTTGCAGCTCAGCCAGAATTGTTGGATTCACACTCGGTTAGCCAGGGAGAATTTGCCCATGCACACGGATGATGGAAAATTGAGAATAAGGGCTTTCTTCTCAGTGCACACATCAAGACAGAGGGGCTTTCCTGGGAAGAAAATTGTTTGGAGGCAGTTTAAACCTTAACAAAAATCTGGCAGGGCAGCTGTCACGATAAAACCCTTCTGTTAACTAAGATGGACTTGTGTTGCAGCTTTGGAGTGCTGAAGTTGTTGATTCACTTTTCATCTTTAATTAGATTTTTTGGCTCATTCGGCTCCGAAAGATAAAAAAGATTTAAGGATCTCAGTTGTTAAGACAGTGATTTTTCTAGCTGAATAAATATTTATATTGTTGCATATTGTTTTTACTGGTTCATGGATGGATGGATGGATGGATGGATGGATGGATGGATGGATGGAACTGTTTTTAGAGAAAAACTGAATCTCTTCCTTCACTGATTTTCATTTCCACTTCTGCAAAGTAAAAGCCAAAACAGGTGGCAAAGGATGTAACTGATTAGTGGCCACCAAGCATATCACATTTTTTCACCCCTGTATTCTAAAGATTTTTCCAAAAGACAAATCCAACCCCTTTGCAGATGGGGAAACAGATTCCTGATATTTGGAAACCCAAACCACCAGAATTGTCATGGGCCAATTTCACCTGCGGCTGTGAGGAAGAAGCTTTGGCCCTCAGGGTTTATCTGCCTTGGGCACATTCCACCACCAGCAATGATTCCATCCTCTCCCCCTAAAACTGCATATAATTGTCCTTCCCTAAAGGAAAATTGTCCTAAACCAAATTAAAACCCAGCTCTGAAAACTGGAAATAACAATCAAGTACAACATATTTGATCAAGCACATCAGCGCAGGAATTTCCCCTTCTGCTCCAAATTTTGGCCACAATTCCCAAAAAGTTCCTCAACTACATTAATTTCTGTTTTTCTGAAGATTTTTTTTCTCATAAAGGTTTGGTCCTGACATCTCCTAGTGACCTTTTTACTGCTGGTCTCACAGGAATGTGCTCCTGGTGGATTTTGCTGTAGCTGTGATGGGCTCTGTTAAAAGACAAGAAATTTGCTGCTTGTATTTCAGATTTGTGTGCCTGTGGGTTTGGCTGGTTTTAACTCTATTCCATCCATTTTAGATCTATTTTAGATCTATTATTTGGACTAATAACTGATATTAAGGAATTACCTCCTCCTATGGGTTTTACATGTCCCTTTTCACAGCAGATAAATATATTTCAGTATGTGTTCAGCTACAAAATAGATCCTACTGATTAGTGGGTAATTACATGTACATGTGGCCAGGCACTAAATCTGTAAAAAATCGGATTTGGGGAAATTTTTGCCGTAATCCTTGCAGAGTGTGAGTGGGAATAGATCCACAGGGAGGCAGGATCAGCTAATTAGGCTTCTCCCCCTCCTCTCTATTTTCATGTCTGGCCTCCTGTTTTGTGTGTTCCCAAACGAGTACACGATAATTACTTCATTAGGAAACTATTAGAAGGGAACAAGAGAAGATGAGTCACTCGCTTTTTGTCCCCGCTTTTATCTGATGGTGAGAAGTGAAGGAATTTTAAAAATCTTTTCTAGGTCACCGATCCTTCCAAGTGCTCGTGCCCATCTTCCCTCCTCCCTTCCCCCTCCTCGACTCCAAGTGATTTTGCAGATCCTGGTGTGGATGCAGGAATCTACCCACAAGGAGCCTTTTCCACTAGAAAAGCATTTATTTATTTCCTTTTCATATTTTGTTCTCTCTAGATAAGGAAAACCAGCTCATCACTACATTGTTGGTGGTGTTTTGTTTTTTTTTTTCTTAAAGCAATAATTACTTGTGAATTACATTTTGTGGCTCTCAAACATTGTCTCAGAAGTTCTCTCACACTGGAAGAACTGGATGGAAATATTTAAAGACAGGGAGAAACACTTCAAATTGAAAAAAAAAAAAAAGGCTCTTTAAAACCCATGTGTTGCACAATATTCATCCACCCACATTTAGGTCCTCACTGATAATATATTTTAAAAAATACTTAATACATTTAGGTTGCTTTCTTTCTTCATGGGATGTCTTTATTCTATCACTTCAACCACCATGTCAAGAATATGACAAAAAGGAGCCTCCAAATCCACATTTATACAGTAAAATAAATGATCTGGTTCCCAGAAGAGCTGAGCACTCTGCAGTTATGAGCAGGGATGAGGATTCCAATCCGTTTTAAAATGGAAACCTTAATATTTATTGCATCAGAAATGTATTTATCATCTTCTGGAAAGGAGATCTGGCACATTTTGGAGAAAGTTCCCTCAAAGAATGGGAACTGAGTCCCTTGTTGGCTATTTAATCACAGTGTCAGCTTGCCTTGCTGTTTTCCAAGTCATTTTACCATTGACTTGCCAAAACATGTGAGGTCTCCTTGCCCCAACTGCCACTCGGATTAAAAGTGATTGACAAGGGATACAATTAAGGTCTGATTCAGAATTCACCAGGCTTAAATCCCCCTGGTAAGAAAATACTTTGACTCCCCAACAAAACAAAACAAAACAAAACAAAACAAAACAAAACAAAACAAAACAAAACAAAACAACTAAAAGTGCTCCTTGGAATAACCCTGATGAGTTAATATTTGAATATTCCAGGAGTATTGCAGCAATAGTCAAAAATAAAAAGAAAAGTGACTCTGAGCAGTGGCTGGTTCCAGTTCCTTGAAACAACAACAACAAAAACCATGAGGCTTTGAGATCAGAATCTCCTGGTGTGATTTGCATATTGATACAGAGCAGATGTTTCAGAAACAAACGCTGCTGCATCTGCTGATGGATTGGCTTCAGCTGCCTGCAGAGGAGTTCAGTGGGGGTAGGGTGTCACATTTGTCATTCTCATCGACTTTATAAGTCCTCTGTTGACCCAACAGTACCTGAATAATTTTTTTTCCCTTCAGTAAATTAGAGAGGGAAGCCTGCAGGGGAAGATGTGGGCAATGGGGTATTTTTCCCAGATCACAGGAGAAGTTGGCTGAGGTTGCAGGGATGAGTTTTGCTGTTTGTTTTCACACTCTTCTGCTCAGTTTTTCCCCTGTCTTGGATAAAAGGCAGAAAACAAAAATAAGTGGTCAAAATATTAGTCCTGTCATTCAGTAGCTGTCATTGTTTCATTTTCATGTCAAGTTATCCTGATGTGGGTCTTCCCATCATTTCTGGAGGAGCTTTGATGCTCCAGTGATGGATATTAAACCCTGAGCCTTGGGAGTTCCTTGCTCCAGAGTAAAAACTGGGCAGTGAAACAGTGATGGTTTGAATGACAAATTTCTCAAGGGCTTTTTGAGGAGAAGGAAAAGCCAAGGGCATCGAGGTGGACTGGGTGAGGTTTCTTCTAAATAACAACAAGCAAATTGAAGTGTCCCAAAGAAGCGAGGCCCTGTGGTCACTGTGTATTTGCAGCACCTCCCATGCACTGCAGCTCAGTTAAAGCAAAAGGACTGAGGGCTGTGGACAAAATAAGGGTAGAAATTCAGGGGCAAAAAGATTCCAGCTCTGCTCCTCAGAAGAAAGAATTTCCTCCGAGGTGCAGCGCCATAAATGTGCTGTACAAACAACACCCAGAATCCCGCATTAGAGGAAACCAAATAATAGGTGCCTAAGGAAATAGCTGGGATTTAGGGGGCTTAAACCCAGGCCCTGCTGTGATACAATAGCCTTATTAAGCATGATATTTTATATAGGATCCGGAGAGTTTGAAGGGTTTGCGGCGTGTTTGGGTAAGGATCAGGGGGATTTGGGAGCTGTGACCTCATCCCACATTTGAAGCTATCAGAGCTCGGCTGCTGAAGGGCTGCGAGGTTTGGCCAACTGGAAGGCAGAGCCCAGAGCAGCTCTGCAAGCTCGGTGTTTACCAGCCTGGAGCCTATAATTGTTTTTTTTTAGTGGGGGAAGTTCAAGGCCACCCAAAGAGCGTTTCACAGTGCTCACCAAACCAATAAATGCTGGAGTTAGGAAAGGCCACAAACCGGAGCTGCCGGCCAAGGCTTGGCTGCCTGGCTCCCTCGGACTTTAAAGCAAATTGTGTGGCTAAAAACTCCTGCACCTCTTGGAAAGCTTTGGGCTTCACCTACCTGCCGAAGCCAAAGCATCTGGAAGAGGGGAAAAGGTCTCCTGTGACCAGGAATGGCAAATTTTCCTCTAAATAATTAGGTCTTTGCCAGCTCTACAAGCTCTTACATTACCATAGAATCACACAGTCGTGGAATGGTTTGGGTTGGAGGGGAATTTAAAGATCAGCCAGTTCCAACTCCCTGCCATGGGCAGGGACACCTTCCACTAGACCAGGTTGCTCAAACCCTTTGGATTCCGGATGTTTGCCACTTGGGAAGGGATAGTTGGAGCAGGAGGAAGCAAGGAGCACTTCAGGATTGCACATCTGCCTGGTCTGTTGGTACCCAACAATGCAAACTTGCATCCAAAATGCATGGTAGGAAGTGGGAAAGAAATATGGAAGCACTTACAGCAGTGAATCAGCCATGGGGATTTTTATAAAGCTTTAATTTTGTATTAGAGCAAAAGGAAAAAGCCCCAAACTTGGGGAGCACCACAACATGGGCGGCCTTCAAACGTCTGCCTGTGGGTCCAGTTAAATCACATGGCAAAGGAGGTTTGCCATGGAAGTTTGGGATTCTCAGCTGATGTGAGATTACGTGTGGCAAATTGTGTCTGCGTTGATTCTGGGTCAGAAATTGCACGTTGGGATATGGCACTGCTCGGGTCTGGGCTGGCTTGCAAGGCTCTCTTTCACCATCCATATGAACACACTCTCCAGATTAAATCAGACTTGCCTAGAGGCTCAAGCAATAATAAATTTCCAGTACTTGTGATGCTGGGATAGGACTCTGGAGCCATGGGTACAAATTCCTTGGGGATTTCTTATTTTTTTTCTGTGTACAAGCTTCATATCACCATAAATTCTGCATAACTCTGCTATCAAAGAGGTTAAATGAGACTTTTGAGAAGGAAAATCAGACTTTTCAGAGTGTGAGATACATCTGGTCCCTGGGCAGAACTTTGGGAGTGTTATCTCTGGAATCTCTTTTTATCTGGATATACTCAAGAAATTGTGTTCACGGGTATAAATCAATATTATATTTAAATCAAGAACTTGATTTACCTGTTTGGGAATTCAAGGTGCTAAAATAAAGTCCTAAACAACATTAAAGAACTTAAATACACTGAGGTTTGCTGAGGACAATCGATGGCTTTGATGTCCACTGGCTCAGGCTGTAGCAGCACAGATAATCAGAGTGCCATTAATAAAATGTTCTTTCTGCCTGAAAATTAAATTAGCTGAGTCTGATACATTTTATATCCCTTGATGACCCAGCATGGCCGGAGCAAAGCGGGAATATAAAAGCCATCTGACGTACTTTGTCTTCGGCTGTTTTGGGAAGCTCCTCAGCTGACGTGGGAAGCAAATGTTCCACAATCTCATGGGGTCTTTCTTGGGGGCTGACTGGTTTATAGCTGGGGAAAAAAAAATCCTCAGCTGGTTTCAGTAGCTATTTGTTACCAGCTTAAAGATCAGGTTCTTCAAGGTAAACTGAAAATGACAATTGGAAAATAAACATGAGCCACTTGGTGTGTGTCCTCTATTGGGCTGAAATGTGACCCGTGTGGGGAGAGGTTAAAGGGTTAAATTGTGCCTCGCTCATTACGGGCCTGGAAAAAAACCCTGGGTAAACTCAGAGGGGTGAGGCAGCTCTGAAACCCCTCAGTGCTGCTCGGTGAGGCTCTGCAGTGACATGTGATACCCACTTTCTGGAGTGTCATGGTTATCAACTGCTCAGCGTTATAAGAACTGACGTCAAAAAGTGTCGAGCAGCCGCTCTCTCCTTGCTCTGGTTGTCACTCTGAGCTCAGAAGAAAAGCATCAGGGATGTTTACACATGGCAAAGTTATTAAGGGCCCTCACAGAGGGGTTTAAAGGCTGCAGTCTCACCTGGAAGATGGCTGGATTGATCTTAGCCCTTTCCTTCTGGCTGGAATACCTTCCTCATAAAAACCGAAATGGGCCCCAGAGAGCATTTATGTTCCCCAGCCTCATCCCTCCCTCTGATTTAAACCAGCTCCCAGTGAGAGATTTAAGACCACCCTGAATAGAGCTGCTTGTCAGGCTGCTCATTTAGGGTCAGAAAGCAGCAAAGCATTTCAGCATGTGCCCAGAGTTTGGGCACCTGCTCAATCCTGTTTTCTACTGACTCTGAGATGCTCCTGGCTGACAAAATTAAAGCATTTCCCTACGACTTACATTTAAACTTTTTTATTATTATTATTATTATTTTCACAAACACAGTCTAAATATATTCCTGACAGTAGCTGAACTTCAGGTGTTCATTTATGAGATTCTTAGCCAGAGGATTTAGGGAGAAAAAAAGCTCCTCTCACAGCACAGGTTATTTTTATTCTTCAGAAGGAAAAATATATCTTGCTTTGAATAATATATTGGAGGATAACACGGAGTGGTGCTCATGGGACCCAAGTCACCCCTGCTAACAGATATCCAGAATGCAAAGAATTGATTTTTGGTCCCAAATGGGGCACTTTGAGGAAGCCCTTGAAATAAATGTCTGTAAAATATCTGCCTGCTGTGGTCATATTTTCTGTGTGATACTGGAGATCTCCTTCTCCCACCTGTGTTTTACAGGCCACGACTTTCCTGACAAGCCCCCCAAAAATGTGACAACTCAACAAGTCTAAATGACAACTGCCAATGTTTCCCAAATATTCAATTTGACCAGAAATAATATTTTCCAGCTGTCAGAATCTCTCCCAAACTGAACTTTTTGGTGGTCAATTTACTTCCCAATAAAATATTGCCTTGCTCATTAGCTAATCATGGTCAAATTTGGGGATGAATGTAATTGGTTAATGTTTTACACACAAGCCTAACTTGACTCGTTTTCAAGGAGAGGCCACTGGATCTTGTAAAATATCATCAAGCTGTCAACATTTAGTTGAGAACAAGTTCATAAAGGCTTAAATAAATCATGCTGAGCTTCTCTACCTTCATGATGAGTGGCAAGATGGAGATTTTAGAGGTAAAAAACCAGGCAATCACAGTGCAATTCCACTATTTTAGTATGGTATTGACTCTTTTCCATGTTGTCAGACACTTTGTGTCCTCATTTTTCCTTTAGGAATGCAGTGCTGACGTGGGTGAAGGTCCAAGGGTGGGAGAAGGGTGATCACAGCAAATCTCAGTGTTTGTGTTTGCGTTATTCCTTCCCTCCTTACTTTAGCAAGGTGGGGGACCTTTCTTTATTTTCCCTCTTCTGTGTCCCACCAAAAAAAGCCAGCCAGCCATGAATTTATTTAAAATCATTCCAGGTTTATCTTTATCTTTCCAACACATAAAAGAGCAAAGTGGCTTAGCAGGAGAATCAGCCCGTTGAGGATCAGGTGGTTCAGCCTCAGGCTGTGACTTTGTCACTAATTTACATAGCAACTGCTGAGTTTATTTTCCCCTCATTCTGGCCCGTGTAAAACGGGCTTTATTTTCTTGGTTGTGTATCTATTTAAGGAACACACATTGTAAGGGCTCCTTCTCAAAGGGAGTTTTGCTATTTTAAGCCCAAGGGTTGTGTTCCAAAGCCTTGATGTCTCCCTGCAAACACTGCAGCGGCCAATTGCTTGTCACAGCCTAAGCTGCTTTATCAGCAGCATGATCAATGGTCTCACCACAACTTAAAGGCAGGAGCATTTCTCCTACAAGGCTCTGGAGTTTTCCCCTGCTACTGCCCCATGTGGATAAACCATTAAAGGGAAAGGAGCAGCCCCACACTCTCCATCAGCACATTGCCACAGCAAATTACTCACGTCCAACAAAACTCCTCTGGAAGATGCGATCCCAGTATTCCTGCAGAGCCTTCCTGAGTGTTTGGAAGATCTTTGCCCCGTGGTGGATGAGAATGAAGCAACCTGGTATCTGGGGAATCAAAAGGAGAGATTAGACAACAGCAATACATCTTGGAAATCATCCAGTACGCTCATTATTGGGAACTTTTTCCAGGGAGGAGGCGTATAAATAAGAAAGGGCTCTAAGTGGAGGAGGAGGTTTCTCGGTGACAATATAAAAATGAAGTGTGGCAGTGTGACCTTTTCAGAATGCATTTAAACTTCCTCTGGCCCCCCTGGGCTATCCCATATCTGTGTGGTTCACATTACCCTGCTCCCAGAAACATTTGCTTTCGAGCAGGAGGGCGTTGTTAACCCTCCTCTCTTCGCAGCGACTCCTTCCAGAGGTCCAACCAAGCTCCTTTCCAGTTTGGCCTCTCTCTCCCCTTGCCCAACTGTTTAAAACATTCTGTTTTCCTTTTCCAGGTCGGAGGGGGTTGTATATTTAAATTTCTCACGCCTGTTAAAGCTTGGGCAGGTCCCATTACAAAGTCAATACCCAGGAATGGAAAACATCTCCCAAAGTTTCAAGCAAATTCTGGACAAATTTAGCAGGCGGTGTCTGACTTTGCTCCCCATCCACAAACTCCACGCTAATAGAAAGGGTTTGCTGCATCTGGATCCTGCCTGGGCTGTGATTGTAGATAAGTTTTGACCGAGAGAGGGGCTGGGGTTTGGTTTGGGTTGCACATTTTCCCCTCTCACCTCTGACACGGCCAACACACGATAACAAGAGGAGGGAGCTCCCCGAGGGACAGCGCTCAGGGTCGCCGCGGATTAAACGTTCTCAGGCACGACTCCTTCCAAAGGCAGGAGCAGGGAAGAGCTCAAAGAGCCAGAGCCTGCTGATTAAGGGCCTTGAAGGATTTTCCAATCCCGTCTCGTGGAGCTACTTGCTGTACAACCACCCAAAGCGTGCTTTGACAGAGGCTCAAGTTTGCTATTTAAAGATCAGCGACAGCAGAGGAAGGCTGAGAGATGTTTGTTTCACTTTGTCCTCTCACTCAAGCTGGATTTTTTTTGCTAATGTTTTAGGAATGTTTCCTTATCAGGATTATAAAAAATAAATACAGCTAGCACTTTGGCAGTCAAAAAGAACAATATAGATTAGAAAATGATTTAGTGCCCTTATTTCACTAACTAACCCAGATTGCCTGATCTCAGGAGCAATTATCCATGTGAGTAATTCTGCTGTGTGAAGATCTTTGTTGAAAGCACTGGAAGTGTTTGTGCAAGCAGAGTTACGTAGCTGCAGATTCAGGCCTCAGTTTCCTCATGTTGAGTTTAAGAGCGGATTGTTTCCTTTATAACTTCTTTTCTCAGTGAAAAACAGCTCTCTTCAGAGGGTGAAATTATATGGAAACACTGCATTTTGATGAAAATTCTCTGTATCCCTTAACTAAACAAGGAGTTTATTACATGTAGCTCCTCTCCAGACATAGCTGTGCTTATCAGAAATTCTCAGTAGATTTCTGACTCTTAGATGTGGCTCTTCTCGACCATTTTCATCAGCTTTGAGAACTTCACAGTTCCATTAGAATGAAAAGATTTTAACCAGTTCTCACCAGTCATTTGTGGGGTCATAACACCAAAGGTTGGTAGCCTAAAAAACACATAAAAGCATGAAAAAACTTGAAATCTGCACAAAGCTCAAAATGAACAGATGAAAACTGTATAATTAACAAATAAATTAAATAAATCACCAAAAGCACGATGTTTTCCTATGAAATATGGGGAATTTCTGCTAACACCACCAGAGACATCACTATCGCTACTGATATAAATTAAATTATGCTGGGATATAGGGGTGATAGACAGGTAAACAAGCCCTGGGTTTAAATATGTGAATTCTGGTGGTTTCCCCCACAGAATTTGTGAATAAAACCATGGTAGCTACTCCAAAATGTGCCCTCTGACATTGGACTATGCTTTAAACTGTGATTCGGGGCCTCATGGCATGAGCTTCATGTTTCAGAGAGGTTTCCACAAACTTGGGCTCGTTATTCCATGACAATTTATTAACACTTCCAGGCGTGAGTGCTTCAGGCAAAACAGAACAAGAAGCATGACCCTGCTCACTAACAATATCCACGCTTGGATACCAAGCTGATGATTACAGTGCAGTCCTTCCATGCAAAATTCTGGGAGACTTCAGCTTAAAGAAAGAAAAACAACTTGAAAAGTCACCTCCCAATAAAAGGAGGTTAGGCAGGATTATTCTAAGGTCCCACCTGACTTGGAAATGTATAAATGCATGCATGTGCTTGGATAATTTTAGAATTTTTGTGAAGTCGAAAGGCACATTTTCAGATAAGTGCTAGGAACACTTGGCAAGCCCATTTGAAACACGCTGTAAGATTTTTGGACATAGCGTGTATTTATAAACCACAAAAAATACATTCTATCTCTTGTTTTGTCTCAGCATTAATGGTCAGCTACACTGAGAACGTTTAGAAGAAACTCCAGCCACATTTTGGAGGATAAATCTGGGAGCTGCACGTTCACCTCACCGTGGCACAAGTTTTTACTCTGATAACTTTAAATTTTCCCTGGTGGAAAGCAACGAGAATCAGCTCAGTGACAGCAGCTCCTATTTAAACAGCAAAGTTTCATTTCAAAACCTTCTCTGTCCCAGCGTGGCAGAGTAATACAGATGCCTTTGGGGCTCTCCAGTATTTTCACAGAGAGCCCATTAACTTGGATCCAAATCTGTGCTTGGCCAGACATTTCAAGTCCACAGAGAAAAGATCTGAAAAGCTTTATCTGAGCCTGATAACCATCAGAGCTAAAGTATGGCTTGGCTCCTGATTTACATCATTGCAGAGGAAAGGAGAACCGTCCAGTTGTGCTGATAAAGTTCTAGCAAAGTGAAACCAAATAAATCTTGGAGATGCCATCAGCTTGTTTGTTTGCTTGCTTGTTGTCCGATGACATCAGCCGAGTGCCCGGTTTATCTTTATTTTAACTTGAACTGGAACCTTGTCAGGCTTTGCCAGAGCTGTGCCAAAGGCACGTAGCAAAACCACATCAGATTCATCCAGTTCGATGTTTTCTTTGTAAATGCTCTAAAATGGGCTTGACTCTGTCCCAGAGGATCATTAAAGTTCCTGAACTTTCTGGGGCAAGCGCGACCAAGTTCAAAGCAAATCTGGGCTTGATTTATGGTTCTGATTAGAGACCAAGGAAAAGTCAAATTTACAGTCTGAGTTTTATGTTGAGTTTCTTGTGTGCTCTCAGTCTGAAACTTGAAGCGAACCTCAGGGGGTTGGAAGTGCAGGAACACTGAGCCCATTGCTGGTACAACGCTCAGCTGGCGAGAGCTGGCACAGCCCGAGGAGCTCCTTGGCAGCTCACGCAGCCTGAGGACTTTGCTCTGGTGCCAAATGAAGCAGTTTGCTGTTAGAAGTGTTTAAAAGATGAATAAAGTGACACTGGAACACGGCTAAATAGTTTCTTTAGAGATAAGCTGGGCAGTTTCATAGGAGTTGGGCTGGTAGAACATAAGCTCTCACCACTCCACGCATTTTGAAGCGTTCCAAGCTGAAGCAAGGAGCATTAATTACTCTCAAAATCACAGGAACGAGAAAGCTGTGCCTGGTAGAGAGGGTAGCAACAATTCTGCAAAATTTGGGAGCGTTTTGGGAACACCATGTCACCGTTTTGAGGCACAGACGCCAAAAGTGGAGGGTTTAGGGGAAGTAGGTGTTGTGCCATTGTCACTTTTTATGGATGGAGGTCTCGGAGAACAATGCTCCAGCAGGAGCCGCTGGGAGGGGAGCCAAGTGGAAATATCCCATCACAGCCAGTGTTTGCTGTGAGGCTGCAGCCCCAGAGCCTTGCCATGACTTCACTGACACAAAGTGCCTGGAACAAAAGAACAATGCATTCAGGCTTGGAAGAGCTCTCCTTGTTTGAATGCATAATAGCGCTTATTGGACAATGAACTCCTTGTAAGATCATGGAAAAACCATTGTGGAAGGTCTGGAATACCTTTTTGCTGCCAACCCTGGCCCAGATGATTGCAGATTTTATTTCAAAGTGTTCCTGAGGGTTTGAATTTTCAGTTCATTTCCGCAGGAATCACCCCTGTGTCAATGATTTTCTGTTAATCCCGATCCTTGCTTTGCTCCACATATCCTGAGATGAGTTAATTCCAAGACGATGAGCTCAAATCAGTGTTTTTCTTGGAAAAAAGTGTTCCAAGCCACCAGCATTCTCCTCGCCACGAGTACAGTTGTGGAGCACTAGGAGGAAGTCTGTTTGAAGGAACCGTCTGCTCATACGGGGTTGTCCCGGTGGAAAGACACCCACGGCTCCAGCCCAGGAGTGCACTCACCCTCAGGAGCCCAGGATTGCTCAGCATCCCCACACGGGAATGGATTGCCACAGGCTACAAAGAGTCATTGTCTGAAACCATCCAAGTCATCCTGGGTTGGGATAAATCGGGCAAAGGATGGACCTGTCATGCACCAGGCTTCGAGCTCAGTCCTCGCTTTGGGAGACTTGAGAGCTCTTGGATTTGTTTGGGCAGCACAGCAAAATACAAGAAGTAGGTTTCCAAGTTGTGGCTTAATGGAGACCTCAGTCAAGAGCTGGTTTAAATCCGTTTTTTCTTCCCCTTCCTTTAAAACATTCCTTCCAAAAGAAAAAGTTGGTGACTTGTCAAAAATCTCCCTATCCAGTCCTGTTCAGCAGTGGGAAAGGACAACCAGGGACACCCACTTTTCCAGGGGACTCACAGGTCAGATGCAGATGGGCACCCATAGCCCACATCAGCATTTCCCTGGTGGTGTTGTAGCAGGAGAGGTGAGCTTGACCCATGGCATGGGAGCAAAAAGGAAACAATTCCCTTTGGGTTTTTTTCCCTTCAGGAAATCCAGTCACTGATACAGGATTTAAGAGCTCCTATAGGTGTGCATCATTTCCATCAGCTCCCAGCATTTAAATCAAGCTGTCAAATCTCCTGTAATTCCCGCAGGCTTCTGCCATCCACTAAAAAATAGTGTTTGGAAGAAGGAACAGGAGCAAAGGGAGGCACACACCAAAGCCTTGCGTGTGCCAGATGTGGGTCAGCGCCCAGCTGTTGTTATCAGAACAGATATTGTGCCTGCTGACAGCAAACCTGCAAAGGTTGGGCTTTTCAACACTTCTTGTTAGCAGGAGGTGTGATCTGCTTTGGATGCTGAGGGGGAAGAAATTGCAGTATCCAGACAGACAAATTCAGGACTTTTGCTATCAGACATGATGCAAGTGGAGAACGTCCTGCCCGTGCAGGGAAAGGGGGAAGGAAAATGAAATATTGGACATTAAAGCACTGTGTCATTGGAGTTCTGTTAAATGAGCTGGACGGTGAGCACATCCAAACCAAAAATCTGCTAGTGCTTTTTGACTCGAGCAAAACACTTTGGGGATTCTGATCCCCTGCCCAGCTTTCTGAGGGAGCTGGACACACCTTTAGAGAGCTGGATGCTGGCAGTGGCACAGTGGCATTGCTGTATTAGTTTGGGCACAGCAGGACCCTCACAGAGTGCCAGCTGCAGGACAAACCAGCCCAGGTGACTGCAAGGACTGGTTTGTCCACAGCCAGCTGTGTAAACAGAGGGCACTCCTGCCCTGGATCCAGCTGTGTCCTTTCCAGATGTGACTGTGACCTTCTGCTCTTCACCACTGACCACGTGGAGGCTGCTGTCCATTTCCTAGCCAATGTCCAGCAAAGTCACCAGAGTTCTCCAAACATTTTTAAATAATCTCGTTTCATACCTGACCTAGATTTGGGAGAGCCCACATGACCAGTTCTGTCATCAGGAGAAAGACATGGGAGCTGGGGAAATTTGAAGAAACCCTCATTATTTGCAGAATGACAGCAAGGCACCAGCTGCACACATCTATTCTCACATTGCTCCACCTTGAACCCCACACGTGACCCCAACAAAATCAGCAAAACTGGACTTTTGCAGAATTAAACATCATAGCTAAACATGAAACTTTCTTTTTGCATTGAGTTGAATGGTTGGTTAATTCTCAGTCTCCAAATATAATACAAATCACTCAAGCTGTTTGGCATGAGTCATGGCTTGATTAATATTTTTGGCATTTTCAGTGGGACTCTTAAATAATAGAAGTGGCATCTGAATGGAAATTGGAACAGGCCAGTGAGAGGAACAGTGCTTTTAAGGCTTTGGAGAATTAGCAAAAGCCTCCAAAATGTCAAAAGATGTTAAAAATTTGAAACCAGTCGAGGTCTTATTTTTAAAACAGTGTCTAAATTGATTTGTCCTTCATTTGTGTTTTTTTCCTCCAGCTCTGCCATTCTAAGTTGGGGAGGCAGTAAAATTCCAAGTGATCCCACAACCCACAGCTCCTGCCTCCATTTCCACACAGCTCAGAGCAGGTCAGGTATGTTCCTCCCAGCACTGTTTATGATGCTTGACATTGTTACATCATCATTACAAATCTCTTCACTGATGTGAAAAACACATTTTGGAGCTTTCTAGGCCATTTATTTTGTCGGCTCTGTGGGTATAGAGTGGACTGTCCTCCCTCCCAGGCAATGCTGGTGTAACTGGATCCAAAGAAAATTCTTCAAACTTTATTGGCCACAGAAAACTAAAGTCAATTGGTTAAAAGAAAAGTGTTTATTATGTTTACTCTGGCATCTTAACCATGCAGAATTATTAATCATTAAGAACCAGATATGTAGAGTTTGTTTTTTTTTTTTTTTCCCCTTAAGCAGAGCTTTGCCATTTCATTAAACATCATTAAGTTGAAATAAGACTCAGCAAGAATGTTTTTACCTCATATTTTTAAATTATTTTCTGTTATCACTCTGCACTTGCTGAGCTCCATACTCACCACTTTATTCCTGAGGGCTGAAACACTTCTTCCTCTTGTCCTGGATAATTTCTGGGGGGGGTCCTAAAGATCCGCCAATTTCCATTGATCTCATCTTGAGCTGAAGCCACAGAAAAGTGCAGATTTTTCTCCCTTACCCTCCTTTCATAAAATAAATCAGGACCAACATGGTGCCTCCATACACAGGGCATATCAAATAAATAAATTCACAGGTTGAACACCAATGAATCAATCTGGTTTCACTGGATCTCCGTTCTATGCTGACATGTTTTCTCTCGAGAGCAATCACAGAGGTTTTGGAGGGGAACAGCCTCTCTCAGCCTCACCAGCAATCGGAGCCTTGTTGCACTTCCAGTCCTGGCACCCGGCTGTCCCTCAGGCTGGAGGGCTCTGTGCATTACAGTGCTGGTAACAGGAGATTGGCACCATTCCTCCAGCTCTGTTTTAATAGTGACAATATAACTGCTGAAACAATATTTTGGTTCCACTGACGTATGTAAAAACGCTCTGGCCAGGGCTGCCAGGAGCTCTATTTCCCCCCTTTCCCAGCTGATAGCTCTGAGGAAGAGCTCAGATCCCTTTTTTGCGGGCTCCTGTCTCCTGCAGGTTTTCCTTCATCAGGGATCATCCTTTGGCAACCCCTCAAAGAGCTCTCCTTGGAATGCTGAGCAGGAGCAGAGCGATTTCAGGGTCCTGTATAAACTGAATTAATAACGGCCTGATCCATGTGGGAACTCTGTCCCTGCTGATGTGTTCACACTGCTGTGGGATATGAAGGTGATCCAGAGGGTCTTAAAACACATCACCCAAGCAATGGGAAAAATTCAGTCAAAAGACTGAAAAGATCATTGATCCTGCCTAGAGGTGTCCCAGTTTGGGGTTTGGACTCCCTTCTCTGATATTCAGGGCACATCAGGATTTCACACTGAAATTCAAATGTCTTGGGTGTCATTGGCTTTAGAAAAATGTTGATCCTGTACAAGGTACAAAAAAGAGCAAGGTTTCCTCTCCTCTCTGAACGCAAATGTAGGAAATTCGTCTTCCCAAAAATGTGTCCCCCATAGTGGTGGCCAACAATGGCACCTCCACGTTGACATAACCGGTCTTGACAGCACCCAGTAAGGACATAATTCAGTGCTATATTAGATAACCTTCAAAAAAACTTAAAGCGTGACCTTTCCTTCCTCCCTCCCCTTCCTTTTTCCTGACGGGAGGCTGTAGGGCTGGATCTGGGAATTACAAAGCAACATGGGTGGTGACCCCCTGGTGCCAAGACTGCCATGAAGAATAATCCATATGTTGTGTCTGTGCATGTTGGGAGGTCCCAACCCTGAACACCACGACTGTTTTCCAGCCTGCACAGCTCACCGTGCCCAGGAGAACCGTTTAGGAAGAGAGAAATGCCTGGGAAGCCAGAAGGGGCTGCCCTGTTGGTTTGTTTTCAAACGCAAAGCCAACCGTGCTGCGGCGCTAAGGCAAGGTTTGTCACCTTCTGAGAAGTCCTCACAAACACCAACAGCAGCTGTGCTGTGACAAAATTCATTGTTCTACCAGCTGGGGGCCACCAGCAAATACCTCCATGCTCTGCCACCAGCTGGTCAATCCCTTTCCCAGATAACTGGTGGGCCAAGGGAAAACCAAGGGCCATGGCTAAGCCCGGAAGAATTTTCATGGCAGAAGGATGTGGAGCACTGGGAATGGGCTCCCACTGCCTGGGGCAGGAGCTGGGCTCCTCAAGCAGCCTGTGTGGACCAGGCAGATGTTTGGGATCTCACAGAACAGACACGAGGAGGTATCTCCCCCCTCTTTCCACCATCCATCACTGAGCTTTACTGGCGACTCGCATTTTTGTTCTCTAATTAAAGCTTCTGTCAGGTACTTTTAAATTATAGCCCCGATTAGGGACTTTAGATCCAAATTCAGCAGGCTTTGGAACCTGCCATTTTATTTAATTACTTGCAGTAAATTATTTTGACACCCTCAATTAACAATGTCCATCACCTCAGCCCGGCGACGATGAGTGCGAGGAATTTGCCATTTGATCTGTTTTGTCTGCTGGAAGGGTGTAAAGTAGACAAAAAATTCCACCTCTGCACAAACCCAGTAAGAATTTTAGTGAGTTCCACCACAGAGATTAGAAAATACTAATAATTTCCCTTCATCTATTAATATTTGGTTCCTAAAGCTAAGAGTGTGTTTTGAATTAAGAAAATCACTGATGCACAACCAGACGTGGAGCAGGTCACTGGTGGAAGGACAGGGTGGTCCTTCCTGGGTGTGATGATTAAACCACTCTTTTAGGAAAAGGATTGCTCCCTGAGAAGCTCATTTAGGTGTTAAATATTTATCCATCTACAACAGCCAAGTTCCCATTTCATCCACCCATTCCCAGCCCTGGATGGTGCCTGAAATTCCCTGTTTGGGGAGGAGTTCCTCTGGGAATATCCCAAAGGACGCTGAGCGTGGATCACCCTGTGAACTTCATGCTTTGCTGTTTCACTGGGCAGAGCAATATTAAACTCCAGCATTCTCCCTCACTTTAACAACCTTGGGGGTGTTGATGATGGAGCTAATTAGCCATGTTCTCTAATTTATTAAAATCATAAATATTTCACTTCAAGGCTTTCCTGGGTGGGAGGGAGAAGAAGGGGGTGGGAAGGTTAAAGAGAGACAACTGCATGAAATTCTTTGGCTGATTAAATGTTCCATAAGGTGCAGCAATATTTTACCTCTCCTAAGTGATTCGGTGGCACATCAGACTTGGCACCTCCTTCCTCACCCTGTTTGTTTTTAATTATGGCCATTATTTTATTTACCATGGAAAACATTAGGATCTGGTATGGTTGGCTGGAAAAGCCAAAGAGCACAAAATCATTTCGGTGTCAGAAGCTTAAATAAAGGGCAAAGGAGCAGCAAAGCCATAAAAAAGATGGAGTTAGGAAGATGTAATATATTTGTCTACTGTGGAACTGTAGAATAACTTTTAGTACAGTGTGAAGAGAGGCTTATGGGGTTTTGGGGAGGTAATCTGATATTCAAACCTTCCTTCTAACCAACTAATTTGCATATTTGCTGCCTGAAATAGATTATCTTCACTCTTAAAAACAATTATAGTCTCAAAAACTTCGTATTTCTCATATAAAATTGATGTTGTGACCATTGCAGTTTTCACCAAGGGCAGCAAAGGAGCCCAAACCCTGATATGGAAGGAAAATTATTTTCCACCCCTCACCACAACAGCTTAAAATTTCAGAGATTAATTTAAACTGCGACTGCAGCCCTTGTTTTCCTGGGGAGGTTCCATGCCCGTGGCCGTGTGGATTCTCCATGGGAAGCCATAAATGTGGTGCACCCTGCCTGGGTTGCTGTGGTGGGTGATTTGAAGCTGTCAGGAGCAGCAAAGTGTGCCTCAGTTTCCCCGTGCACGGTGGAGTCGGATCCTTCTGGTTTGGGCTGGGAGAAAAGGGAGCATTTGAGACAGACAAAGTTCGTGGGGCTCAGGTATTGTAGAGCCTTTTATCAGCTGCAGAAGCCTGCAGCCATTGTAAATCATAAAGGAGGAGGATGAGAGGAGGAACTGGTCCTGGAATGTGAGAGGTGAGATAAAATAAACGGAAAACACCAGGGCTGAAATCCCAGCTCATTCCAGCCCAGCCCTTGCTGAAGCCGGGGATGCGATTTCCCTCGGCAGCAGCAGATAAAGGGGCAGACAAAACGATGCTCAAATACCTGGGATTACCTGTCCTCCTCTTCCCCCTTCCAAAAATCCCGCATCCCCAGCGTGGGAGATGCCAGAGATACACGGCCCTTTGTCGGAGGATGCCGGGGCAGATGCAATCTGTTCCTCATTGTCCCGTAATAGCTCGATTATCTGCGGGTGAAAATGCAGAGTGGTTGTGCCCAACGAACCATGAAATTGCCACTGCTCCGAGGAACCATTCATCAGCAGCCCTTTAGAGACAGCGGGGCTCGCTGGGAGACGTGGGGCAGGTATTCATCCAAAACCGGGATGCTGGAATGCTCCGGGGATGGTCCCGAGCTGAACTTTTCAAGGAAGAAGTGAACCCTGGAAGTCGATGCACAGGAAGATCTTCCTGGGGAATTGCGAGATAAATTCCTGCAGAGCCTGAGGAACGCATTAGGAACGTTGCTGGAGGGACGTGGCTGAGGGTTTGGGGTTTTTTTTGCTTCCTCTTCAGCAGAGAGGAAATTTGGGTAAAACCATTAAGCTTAAATTCCGCTGGGCTCAGGCTGTGTATTTTGTGTCAAACCCATGGTTAAAACGTGAGCAGGAAACTCCTAGAGCTGCACGAGGAATCTGGACACAGACAGGCCTCCCTGGGGTGGATTCCTCTTTTAATCACCCTGGCCGCAAGATTAGGAACTAATTTATAAGCTAAATCTAATTCCTTCTTGGAAACTCTTTCTGCCAGGAGTTCCCACAGAGCCGAGCTGAGGATGGGATCCTTCCCCACTCACCAAGCTGTGATGACTGAGCCACCCCACTGAGTCAGGTATTCATCCCAAAATCCTCCAGCTTATCTAAAAGTTTTTGCTATCACCACCAGAAGAGAAGCAGAAGCTCAGTTTTGCTCTGCAGGAGCAGTTCCAACATGGGCACGGATATGGTCTTATCAAATAAATGAATATATTGGCACCTTAAAAGATAAGAACTCTGGTTTCAGATGAATTTAGCTTTAAAGTACAAATCCATCCCAAGTCAACTGAGTTTCCCACTGCTGGTGCAAGGGCTGGTATTTGCCTGGTGCTTATCAGCTGAGCCAGTCCAGCAGCAATTTATCCAGAGGTGGATAAATTGGGAGGGCTGAAATCTGTGGGGGCAAAAGACTCTGCAAATAAATAGGGAGAGAGTGGGGTTTGTGAGCTCCTCCCTTCCTGCTCCAATCCAGGAGTTTCGAAACTCGATACAGGGAATCCTACAGGGGCCTTAGAGGAAAGGAATTTACTCCCACCCATCCTGGGTACAGCCTAACTCCTCATTTTTTTTGTTATTTGAGCCTTCAGCCTGGAAAAGTGTCTGCAGATTTTCTGCCCAGAGATTCATCCCACCCTAACCCTGTGCTCCTCTGTCCCTCTGCCACCTGTGACACTCCCACATCTCTGACCCCAGAGCATCCCTGCACTGCCCCTCACGTGGGCATAAAAAATCTGCCACTGGCAGGAATTTCCTCCTGGATTTATAAATACCACGGACACAGGGATCCTCTGCAAAGGGCCTTTCTGCTCGGAAATCACAAAAATACTTCCAGGAATTCAGTTCAATAAGTGTTCTCCACACCAAGTTATTTACTGAAATGAAGTCCCTAGGGTTGGAGATGGATTTTCCCTAGCAGGGAATTGTAAATAGCTGGGACACTGCTTTGAATCTTGCTGTTTATCCAAAGCACTGGGCTGTGCTGTCCCATTAAATGAGTGGTCACTGCCAGATCTCTGGCTGGATTCTAACAGTCCCTTCTGATGAGTGTTTTATTAACTGGAGAAATGACGAGATTTTATGGTCATTCCAAATCTTGCGACAGTTTGTTGGATAAATCAGATTTTACAAGGCTTGGCGCCCATTTATCCGGTTTCCATCATCCAAATTGTCGTGGGGTGGATTTTACCAAGGGAGAAGTGTAAGATAAATGCCTTAATTTCTCTTCAGCTTTTCAGTCCATGGTGTTTCATTTGTGCTGGAGCCTGCTGCTGTGTGATGAGGAAGTGCTGTGGCCTCTGAATATAAGAATAGTGTCCTCTGTTGATCAGAAAGGAAACAACTGCTGCTCATGAAGCAGAAAACACTGGCAAAAAAAAAATCCCACTGAGAAAATCAACCTGGCTCTCATAATTCCCTTTCATGGCTATTCACAGCCTGAGATACCTTTGGAAGTCTGTGTACACTGGGATTTGGGGGCTCTTAGATCATTCATAAATCACACATCACACCTACTTGTGTGTTTTGGCAAAATTAGTGAAACATGTGATTGATGCAGAGCTCTCCAGTTATTAATAGTTCAGACTTTAGTGGGCAGAAAAAGAAATGTCCCACTCCCTAAAAACGGTGCTGGAAAGAGGAGTGAAAAGAGAGGTGAAATGAGTCAAAATAATCAAAATAAAGTACACTTTGGAAAAATCCGGGGTGTAGATGACACAGGGCCTGGCCAAAGTCTTTATTATACCATTATACACAGCATCTCAGCTCTTCCCTCTGTGCTTCCCCCCTCACCCCTTGACAAAAAAAAAAAAACCCAAACGCAGATGAATTTTCCGGGCAAAGGGGCGTGAGCAGCTGGGTCGTGGGTGTTATCCCCACGAGCTGTCCTGGCAAGCACCGCGGCTCCAGGAGGAGGAGGAGGAGGAGGAGGAGGAGGAAGCCCCGGCCTCTCACCCCAGCAAGGATGCTCGGAGGAGGGGAGGGCCCCTGGAAACAGCAGCAGCCAGCCTAAGGACAGCGCTGCGAGATGCTCTCTAATTAGCGGCCGTTAATTAGCAGTGTCAACCTGACATGCAGCCTCAGGCTCAGCGCTGGCAGGATGATGTTGCTCTAAAAAGGACAATGTTTGACTCTTCAGCAAATTGTCGTGGCCATGCCGGAGGGGATCGCTGCTGGGCTGCTGCCCTGGGGCCACTCCGGCTGATTCCTGTCCCTTCTTCCAGAGACACTCCGGCTCATCCTGTCCCTTCTTCCAGAGCCACTCCGGCTGATTCCTGTCCCTTCTTCCAGAGCCACTCCGGCTGATTCCTGTCCCTTCTTCCAGAGCCACTCCGGCTGATTCCTGTCCCTTCTTCCAGAGCCATTCCAGCTCATTCCTGTCCCTTCTTCCAGAGCCATTCCAGCTCATTCCTGTCCCTTCTTCCAGAGCCATTCTGGCTGATTCCTGTCCCTTTTCCAGCTCCACTCTGGCTCATTCCTGTCCCTTCTTCCAGAGCCACTCTGCCTGATTCCTGTCCCTTCTTCCAGGAGCATTCCGGCTGATTCCTGTCCCTTCTTCCAGGACCATTCCAGCTGATTCGTGTCCCTTCTTCCAGGACCATTCTGGCTGATTCCTGTCCCTTTTCCCAGCCCGCTGCCGATGATGCTCCAGCAGAGGCTGCACGCCCTGCGGGAGCAGAGCACAGCTGGAGCCAGGACAGGAATTCGGCTGGATCCCAGCTCCTCATCCCGATGGGAGCAGGAGGAGAGGTGTGTGTGCACCAGGATGATGAACTCGCTGCAGGGGACAGGACAGAGAAACACATGGCCCTTTCTGCCTTCTCCAAATTTCAGCTGCAGGCATGCAGGGGCTACACCTATTTACATTAACCACAGGGGCGTCCTCCCGGGGTGTTTCTCACCACTCACTCGCAAGGATGTTGTTGTCAGAACTGCAGTGCAGCTGAATTATTGCCTAAATCCTCAAAAAGAGGAGGCAAACTGAGATTTTAAAGGAAACGCCAACTTTCAGCATGTTTTCCTTCTTCACCTGACGTTACGGCATCACATTTTGTTCTGCAAACATAAAAGAGAGGTGTTGAGTTGAAAAATAAAATCAAATAAAAGCTGGGGTTCTCATCACAGCCAAGAGCTGCAGCTTCAAGGCAGGGACAATATGGTGCAGGACTTGCTAATTAAACCATGCCAATTAGCCACGCAGCACCTCTGAGGTTTAGCAGCTCCAGGGTTCTGAGACCTTTGTGCCTCGGGATTTTGGGGTTGCACAGGCTGAGCCTTGCAAAGTTCAGCTTTCAGGCATGAACACACTGAGGGTGTGTTTTTAATTTCATTTTCATGTCCCTGAATATGCTTAAACATCCCTGGAAGTGCCCAAGGCCAGGTTGGACCAGGCTTGGAGCAACCTGGGATAGTGGAAGTTGGTCCTTGCTCATGGCAGGGAACGAGATGAGCTTTAAGGTTGTTTCCACCCCAACCCATTTCATGATTTTGTGATCACTCACAATTTCCTTGGCTGTTTTCCTCACCATTTTAGTCTGGGGCTGAACTTGTCACAGCTCTTCCCACAAGTTTTACCTGGATGTGACAAGGAAGGCAATGACACCATCACTTAGCGCTCTCTCAAGTCAAATCTTGCTCTAAATTAGTCACTTGAAAGCAGCGCCTGAGCACTCAGCTGGCAAGAACCTCTGGGACAAAAATTTTCCATGTGCTATTTTTACTATGAAATGGGTCTGACAGCAAAGACTGGGACAGGCTTTTGTAGCAAAGAAGGAAGTACAGATGCCAACTGTCCCTATTTAGGAAGGAGAGTTTCTAATTTTTTAAAAAAAAGCAAAATATCCCTTATTTTTCCATTCTGTCCTTCTGTGAAAAGATCTCACGGTCCAAAATATGTCAATGGACTTTAAAGGTGCTATTTCACTCTCCTAAAAGTGCTTTTTTTATAGTTTCCAAAGTGCCATGGAAAGCCTGGAAGAGGGCAAAAATAAGAGATGTGCTTTCTAGCACAGGAATTACAAATGAATTAAAAGAATTTAAATTAATTAAAATGATGTCACTGAGCCGTGCGTGGATCTTGCCATGATGCTGCACAAACCTCCCAGAAATCCCAGGCTCTGAGTCCTTAAATCAATTGGCCATTAAATAAATGGAAGCCAAGTGACTCAGACAGGCACAAAAATCCCAACAAATCCATGAAAACTGAAAGGGTGTCGAGGTCAGAGAGCCCCCACGGTTCCATGAGAGACCAGCCAAGCTTCTCCACGCAGACATTGAAGCAAATTTCCCATGAAGGCTCGTGCGTGACGAGAAACCACTTCAGCTTCTCTCTTGTTTCCACTGCCCTGTGTCAGCTGTGGGATCTCTGTCCCCCTGACCCCAAAACATGGGAGAATCTTTCCTTCTCCTCCTACCGGGCAAGGAAATTACTCTTTTACCAGCGAAAAGCGACTTCTGCAGTCTGCTGGAAACGCTGTTTTGGGTGTGCACCCAGTGCAGTGTGAAATCAGAGCTGTTTTGACTGGACACTGGGTCCCCAGGGCTCGTGTTCTGATGAAGTGCAATCACCGAGGGGAAAAAACATTCCTGGTACAAACACTCCAGCTGGTGACGGTGAAATTCCTCGTCCGTGGAAATCCCAGGGCTGCTGGAAATGTGCAGCTCCCACAGGATTCGCTGCCAAGAAAGTTCTTTTTTAAGGAATGGTGGTGGAAAATAAAAGTGAGGCTGGAGCAGATTTATCTTCAGAGTCAAAGGAATGGTCCCGTCAAACTTGGGGTGGATTTTCCCAGTGCCAATCCATCCGTGGCTGCTCTGGGACAAACTGGGAGTAGTGGGAGGAATGGGAATTCAGGAATTCAGCTGTGATGTGTAAAAATGTGTTAGAGACTGGAGCTCCAATGATCCAGGGGGAAAGGGAAGGGAAGGGAAGGGAAGGGAAGGGAAGGGAAGGGAAGGGAAGGGAAGGGAAGGGAAGGGAAGGGAAGGGAAGGGAAGGGAAGGGAAGGGAAGGGAAGGGAAGGGAAGGGAAGGGAAGGGAAGGGAAGGGAAGGGAAGGGAAGGGAAGGGAAGGGAAGGGAAGGGAAGGGAAGGGAAGGGAAGGGAAGGGAAGGGAAGGGAAGGGAAGGGAAGGGAAGGGAAGGGAAGGGAAGGGAAGGGGAGGGAGGGAGAGGGAAGGGAAGGGGAGGGAGGGGAGGGGAAGGGAAGGGAAGGGAAGGGAAGGGAAGGGAAGGGAAGGGAAGGGAAGGGATTTTTGAAATCCTCTGTAGGAAGTTCTGGCAGCAGCCCTGACTCTCCTGGGGTCCCAGCTCGGTTCCCACCAGCAGTTCTGCCAGCTGGAAGGATGAAGCCCCATTTCCAAGGACTGTCTGTGTATCCAGACTGATTCCATCAGCCCCAGAAATAGCTGGAAAGCCGAGGCAGACTGAGTGCAGACAACACCCACCTTCCTGTCCATGGCATCCCTGCCTGCTCAGCTCCAGGGAACCTCCTGAAATCTTCATTTCTTCATTGCCTCCATGCAAATTGGGAGAGATCCTTTCCTTCTCCTCAACAGTAGCATGAAGAAAAAGCAAATAAAAAACTTGTGCTTATTCCTAGGAGCCAAGCCAGCTCCAGCTCCTTTGGCACCACGGAATCCCACGGGAGAGCGAAGTCTGTGAATCATGGGCAGTCATTTTAAGGAGCTGTGTCATGGGATAGACCAAAATACGAGGCAGATCTATCGATTTCCACAGACATTTCTACCCCAGATTACAGAGGGAGTGAAAGTCCCCTGGAAATGTATCCCAATATTGCTTTTAATGGCTCTCCCTCGGGCTGGGAACTGCTTGTGCCGTGGGGGATTTCTCACTGTGACTCAAAATCACAGAAAATTGCTGCCCAGTAGTGCTGGGATAAACCTCAGGAATCATTCCCTGATTTTATTTGCTGTTTTGTTTTTTTTTCATTTCATGACAACAGGTCACCCCACAGGGCTGGTTGGGAGTTGCAAAATTCCCATATATCATGCAAACATTTTGCTTCTTCTGTGTCTTTCTCCCTGTCCTTTTTCTCTGCATTCCTCTACAATAAACAGAGCCAAATGGATTTTTTTTTTCTTAATCTGCAGGGAGAAATGACCAATTTTGCTTGCAGGCTGAGAACTCTTGCCAGCTTTCAGCTGGAATGGATTTCCACCACTTTCCTTAACCCCCAAACAAGAACTCTTCCCTTTCCACAGTGACCTTCTAAGAATAATGATAAAAAAAATCAGAATCCAAAGACGCATTTTAAAAACTTGCAAAATACATTTTTTTAAAAAAACCCAATATTTGCTAAAATCAAGATCCTTTTCCATGGCAAAAAGCAGAGAGACTGTAGAGCTGAGAGGATGCAGACACTGAAAGAGTCATCCCAGAGCTTCACGGGTTTAAAATCCAGCGTTTATTTCTGCTGCTGTCCTTGACACTCTTGCAAAAGCTGCAATTCGAGTCAAATATTTCCATACATTGCAGCAGGTCTCCTGTGACCCTCGGGCTTGGGACCAGTTGGATTTTCATTCAGACTGGTGAGTTCACAGCTCACTGGATATTCCTGAATGCACAAGCAGGGAATCGCTGCCAAACTCGCTGCACTCCAAGGGGCTCCTGGGTTATCGTTCTGCTGGAGGTGGGAGGCAGGAAAAAACACTTTTTGCCTTCCCCCAGCCTGGAGGCCAGGCAGGGGGAGAGCTGCAGCCCTGGAAAAACGGGAAGGGACAAAAAATACAGCCCTGGAAAAACGGGAAGGGACAAAAGTACAGGCGGCTGCTGGAATTTTCACAGGACTCTCGTTGCAAGTGGTGGCCCTGCAGGTGGCAATGAAAACAGCTTTGGCACCACCGAGGATCCCAGGACATCCTCCCTCTGGCAGCTGCATGGCATCTATTTGATCCCTTTGAAGATGTGGAACATTTATAGCAGCAGGCCCAGGGATGAGAGCGGACACCATAAACAGCAATAAAGCACCGAGCAGACTGTGGTTTATATTTCTCTATAAAAACTCTTGGTCTTTGCTGGGAGAAATCCACAAACATCGCTTCTCCTGGCATTTGTAAGACCCATTTTATGATTCTGCAAGATGATATGAAAAAAAAGGGCTCGAGACTCACCCCAAAGCTGCAGCAAAGCAGAGGAAGGAATGGGAAGAAAACCCCCAGGACCTGATTCCAGCCCCGCCTCTCCCCATTAGCCTGCATGTTTTTTCATTACTCAAAATGTTTGGTTAAGTGTTCTGAATTTGCCTGCGAGTTAAATCCGAGGAAATCTAGGGTTTTCATATTTGATGGAGTGAAATGCACTGAGGGATAATCAAAGCTTTATGTCCCAGCCTTAGAGAAAAGCATTTCACAATGCTCAAAAAACCTTATTACTTTCCTGAGCAGGGGAATGCCTAATGACACACATATGCTGATTCCCTTCCTCCAGCTACAAGTGAGGATGGAAGGGCAGGGAGAGGGATCCAGAGGTGGGAATACAGCCAGGGGGGGCTTCCAGTGCTGTTAATTGTGTGATACACATCTAAACCCGGGCAGAATAACCACAAACTCTGCAAACAATCTCCTTTCTATCAGAACCTGATGCCAAAGTACCTGTGACAGCGTCAGCACCTGGCACTAAAGATCCTTGTTTGCAGATGGATGGATTGTCCTGGGGTTTACTGTGGGATCAGAGTGAGGAAAATACCAAATTGGGTGAGGATAAAGGGCCACTGGCTGCTGTGGGAAGGAAGAAGTGCTAAAATTCCCTGAGTACTGCTTGCCTCTAACTAAATCCATCCCATTCCTCTTAGGAATAGCAGTGATACCTGTAGCAGTCTGCCCTGACAGCTTTCAGAACATTAATTAAGAAGAAAAGGAAGCTGAAAGCTTTCAAATTGCCTTTCAATACCGAATATTTTTTAATTATTATTATTAATATTAATCTGATATCCTTAGAAGCAGATACTGGGGCAGAGAAACTTCATGATGCAGTGACAGGAGCAGGACATAAAATAAAGCACGAGTTTCCCATCTTTGCAGTTTGTACCCAGCAAGGACTGGGATTGCCAAACTGACTCCCCAAGGGAGTTCTCCCATGTTGACAGCACCAAGGAAGGAAAGAGGCCACGAATTAATCCAAATTCCATGTTCAGGTTCTAACAAACCCAGCACTTGCAGGAAGAGCTTTATTTTAATGCACATTTCTGAGTTGTGCCTCTGCAGCCTGTGCTGGGGCAGTGCCCTTCCTGAGGATGGATAAACACTTGTCCATTATGGACATGCTCCACTATGGCTGAGAGGAGTTGTGCCTCCTTTTTGATCTCTCTACTCTTCAAGATTTTGGCCAAAAAACAGTCCCAGGGTTCCTGCATCCTGCTATGGGCTTGACCTCAAAGAACCTCTGTCCTCTTCCCACTGTCCTCTTCTCCTTGTCCTCTTCTCACACATTTAAGCTACCAAAAGCCCCAAATAAATAAACTGGAAATAAATAAATTGGAAATAAAACCTCATCCTTACTGGGATGAATGGAAGATTAAAACTCAGATCTCCAAGGTGTTGTTTTTAACTTTCTTTTTCAATGTTGCTGTTTATCCAAATGCCATTTCTATTGCCCACACACTAATTTGGCAGTCAGGGTTTTGAACAGTGCTTGGTGATTAAATGCTGTCCCAAACCACTCATTTGGACATTTCCTTGGATGTTCCATGGGGTTTCTGAGATAAGAAACTCAGTTTATTGCTGTGCAACAGGTAAAGTGATTTTATTTGTACATCTCAGGTAACAATGAGCCTGCAAGAGCTTAAAAATTCCCTCCCCTCGGGTTTCCCTTTGTTAGGGCAACGATTCCTTGGATTCCCCTCTAAAAAGCCCTTTCACACTGAGGCTGCTTCTCCTGCTCTGTCAACTCTTAATGCAGTAAAGGGCGGGTGGGGGGGGAGAAATTTAATAAAGTTCCTCAAATCTCAGGAAATGAAGCTTTGCCTCCTTGAGTTCTTTCTCGGAGTGAAGGTTCCACTGTGGCCAGCGCGTTCCGAGGTTTCCCCTGGATATTCGGATTCCCTGACAGCACCTCCCTGCTCCCAGCAAAACCCCAGCCAGCTCGGGTCTGCTCCTGGATTGATATTTGGGGTGAATTCGCAGCAATTCCATGACTTTGCCAGCCCCATTCCCAGGAATGCCAACCTGGCAGGACAGGGCAGCTCCCAGAGCCCCTGGGGCTGGGTCAGGCTGTGGTCACCAACGCCCTCAAGTCCCAAATTCCTCCCTCTGAACTTAACCCAGCTTTGAAAAGGGGGAACAGGAAGACAAAGAAAGCAAATCCCATATAACTCCCTTTAAAGAGAGTAGAGGATGAAAAGTTTCTTTTTTTTTTTCCCCTTTTGCCTCTCTTTTTCTGCTTTTTTTTTTCTTTTTTTTTTTTTTTCAACTCCTGCCATTTGTTGCCTTATAAAAACAGAGTCTTGAATCTTTCAAGCCTCCCAGCCCCTCCAGTGGGCATTCCATCATTTGAAGAGAAAGTTCAAGAATTGCTCCCACAGTATTTAGGAACAGAGAAAATAGTGAAAGATGATTATTTCTCTGAACACCTAAGAAATAACAATTACTCAGCAATATTTTCAGTTCTTCCTGCTTTCAGAACTATCATGTAATATTATAAACACATATAAAAATATGTGTTATAACAATCTATCGTACAATATGATAAAAATAAAATACCACAAAAAGACTGTGAAGTTTCCCTCCTTTAGGCTTTCCCAGCACTGCAGGAAAGAAGAACTCACAGTTTATTTATGCTCTGTAAAATATTCCTAAAGGCTTTCATGGACAGATGAATCTCCTGTGTCACACTTTGGTGGAGCTGTGGCAGTGAGGGGATTCCTGAAGGGTTGGATTATGATCAGGTTTGGTTTAAAGAGGAATGTTGCCTCCTCAGCCTTCGTTATTCCCAAGGAAAAAAAAGCTTGGAGCTGGTTTCTGAGACAGAGAACCAAACACCTGATGGCAGCACATAGAAAGATTCCTGAGTGCATTTCTAGCAGCTCCACACTTCACGTTATTGAAGAGGCTGGAGGGGTTGGGTTTTTCTTTTTAAATTCTCAGAATCTGATACTCTGAGACACCAAATAGCTGCTGGGGTCTTGTGGTGCTTGTTTATAATTCTTTATTTGATTCTTTCACACTAAAACCCAAGGCACCTCCTATTTAAGATTCCATTCAAGGAGAAAAGCTCCCCTTGACTTTCCAGAATGATGCCTTGAGAAAAAGGAGAGATGACCAGGAAAGGGTTCAGAAACAACCTGAAGCAGCAAAGGTGCAGGATCTCATCTAAAGTAGACCAAAATGATCCAGTTCCTGCTTTTTGGTTAATTGTGTGATATTTGACTCTGTAATCCAGTTTTATCATTTTCTCCCGTTGGTTTAGGTGATGTGACAAAGGAGCTGCTGCTTTGGGAGCCCATTTATAAATAAATGTTTGCATTTTTAAATCAAAAGGCGTTATGGGATCATTTTGGCTGAGGGGAGGTTTTCAACACTGAGCTGCTTTTAGAGGGCAAAAATATCTCCCCTTAACAAGCAGACCCTGGCACTTCTTCCTTCTCCCTCAGAGCTCTCTGCAGCTCCACATCCCAATTCTCCACTTTCCTTAAACCTGTAACCCAAAGGTTTGAGGGAATCTGGGCTGTACTTCAGATTTCCTCACAAGATAGATGAGAAAAAGGAGGATTTGGGAGCCAAAAGGCTCCAGGCTCACTGGGCAGGTTAAAATTCCTGTCCTGGACCACCCAAAATCCTCTCTTGAAGGTCAAGTTCTCCAAACCTTCCTCAAATCTGTTGTCATGGTTCACGTTGGATTCAGATCTCCGTAGTTTTCTCAAAGTGTGGTGCCCACATAACTCCACAACCGGTGGGGAAGGAAGAAAAAAAGAAATTACTTTATGTGCATGACATTTATTTCTCTAGGGTGAGCTTTGTTTTTTTGGGCTCTGCTGGTCTTTACCAAAGGCACTCCTTTGACACAACTGACTGTGATTATATCCCTCTGATCCAGCTCCCCCTGGGACTCAAATGGGAGCAGGACTGAATCCTTACGAAGCCGACAGGCTTGAAAAGTTCATTCCCATTTTAGAGATTTCTAATCCCAGAGAATCCATAGATGGAAGGTTTTCCACAGCCTTGAATGGGGATGGGAATGGGGTATTTTGCTGGAAGCAGAGGGACAAATGTCAGTGCCAGGGGGATTAGAGAGCTCAAAATTATTCTCTTCACTGTGGGTTTTGGATACAAACAAGGGAAAAGCCCCTCGTGCACAGACAAATTCAGTGGCTGCAGCTCACTGAGAACGAATTTTGCTGTTGAAGAGGCAAGACTTTGTTGTCAGAGCTGTGTGAGCCAAATCAGGCTACTGCCATGTGGGTGGATCCCTGAGGCCAGGTCAGGCCAGGATACCGGGAGATGGGAAAGATGAGAAAGGCAAAGAAACGCAGAGCTGACATGAAGGATGGGGACAAGCCCTAGGAATGCCTGTGGCAGAAGATTAAACTGTCCCCAGAGCTCTGGAAGCACTGTGGGACACAACATCTGGCCACCAGCTGCTGCTCCAGAAGAGCCAGCAATCCCTGCGTGCATCCAGCAGCTGCCCTCAGGTGTGCCAGGTGTGGAAATCCCAACAGGAACGGACGCACCGGCAGGTTCTGGATGGACTGGGACACCCCAGGAAAGGGTGAACTAAACCCAGCTCAGCCCAGAAGGGGCTGAGCACAGCAGAGCAGCTCTGGAACACAAGCAGGGGGTTTCTGGGCAGGCTCAGGAGCAGCAGCAGTGGCTGGGAGCCAGCTCCCATCAGCAGCACACAATTTGTCTCCGAGGGCAGTTGTGCCTCCCCAGGCCCTGAAATAGCTCAGCCGTGGCGGGCATCCATCAGCAGCCCGGCCTGGAGCGTTCCCAGAGGGAACTCTGCACCCTGCCAGACCTTTGGGGAGATAAATGAGTGCTCCCCCAGGGGAAAGGGATGGGATGGGCTGGGCTGGGGGTGAAGCAGGAGCCACAGGTGACACTGTCCCCGTGAGAATCGATGGCACCAGCAGGGCCAGAGCAGCGCTGGGGATGTTTTGTCTCCTGTGCTGAAGTCACATTTTAGCAAAAAAACTTCTTAATCTGAGAGTAAATACTTCTTGTGTCACAACACCTGCAGATGTCTAAGCCTCAAAAAAATATTTAGGTTATGCTGTGTTCTTCTTTATTCCAGAAATCTTTAGAGATTTGTATTTTCTACATGCGTGGGAAGCTGATGGCAGGAAGTGCTGTGTTATAATAGGGAATATTTAATGTAGAAGTATTCCACAATATCCAAGGGAAATTCCTGTTCTCATCCTGGACCTTAAAATGAAGGTATTGAGTAACCTGGTACATGTGGGTGGTGCTGAGCCCCTCTGCCAAGTGGTTGAAAAATCCCCAGAGATATCAAAAAATCCCAGCTCTGCACAGAACACTGTCAGGAAAGTCACAATTTGTGTATTCTTACTGTGTAGGAACGATCTTTATGGGGGATTCCCTCAAAGAATTTAAAAAATAAATCTAAGTCTGTACAGTCACTCAACATGAATTCTAGAAAACATCCAGGAAGAGCAAATGTTAAAAAAAAAAAATAACAACTGACGTAGTCAGAGGCTTTGGGACTTTAAACTGAACATATTTTCTTTATCTATGGCCTAAACAACAAGAGCAGCTAATAATTTAACCAAGGTCATCCTGCCAAGACTTGTATAGTTTTCATCTTATAAATTAAATTGATCAAAATATTCATTCTCAGACCTTAATGAGTAGCCCAAAAAGCATCAATTCTGATGGTGGAAATAAAAAAATTAAAAAAAAACCAAAAGAAAATGCAGCAAAAGTACTTATAAATAATCACCCATTTGAATAATTTCAGTGTTCTGGGGTTTATATGTTTCTTCAGACTTGATAATTAATTATCCAGATACTCAAAACAATGGACAAATAGCCAAATAATGTCAATTATCCTCAAATAGATCTGGAGGAACTCAAATGTGGCTTAGTGAAGGGACCCACGTGGATCACTGAATCCAACATGGATCATCCAACCCAAACCTTGTTAAGGACAGTTGACTAACAGGACACCAAACTACACAAAGCTTTCTTTCAGCCTGAGAGGGAAAAAGAAATATGATTATCTTTCTCTCTTTTTTTTCTTTTTTTTCTTAGCAATTATTCCTTGTTTCCAAACTCCCGTCTATTTCCTGGTTCCAGCCCAGACGTGCCATGGGAAAGGCAGTTCTCACGGCGTTTGCACAAACAGGAAGCATGCGGATTTTCAAAAGAGACCCTATTTTTGTGAGAGCTCCCACTGAGTTTTGCTGACTCAAGAGACCTTGGCCTGAATTTAAATAAGCAGCTTTGGAGGAACCCAACTAACTAATCCTTGCGTCTCCAGACTCCTTATCTGCCGTTCATTTACCGAAACAGAGCAAAGAGCCCGGCTCAAAACCCTCTGCCCACAGCATGGACTCACTCAGAACCTGGTACAGATCCTGTAGGACAGGGAGGCTCTAGGACTTGGAGCAGTTATGAAGAATACCATTTTACTGCTGCCAAATATTTAGGGAATCCCAATTTCTTTCCACTCCTGGGAAGGGGATCTGGCCAGATGTCACGCCGAGCTGTCAGAAAGCATCACCTTCCTCCCTCCTGATGCTGCCCAGACCCTGGGATGTCAAGAGCCATCAGGCCTGAAGGGGATGTTGATTTCTTTTGATGCTGAGGTGAAGATTTGTATCCTCCTGGCATCCTCTTGGAGCAACACCATTCCCTCCAATCCCTCTCCAGCTCGGCTGGGTTGGCTCAGCCTTTCCAAGGGATGGATTTTGATGCTCTCCCTTCTGGCAGGTGCCATTCACACCCATGGAAACGAGCCTGATCCCACCAAAACCTGTCCAAGCCTCATTCTGGGGTCTGAAGTTGGTGATTTTTTTATTGCCAGATGGAAATTGAGGCTTCCAGGCGGGTTGGAAGGGGCGGCTGCTCTAGGAAACAACAGGCTTTTTGAAGAATGAGGTGAAAGGACCTTTTCTGTGGCTGAAATTCTTGACGCTAATTTTAACAACTCTTCCAACCCCTTGAAAATTGCCACTCTGAAAAAATAAACAGGGCCCATATTCAGCCACTGAACTGGCACCCAGGCTTTGCTGGGCCACCACTGGGAATGCCTAACAATAGCCAGCCTTATTCCTGCCTGCAGAAACCATGGGAGAGAGAGGGAGAAAGGGAGAAAGAAAGGGAGAGAGGGCTACTCCAGCCTAATTGGCCCCTGGTTGGATGGGGCTGCTGACTTTGGGCTGGTTTTAAGTTACATGTGAGCAAGTGAAATGGAATATAAATAATAGCAGGGGGAGAGCTCCAGTGGAAAAGCCAGCCAGTGTCTGCCTGACTGGCTGCTCTGGTATCCATCAAGTCCTGCTGTGGTTTGTGTCACTCGAGGCAGGGAGCTGCCCTTGGAGAGAGCCCACCAGTGCTCCAGGGATCCTCTGGGGAGGGATCTGCCACCCCCAGGTTGGAAAAAGCCCCAGATGAGGGAGTCCCTTGGTTTAGAAGCTCTCGGTGAGCTGCTCTGGATCCTGCCCTGGCAGAGCCCGGCATTGCCATCTGTCCCCAGGGGGAAATGGCAATGGATGCGGTTTGGGATTTGTGTAGGGAAGGGGTGGATTTGCTTCCAACGTTACAACAGACCCAGCAAAGAGATCTTCACATCCTCTCCTTTTCCCACAGATCCTCAACACAGAGCAGTTTTAAATCTGAATATCAAGCCCTGCTACACCTGCTACAGGTACAGGCAACACCTCAGCTGGCAGGGGTTTCTGCAGTCCCACAGACCAGCTCCCTTGAATAAACAGTTCTTTCCTATCATTTCAGCCCATGTCTTCTGTTTTGCCACCAGCTGGTCAGTTTTTTCTTTTCTTTTTTTCAGTTTTTTTCAGTAATTTCAATTTTCAAGACCAGACAGGCTGCAGTAATTTGTCCTTTCTCCTACAAACACAAACATGCCCCTTGGAGGGGTGAGTCCCCTACATTTCATACATAACCATGCTTCTGTCTCCTGTTTCCTCCTTGGCCTTGTTTGCAAAGGTTTTCCCCCTGCAACCTTCTTAGTTTGGTTTGTTTATTTCTTTCCTCTCAGCTACATTTCCTCTTCATTCCTCCATCACCTCCTGCCTGTATTCTCCCTTCCATCCTTCTCATCATCTCTGCTGACAGGAGATTTCTCCCCATCTCTGGCAGGTCACACTTTCAGACCTGGTGGATAAATGGAGCTGGGTTGGTTTGTTTTTCATTACACAGAAGAGATGCAGAAATCCCTTCCTTTATTAACTTCTTTATATTTATAACTGGGATCCCTGAAAAAAGCTGTTTTATTGGTTATCACCATGAGTGCATCAAGTTCTCCTGTTCCAGGACTTTCTAAGGCTGCAGGGGAATCAGGAATACAGAAAACTCAGGAGTGATTTTCTGGGAAAACTTGTAGCATAAATATGAACCCAGCAAAAGCTTTGGAGAGGAAACACCCCAAAACCAGGGCAACCCTTTGAGCAAACATGATTTTTCCCCAGATATTTGTTCCCCACCTACCTGTTCCTCTCCATTCCTGTTTTCTGACTTGAGTGCTGGGAGAACATTAAACCCCAATCTGCACCTAAACCTCACATCTACAAAGCCCAGGCTACAAAAAAAGATAAAAAGAAAAAGAGGGGGGGAAAAAAATAAAAAGAAATATTTGGGCAACTGGAAGGAATTATTCTCTCTTCCATAGCCTGGTCTCTATCCATAAATCATCCATAATTTTTTAGATGTCTAGGGCAATGTTACCATTTGATGAAATAAAATACCAAACCTCTGTGACATCATCTTTTATCTGCAGAGTCCTGCACACTTGGTCATGTTCCTGAGCCACATTTGTTCTGCAGATATTTAGACCAAACCTGACATTTTATAGACTTCCTCCTGCTCGTGCATGTGTTGGAGACAGTTGTTTGGATTAGCACGATCAAAAAATTTAACACAGCCTTTCAAGATCCCATTTTCATCTGGATTTGCACAACACAGAAGAAAGCAGGATGCCAAAAATATGTTTTTTGGAAAACACATCCACTTTGTTGTGACTGTTTGTAGCTGGTGAAATCCTGGGATGCCCTGATTACCATGACCTGTGTGTTTTCATACAAGCCTGAGATAGAAAAGCTCTGTATACAAATGAAAACCGTTAACTTTCATACCACATGTGTTGTACTCATGCCAGTGGGAAATGACAGAGAATGTACAAGGTCATGGTTTACTAAAAATATAAAAGTTTAACATGTGGTGTTAATAGAACACACAACAGGGGTCACTGGTACAATGGAAAATAATTCATTTCCAATGTCAGGCCAAGTAATTCACTAGGAAAGAACATTTGAAAATGTGTTACTTATATCTTTCTCTTTCTGTTCTTTAGGACAAGTTTCAGGAGGGGAGAAAAAAGCAAAATTGCTGCTAATACCAGTGCATAAATAATAACCATGATCCAGATTTCAAGAGTGTCAGAATAAACCAGGCCCATCAGCCCTACAGGAGCTGGCAAACCTCCACCAGGGTGGGCAGCATGGTTGGACCCTCCTCTCCCTCCCTCATGTTTGACTGGAATGAGCACAAAACCCCACCAGGATGGGTTCAATCCTTGATCAATATCTCTGCAGCTATTGGGGTGCCACAAAACCCCTCTCCAGACTCTGTCTGATCCAGTAAAATGTCAAGCACAGGAAGGGCTGCCCAGAGATGTGTGGAGTCACCATCCCTGGAAGTGTGGAAGAAACCACTGGATGTGGCTCTGGATGTGCTCTGGTCCAGCTGAAGGGGTGGTGACCATTCAAAGGTTGGACTTGATGATCCCAGAGCTCTTTCCCATGGCCAGTGATTCCACGATTCTGCCATCCCCAGCAGGAGTCTGTGTGCCCTGAGTTACGTGCCACAAGTGCAGGGATTTGTCTGCACCAACCCAGCACTGAAACCCCGGCAGAAATCCCAAAGCTGGTGTCACCCTCCACGTCCCAGCTCATCTGGTGGTCCTGCCCAAAACAATGAGCCAGGCTGAGCCTTGCACAAGCTGGAGCCACAGGGCACAGTCACAGTGTCCCCTCTTTTCCCCCGTGACATCCAGACACAACCACGCTCCGACAGGGGCTGCCACCCTCCCACCCACATCCCCTGGCACCACCAGCACCAGCCGAGGCCCCTCCTGCCCCATCACCTGCACAAGCCCCAGCACTCACCCCAGGGATCCCACACTCCACAGGCACCTCCAGTTATGTGGAGGAACAAATAATTCAAGCCAGAGGTGACAGAGTTGCTTGTTCCAAGCGATGGATAAATCTGTGCAGTGTAGGGTGGCGCAGCTGGTGCTGCTGACACGATGCTGGCTGCAAGGAATGCATCTCTGGAGTCACCCAGCTATTGCATTGATGCTCAGAGAGCTGATGCAACCCCACAGCTGGCCAGGAGCATCCCAAAAAAACCGTCCCTCAGCTCCAGCTGTGCCCTTAGGTGCCTGTGCCACATGCTGCTCTGTCAGCAGCTTTGGCCTGAAGACAGCAGCAGGTGAAATTGCTCTCCTTTCCCTCCCTTGCCAAAAGTGCTTTGATTTCTGGGACGGCTCAGTGAATTTCTGTAACATGCATGTCCCTGCTTGGACAGGCAAACTGATGGAAAACATGTTGGAACTGGCTGTCCTTCCCTTCCCTGACACTGCCACCCCCAGTGTTCACTCCCCAGAGCTGCCTGGCACCAATGCTGCCAGAGATTTTTATGCTTTTCAAGCAAAAATGGTCACAGTGAAGCTAGAAAAGCTACTGGAAACCTTCTATCAGCTGGACCACAGAGACTCATCTGTGGTGCTTCTTTGTAGGGCTCAGCTCAAGCCACAGCCAAATTTTTTAGGTCAAACCTTGAAACTGTTTGTCTTCCCCTGGGAGTCCCGGGAAGGATTGTGAGCGAGGCTGATTTGTGCCCATCCACATCACCCCCAGTGTCACTGAAGTTTATGGGATTCTTCCAGTCTGACTCAGTCAAAGGATCATTAAAATAATACAGTGAGAAACAGTCTAAAACCCACGGCGGAGCAATTAAACCGAGCAGACAGACGGAAAGATGGATCAGAGGGAAATGTGTGCTGGGCACTGAAAAATACAGCGTGGGGGCTGTGCGTGGCTATTCCCAAAAACAACTTTATGATGTCTCCCAACTGGAAAATGCTTCTTTATAAATTGTCTTATCCCCTGCATCCCTTTGGATGCACTAAACCAGCAGCACTGATGGCATTGGATGAGGGTATTCCTTTTCCCCTCAAAGATTTTGAGTGGCAAATGCCAGGGTGGAATTAATCTTTCCTACCCAAACGTGCGTTCAACACATCCTGCTTGCTGCGATTAACAACCTGACATAAAAAAAGTTACAGGGCATAGAAGACTCATAATAAATTCCTAAGAGATGATATTAGCTGGCTCTTGGAGAGGCAGCCGTGTTACAACACACTGAGCTCGCTCTAAAGGATGATTTTTGGGGAGATTTCATCGCAGGGCTGTGGATTATATGGTATAATGTGGTTTTTTGCAATTTATCCTCCAGTTTTCTCACACTGTCCAAGGATTTGGAATGGATTTTTTAAAGATATTGTGTGTGATACGTAACAGGACTTTCCGTGGTGTTAAGGATGGTGGAGAAACCTGCTAAAGTGAGGGGAGTCATTCCACTGATGGAAACATCAGTGCCTCTGTAGAAACACTGGAGAAAAATAAAAGTAAATAATTGCAGCACTTGGAAAAGTGAAATAGTTTGTTTCACAAGCTTCTCTCCTGGTCTTGAGCTGCCCTGAGTCAGGTTAAACCCTTTTCTTGGCAGCACAGCCAGCCCTGCTTGCAGTGCCCCACAGGTGAGTGTGGCTGGGAACCTTTTAACCCTTTGCATGACCATCTGCAGCCTGCTAAACCCACCCAGGTACCCCTGAAAACACATTCCAACGGGACAAGATCCCTCCCTTTTTATCTCTGTGCACATTTACAGCGGTTTCTCATCTCCCAAAGGAAGAGGAAATCTTTTCCTTACATCCACTGATGATGCTTCAGATTATAAAGAAAGAAGCCCTTTTCTTTTAAAATACAGCATTAAACAACTCTTGCAGATATGCTCATGTGTATGCTCAGACAGACAGATACCCTGGCAACTATCACGGGGACATTTTTAGAAAATTTCTTAATTCTCTGGCCCAGGGTTTTGTTATGACATGTAGCTAAGAGAAGGGAGAGATGTGGTTTCTCTGTCCCCTGCCAAACCCTCTGATTTTCACTGTTTGCTTTGTTAATTTAAAAAAGTAGCAACAATTTCAAGAAGCTGCCCATAACATCAAATACAACTGATGGTTGTAACCTCTGCTGGCACAGGCTCTGGGTAAGGAATATGTGTGGGGATGTGAGGAGGGAAGGAGAGGATGCAGACACTGACCTGACAGAGCTTCCTTTTGCAATTCTCCCTCTCTCATCACTAAACACAGTTAAATAAATTATTTCATAAATGTCATCTCAGTAATTTGGGCTATGTCCCTTCTACACCACATCCATCAGGATGTCCCTATAAATCAGGGAATATGAGCAATATAAAATTTTTTTTCATATATAAACATGTCCAAAAAAGAAATCCAAAAGCTGACCAGTCAGGTATCAGTACTTTTAGGAAGATTAATTTCCATACAGCAGCAGGCAGATATATTTCAGAGCAAATCACTTTTAACATCCATCTGAGGAGAAAACTAAGGTGAGAGGGTCGGGATCCTCATGGGAAGGAGGATTTGCAGGGCTGGGATTCAGGGTCAATGGGAAACCTTTAACAGAGAGCCATAAAACACCCCGGAAGAGCTGAGCTCCCAGGCTGTTTGGTGAAATTTGGACTTAATGATCTTGGAAACCTTTTCCAACCTTAATAATTTTATAATTCCATGATACCTGAGCCAGCAATGCAGCCCAGAACATTTAATGGAAAGCAGGTGGCACTGAGGGCTCAGCACCCAGGGCTGCCACGGTGCCTCTTTGCCCCTGGAAAGCTCTTAAAATGCAGCAGGGTCAAACTGAGATCCTCAGTGTGACCACACAATCAAAGTCTTTTAGATTGGAAAAGAACTCTGGGATCATCAAGTCCAGCCCTTGATGACCAGTTTGTCAACTGAGTGCCATGTCCTGTCCCTGACAACATTTAATTGGGATCAGGGCCATAATCAAGGCTGAAAGGAGTTTTTTTTTTTTGCTTGTTACATGGACTTATATCCATCTAATATCCCCTAGAAAAGCAGTATTTAGGCAGGATAAATCTGCAGAAGAAAAGAGTGACACAAATTCAGCAACACCCCACAGAAACAAATCACACCCAGACCTGACTGTGGCAAAAACTGATGAAGTAAATGACATCAAATTAACAAATTGAACATGCTCAGGAAGAGGGTGTAAAACCCAGCTCCAAGCCAGCACTGGGACAGGTTCAAGCCCAGGTTACTTTCCCACAGGAGCTTTCCCTGTTTGGTCAGGCGGATCTGTCTGGCTGATCTATATTTAACTAGTCCAGAAACAAAGGCAGATAACCAGGTTAGGGTTAGTGCTGTGTGCCTGGGTCAGGCAGGGTATCCTGGTTACACAATTAAATGCTTTCCTGTTGGAGTAATTAGGAGAGACACGCTGAGATTTATAGAGCCCTAATCGTGGCAGACACTCTCAGCTCCTATCTGTGGGACTCAGCCTGTGCCTCTTGCCAGGTTCCCATTTCCACCACATTTTTGCAGTTGCAAAATTAGATTAAGAAAGGAGACGAAGGCAGAGGCTTCTCACTGGCTGCTGGCATTTTGATTTCTTTATTTCCACCGACTTTATGTGTTCCTCCCCTTCAAACAAACTCTGTCTTTGTCTTTTTCCTTGACAAGAGCTGTCTAGATGGAAATAGAGACGGAGGCAGACCTTGAACCTCTCTGGGAAAGGATGGAGCAACCCCAACCACTTTTATCCCATTAGTAGACGTGAAAAAGCCCCAGACTGGCCGCGACACAGAGCTGGGCAAAGCAGAGCGCTGGCTGCTCGTAGCCAACGTGGCAGCAGCACAAAAGCCTCGGAAGATGTGAAGATTTAGGGCTCTGACTCACACACGGAGCAGATTAAACTCAGGCTTCCCACAGCTTCCTGCCCTGCTCCGGTTTAAAGTCTTCCTTCTCCACAGCACGGACACTTCAGCCACGGCCACAAACCCAGCCCTTCAGCAAAGGCATTTCCATGGCACCTGCCCCTCAAGGATTTCTGCTTCCTGCCCCATTTTTTCATGGGGGAAAATTGAGATGAGGAGATGTTTGTTGGAAATTTTAGGACTGGCTGGGCAAAGCTGTATTTCTACAGGAGCAAAAAGACATCTACTAAAAACCTGCATGGATATGTAGGCAACTCATGGAAGTGTCTCAGAGTTAGAAATCAGGCTTTAAGGATTTTCAGTCCATTTCCTCCCATGACTCACCCCTCATGCTACAATAGAGGGGACATCATCTGATATCTGAGTTCCAATGGGAATAAAACATTATTAGTAGGATAAAAGAGTTTCCTGCTGGTTTTCTTGGCCCAGGTGAACAGGAGCTGATGAGAAATCAGGTAGAACCTCACCCCCTCTCATCAGGTGGATCTGGGACCACGATCAGCAATCACACCCAGATTTAGTTTTCACAGCTGAACATTTCTGGGACTCTCAATCACGTCCCCAGTTTACATCCCTGAGCATCAGTGTGAGTTAAAATCCACAGTGGTCGGCATTAATACAGCACCACAATTCCATGGGAACCCCAGGATTGCAGGGACAGGTGTAAACTCAGTCCTCTGGAGGATTTTCCCTTTGCAGGCTGCTTTTCCTGGTGAAGTGGTGTTTCCTTGAGGGAATTTGCCTCCTTATCAGGGTTTAGTATCTGCCAAGGTATTGAAATGTGATTTAATTTCTCATCTCTGTGAGCTGGACATTTGTGTTCTGCTTCAGTGCTGAAAAGTTCAGAATAAGCCAAGAGATTCCTGGAACACAACAGTTAATGAGGAAAAGTTGTCTTGGCAGGAGAAATGGTCTCATAGGCTGGTTCGAATATATTAAAGGTGAAATGTTTTGCAGTGGGGAGGATGCTCTTTCCAGCCTGAGCTTTTGAGGTTGAGTTTCCTGATTTGCATTCTTTTGAAAGCACAGATAAAAGCTTGGAGCCATTTCTGCTTCCTTTGCTGTTTGGAAAAGTCTGGGGGCTAGCATGGAGATGCTGAGGGATGTACTTGGCACACACAAAACCAAAAAAAAACCCAGAAAACAAAAACTGAGGGGAAAGAAAAACCAAAACAGGAAGAAACGAAGAGTTTGGGTGTGTGCTAACAGGGCTCATTGCTCCTCTGGTTTGAAAGCTGGTGACTTCACCACGGTGAGCAAGTTCTCATGTCCTGCAGCTCCCTAATGGCATCAGCTGAGATGTTTCATCAGGGAAACATGGAATTATTCTGCTCAGATCGATGGATACCAGCAGGACAAGGCACTCTGTGAGCTCCTTCCCATCGTGGATATCTCTGGACAGCCTCCCCTGCTGCATTTCACCCTTTCACGGGGGGCAAGTGGGACATCTTGTTAGCTTTATAAAGGAGCTTTCCCAGTGGATCAGTCCCTGATGGAAGAAAAGCATCCCTTTAAACCATCACCATTCACCTTGCGGTGTGAGGGTCCCTCCTGCCCATTTTCACACGTCCAGGGGGGAATACGAGAACTCATCATCAAGCTTTCAACCTCCCTGTTTGGCTCCTGCTCCCGCAGCAGCCGCTGCTCCCGCCTGCCTTTGAAGTGGATCTGAGCTGCAGTGGCTCTGGGATGACACTGCAGTCACACCTCTGCTGCATTCTTGTCTCTGTCAGTGGTCTTTGAATCGCTGACACGTTGGCAGCCCCATGGCCCTTCTGGTGAGCACGCTGTCCCCTGTGTGACCTTTGGGTTTCTGAAGGAGACACCTGAAACCCCAAATGGAAGGGATCAGAGGAAAGGGGAATCCCACCTCTTCTTCATCAGCTGCCAAAGAGCCGTCTCCCCTTCCACAGCATCTGTCTTATCTCTTTTTCTGTCTCCCTTTTCGTAGCTTTTCTTTTAGACATTGGACCTTTTGAAATTGCATCTTGCTTTTCCTTCTTTCCAATCCACTTTCCTGCGCAAATAAATATCATTGCAGAAAGGAGGGTGGGAGAAGGAAGGAGGTTGTGCTGCTGCTGTGCAGAATAAAGATGAACTCCTAGAAAATGCCTGAGTTTTTAATCAGCTGCAGCAGCAGCACAGGACACAAACCAATCAGCATTGCTGCAGCAGAGAACAGATTTCCCTTCTTGTGTCACAGTTGCCTTCATTTCAGTGTCAATCCCACTAAAAAGGAGCAATGGGATAAGACTTTTATATAAAGATTAAAATAAAATGCTAAAAGAAATCTCTGCCTGACTTTGGACTAAAGAGTTTCTGCCTCTCCCCATCTTCACCTGCACTAGTTTCTCATTCCTATTCCTACCACGTAACTCTGATAATAAATCTGAACTTCATGAGCTGATGAGTAATTTTACAGTGTTCTCCAACATGAAGGGAGCATCCCCAGAAATGGCATCAAGCCCAGGGCGTCCTGCCAGAAAACTCCTCTGCAGTTACTCGGGGTGGCCAGCAATGGAAGTGTTGGGTTGATGCTGCCTGCAGGGTTTCAGTGCTCGGGTGCCAGGCCTGGATTTGCTGGGCAGAGACAGCAGAAAGTCCCCTGAGCAGTGCAGGGCACCACGGGGCCCCTGGATGTGACACAGGATCTTGGGCAGCCCCACTCCAACCCTTCACTCGGGCCTTTCCTTTGCTTTCTTGCCCGGGCAGTGAAACAGAGCAGCTCTCATTTCTCCTCAGAGGACCAGCTCGCTCTTGGAAAGCCGCTGCCGGCACCAGTCCCTCTTCCAAGCTCCCTTTCCCTCCCTCCTGTGCTACAGATCCACAGCCCCATTTGCATTTGTGCTTCTCTGCCATGTAACGAAGACCAGAAGGGCTGCTGTGATGGACAGAACTGGTCCAGCTCTCGCTGGATTTTGATGAAAGGCAATTTGATTTCCACAGCCAAGCTATTTAATGAGCCTCTAAAATTACAGCCACAAATTATGCACATACAAAACTATGCATTTGTGCACCGAAGAGGCAAGATTTCCAAAACAGGAAGCCGTTGGTCTGCATTTAAAGCAAACCCCTGCCTGCGTAGCTGGTTCCCCATATCAATGTGTGCAATTATTCAGGCTGCCCAGCCAGCACGGTGCATTGACTGCACAATGGCCCTGTAGGTACCTAACTCCTCATTTTCACATTACAGCTGTCTCCTGCTGTGTTTATACATCCATTTGCTCCAACTGGGCTGCACGTTCCACGTCTGGAGCAAGGGAGGACACGGCTCCCACCACGCAAGGAGCCTGTGCACCATTTGCTGGTGTGGAGTAGGGGGGTAAAGCTGCCTTGGCCCAACTGTCTCCTCCTTCCACCCTCCACCTGCACAACCAAATTTTTTTAACCTGAGGTGCCCATAAATCTGCAAACTTTGCACCCCAAGCACCGTGAGGGTGGGCAGGCCCTGGCACAGGTGCCCAGAGCAGCTGTGGCTGCCCCTGGATCCCTGGAAGTGTCCAAGGCCAGGCTGGACAGGGCTTGGAGCACCCTGGGATAGGGGAAGGCCCCTGTTTGGAGGGACTTCCACTCAGGTCTGCCCTTTTACCATGAAGCATTTCAGTGGACTTGAAACATCCCCTTCAAGTAGTGTTTTCCACATTTATGACATAAATTAATTTAATAATAGCAATGTTCCTTGCTCAGTTAAACCTGCTCTCAAAGAATGGTGCTGGAAAAGCTGTCAGAAAGGGTCTTTTACTAATGCCACAAAGCTCAAGAAACTCTCCAGGAATAGCAGCTTAACAAATTGGATTTCTGTTGTCAAAGTGATTTTTGCTGCAGAGAAATGAGGTGCTCGAGTGACAGCCCAACAGATGACAGCCCCACGGATTTCCCAATGGGAAGCACGAGGAATAGTGAGGAATTCAGAGCAGCACATATTATCCTTACACACAGCTGTCTTTAGAACAATTTCAGCGCAGTTTCCAAAATCTCCAGAGTTCTGAGCCACCAGGTTTTTCTTAACCCTCGCAAACTCCTCTGTGGGCACCATGAGCAGATAGAAAATTATCTGCCCTTTTTTGTTTTAATTTGTTTTCTGTTTGTCTCTTCCTTGAAGCAAGTAAATTGTCCTTTTTTTTGCCAATTCCTGTCAAAAAGAGCAGGGTCTCAACTTTTTCTTTTAAGGACTCACACAGCCACCATCAGTGTGCAACACCCAGCAGCATTTAAGTGATCTCAATGCACAGTCAGCCAGGGCACAAATTTATTTTTATTTCCTTTTCAGACAAAATGCACGTCTTTGTTTTTCATCACATATTCCCTAATCCAACCTAAACTGCTATTTAAGCGCAGCTTTTTTATATTGAATAAGTCCTTTGTACAGCCTGACCATTTATAGAAAGTTATAGAATGAAAATCCCCCAGAATGCAGCAACAACTCCCAAAACTGGAGCTCCTGGGAGAGGCAAAGAGCTTGAGGAATAAGGAGAGTTTCCTGTGCAGCAGGAAATGCCAACATGCACCTCCCTGGGCAGAGCAGGATTGGCCGAGTGACCCGAGGAGGAGGAGGAGGTGACAGCAGAGCTAGAAAGGCTGAGCGTGGCACTGGCTAAACTTAGCAGCACATGAAATACATGAAATACATGAAAAACACATGAAATACAGACAGGGGCAGCCTCAGGATAAAGCTCAGACTTTTCAACACAGCCATTTTCTCAGCAGTTAAAATCCAGGGCTGTGAGAGCTGGAGAGGCACGGAGAGCTTAAGCAGAAAAGGAGATGCTTTCCAAGAGAAAAATACCAAAAAGAAGTAAAAAAAAAAAATAAATAAAAGGAGGAAAAGACTGCAAGGAGGTCAGGGCAGAGTATGGAAAGATTTCATCACCAGCAAAGAGATTTGAGATTTCTTCCTCTTCCAGCTTTTTTCTGGATATCTGAGTATTTTGGGGGCAACACAGCACTGAAATCTGCTGGTAAAGCTGGAAGGGGCTGCCAGATAAATCTTAAACACCAGGAGGGGATTTGAGCCAGTGTGGGGGGAGAAATCTTTCCAAATGATCCATGGTCAGCTCAGCTCCAGCTGTGGATCCAGGAGGGAGAACGTGGAGCATCTCTGCGGAGATTTAAACACCCAGCTCAGGAACCAGCATTCGACTTCTGCCAAGCTGGGCACAACCACCCACAGCTGAGCCCTGGAAAAGTGCAGCAGAGCATCTCCAAGAGAAATCTTTCCAAAAGCCCAAGCAAAGGAAGCAGCAGAGCTGCTTTCAGCAGTGTGGAGCTAATGGAAACCACCAAAGGATGCAGAGATGTGGAAGGGACAAGTTTCCACCCTGTGTGCCAGTGTTGGCCCCGGGAACATGTAACATAATGTAAAAATAATATGCTATTAAATATAATGGACTGCTTGACCTAAATGAGTCAAAGGAAGAAAATCAAAATTAAATGTCTCTGTGGCACTAAATTAAAATGACTTTGCCATTATTAAAAAGAAGTGGAAAAGCCAAAATCCGATATCTCACCTTTCGGGGAGTTGTAAATTTATCCCAAATTCCTGCATTTCATATATAATGTAGACAGCATTCCAGTGCGGGTAGAAAATTGCTCCATCAAAAAATGTTGGCTGGCTGCACCCAACAATTGTTGATACGAGAACCAAAATGGAATTTGGGTCAGCATCTTGGTCAGAGCAAAAACCCTGCATAAAAATGCACACATCCTACCCTGTTGTAATAAATTCAGCTATAATATCCTTTTGAATATTGCTTTCCTGCCAGCAGCAGTCCAGATTCAAAGCAGATTCTAAGGCTGGGCTTGAATCCTCCGGTCCCTCCATGTCTGTGCACCTGTGGGAGGGAAAAGGACACTCTGTGAGGTTTGGAACAACGAGGTGTGTGCCATGTAGGGGAAAAAAAAGGTAATTTAGGCACTATTAGTAAGTGCCAAATATTTGCCACTATGTAATAGGAATGGGAGTAGGTTTTATTTTGAAGGATATCTGAAGCCATACTGACTGTTTCTCTAAATGCAGAGCCCTCAGAGGCTCAAGTGCTTCAGGATGTATAAAATGTGGTTTTTCCTCTGGTATATTTGCTGTTTATAAAGGGTGTTTATGTGCTGAGGATGAAAAGGGGAGAAGGTTTCACTTATTTCCAGAGACCTTGCCAGTTCCCAACAACCTTCTATTTCTTTTAACACCGAGCTGGGGAACAATAGTCTTCAACTGACAGCAGCACAAAGCAGATGAGGTTTGAAATAAGCTGAGCCTAACGAGTGCAGAAAGACCAGACTTAGTGTTTAGTTCCCAGCCATGAAAGTGGGCTCTAAATACACGTTTTCAGCTGCTTTGCAAAGACAATTATTAGCACCTCTGTTGAAAATTGCATCTCCAGAGAGCTTGGCAAGTGTGGCCTGGGTTATCCCTGAAAACAGCCAAAGGTGGCTTGTGCTGGAAATATTGAGGTCTTTGTTGAGCCAGATCAAGGTCATCACCTGCAGGTCACTAAAAGGTGCCATTCCTGGAAGTTCAGGAGGGAATGAAGGACATAATCCCTACACCTCTCCCAGCAGAAAAAAAAAAAAGCTGCATTTTCTCCTCTCCCGAGGATGTTTCCATCCCTATTTGATGCCTGTGGTGATCACCACTCCAGTTTCTTTCTGCTTTGATTTCTAACCTTGATTTCACTGAACTCAGGTCAGCAGCTTCCCTCTTTCGTGTGCCCAAAAGGAAAAACTGTGGATGTAACTCTTAGTTCAGCTCTGCCAAAGACAGTATTTTCCATGGCATCACACCTGGACCATCCAAACTTCCACTCTGAACATTTTTATATTACCAAGGACACAGCGATCCCAGTTCCTGCAGCCCCTGTGAGGGAAGAGAACAAGGTTCTGTCACATTTCACTTGCGTTGGGCATTTTATTTTTTAACTCCCCAGCCAAGCAGGAAAAGCGGGGGGAAAAAAATGATGTGGGATTTCGGCACACACAAAACATCTGAGACCAACATTTTTGGAAGGTGGCGATTGCCAATAAAGAAAGAAGTGATTTGAGATTTTCATATTTGCTCGCGTCTTTGAGGATGTTTTGGGCCTTTCATCCCGTTTTGAAGGCGTGTCACCTAATTACGACTCTTTCATCCCTCTATTCCCTAGTTAGAACATGCCAGTCCCTTTTACGGCAATTGATTATGACTTGGAGGTTTCCACATTCCAGCCAGTTCAGAGAGCCGGGATATTTGTGAATACCTGAATAAACTCCTTTAATCCAAAAACAAACTCCACCTGAAAGCGGCGGTATGAAAAGGCCATTCATCCCGTGTTTTCCAACTTACTGCTTCATGGTTTCTTTGGATTTGACCCGACTTCCTGTACTAATGGTCTCTGAATGCATTCCCAATTGTGGCTTCTTGGTCTAGAAGGTGCCCAGCATTTACAGGGAAGAGGAAAAGGAGTCACACAGAAACTGCTTACACAGAAAACTCTGCCTGCAAGGGCAAAAAATGGAGCTGAAGTTAAAAGGAAATATAAAGTGTACAAATAACCATTCCCTAATGCTAAAATTTTTAAAACAAATATTCCCTTGATGTCGCTGCTTTAAAAAGGTCTTGGCTCCTCATGGATGAAAAATACCTTTAAAATTACCACTGCAATTGTCATTCCCAAGTGTGGGAATCGACACTTTGCTGATTAAGGTAGGCCCGAGTTGAAGTAATCTGGGAACAGAAGTGCAAATGTGTCAATGATCTCATGGAGAGGGGAGAGACCCCAGAGGAGATCCCTGCTCCCGATAGCCAGAGGGACAGCACGGGATTGCTGGAGTCGTGGAGAGCAAAGAACCTCAGCTCTGCCAAGATCAGGCCAAGGGAAGGTTAAAGTTCACAAACGCACATAATCACCTACTGCAAGGAATAATTTTGGAGGCTGTGAGAGAGTTTAGAGGTAGCCTTACACATTTTCACTCTATTTATATGTATTTGGATGTATTTTTCTTATACATTTTTCTCTGCCAGAAATATGACTCTGGTCTAGATGCTTTGCTCAAACTTGGTTCCTACAAAACTTAAAACTTCTCAAGGGGATTCATGTTTTTGGATTTTCAGGTTTGAAAGCTGCAGGTGGGCTTTGGTGGCTGAACTTTAACAAACTGGGCCCTGAATGACAAAAATGTGTTCATCAAAGCCCTCCAGCCCCACAGGTGAGATGGGAAATCCTTCCTTTCACAGCAGGCCTGCTGTCTCCAAATGCTTTTCCCAGTATTAAAACCCTGATGCTGAGGCTCAGCAAACCCCAGTGATGATGACAGACTTGCACCCAAGAGCCCTTTTAAAAAGTTAGTTGGTGCTTTTTGTAAAACTTTTCCTTAATTATTGCACTTTTCTGCCTCGTAAAGTTTTACTGGGAATGTGAAAACATCAGGCCCACAGATAGGCCCTTGTGTTAGAATTCCCATTATTTGGTGGTCTGAGGCGATTTATCTGCCCGTGAACACATGGACCTTGATTCCAGCATCCTGTGAGAGGCAGGATCTAATGAGGCAGAGGAAAGAGGTGACAGATTTTAGCTTCCTGCAGCCCATCCAAGAGACACAAACTGCCGGTGTTGATGGACCAGCTTGGCTGAGTGATAAGCCAGGATGGATTTGGGCACCAGGCCAAGATTGGGGTGATTCCTCCTTCAGGAGAAGATCTGTGAATTTTGGGAGTGGTTCAGAGGTTCAGGACTGGTGTTATATGCGATTTTCCCCCTTGCTGTGGTGATACTCCCTTTGCTGGCGCTGGGTCTCTGCATCACTCACTTGGTTTCCCATCTGACTCTGGATTGCTCAGGATGTGCCAGAAGAGCCTGTTCCTTGGAAAAGAGGCATTCCAGCCTGGAGAATTTGGCAGTTCTCCTCCACACACCATATCCTTGGTAAAGGAGATTTTTCTTTTTGGAACCTATAGCTGACTTTGCTTGCTGGCAGTGGCTTTTTGCCTACAAAACAAACAGGCCCAGAATATGCCTCATTACAGTCACACAGTGGGGTTTATTTTTCTCTGACATTTCGGGAGGTGGTGCAGAAAAGGAGCCTCTCTCCAGAGTGATTCACGCTGTGGCCAAAGAGGTCTCTGTGGCTGACAGTAAATGATGTGACCTTCCCATTTCCCAGTAAGGATCCAGTGCCCAGTGCCAGCACGGGACAGCAGGGAAAGAGCGAGAGGGAAGGGAAGGTTCTTGGGCTTGGAAACATCTCTGGGTGAAATTTTAAGGCAAGAAAATAAAAAAAATTAAAAAAATGGAAACGAAGGCAAAGTTTAAAAAGCACCAAAACAACTAAACCGCCTCAAACTGAAGCCAATCTTTGATTCCTTCTCTGAAATGACATCATTGCATACCCAGGGTAGCCACAAAGCCTGACAGCTGTCCTGGGCCTGCTCTGGGAAGGATATATCACTTCCCTCTTGGAAATCCGGAAGGTATTGTCTGTAATCACAGCCTGCCCGGGTCGGGCAGGGGGGCTGGCTCTTGCAATTCGATCCTTCTGCAGCTTTTTTGTTTTGTTCTTGGTCTTTCATACAAATTAGACTACTCCTGAGTATGGGACCCTCTCCACAGTGGTTGTGCACATCCACAGGCATTCAGCAAGGAGGTCAGAGAGGGTTGGAATGGGATGAAGAAGCCAGGCCCCTGCGGATGTGGCTGCTCTGAGGTGACAGCTGCAATGTCCCCTGGTGCCATCTCTTGCTGGTGGCATTCACTGCTGAATGTCTTCATGCTTAACCTCACATCTTCCAGGCTGCAACTGCCTACTCTCATCCTGCCCCACCTCAGGGATGAACCAGGAAAGGAACACGGGTGTGGTTCTTCAGGATTATGGATCCAGGGACAACCAGCTGTTCTTCACCACATGCAAGGAGATCCACAGGGATTGTATTTCCAGGATTCAGATGACCCCAGGATCATCCTGGGATGATTCATACCATATTGTCTGTGCTGGAAAGGATCTTATGAATTATCTGGTTCTCGGCCTCTACCATGGGCAGGGACACCTTCCACCATCCCAGGCTGCTCCAAGCCCCATCCAGCCTGGCCTTGGACACTTCCAGGGATCCAGGGGCAGCCACAGCTTCACTGGACACCTGTGCCAGGACATCCCCACCCTCAGAGGGAAGGATTTCATCCTAATATCCAATCTAAGCCTACTCTCTGTCAATGTGAATCCATTCCCCCTTTCCTGTCGCTCCAGCTCCATGTGAAACATCCCTCTCCATCTTTTTTGTAGGCTCTCTTCAGATACAGGAAGGCTGCAATTACGGAATCACAGAATATTCTGAGCTGAAAGGGACCCACAAGGATCATCAAGTCCAACTCCTGAGAGAATACCCCATAATTAGGTTACCCCAAAGCCTTCTCCTGTCCCTGTCTTGAGGTCAGAGCAGGTCACCATAGAGAATGGAGGAACGAAAGCCCCAGGAAGGGGACTTTGGTCTGGGATTTGACACAATGTTATACAATCCATGGCTGAAAGGAGAGAAAAGGTGATTAAGGTCCTCCAGAGACTTGGTTTTGGATGGTCAAACATCCTGCAAGAGCATGCAGACATCTGCCTTTCAATAGACAAAGCTGGGTTAGCACTTTGTTCCCAAGGGAGAGAGATCAGGGCCCTGCCTCACTCCACAAGCTGCAGTCTGGCAAAAAGATGGACAAATTCCGTAGGAATCTGAAAGATGTATTATTAGGATGTGTGTAGCTCATATTTCATTCTTCCAAAAGTCTAGCTCCATTAATGAAACCCATGTTGCATTGTTTCAGGGAATTTTAGGACCAAAGGGACCATTAGATCATCTGCTGTGACCTGGGGAACACAGGCCAGAGAATTCCATCCACAGAGACAAATAATGTGTGTCTGATTAAGCTCAAGTTAACACAATGTTTCGCCGAGACAATAGAAATGGATGCACTTTCATAATCCATATTTTTAGGCAAGATCTCACAATTTACGTTTTCCCTTTGGGAATAGGGGCTCAGACTTTATTGTTCTGCTAAATGGAGATGCTGCCCGCGCTGGTGGCCTGGCCACACTCCCATCCAGGGGGAGGATGGGGAGAGGAAACCACAGCCACATCACAGGGATGGGCACCACTGGAGGTCCTGCCAGTGGGGCTGGAGCCAAACCCGTGTCTATCCCATGGGCAGGTGGGCTCTGCACACAACAAACCTGGAATTGCAGAACCCCGTCAGCAAAATCCTCTCTCCTCCCAAAATCAGCTCAAACGAGCAGTGCGCAGACCAAGCACAAGCTGAGAGCTCTTCTGCTGCTGGCTTTTTTTATTACTGTTATTATTGTTATTAGCAGAAACACGGTGGAAGATACTCAGACGTTCTGGCCATAGAGCAGAGAGGGAATCTTTGAAATAAAATATCTTTATTATGGCTGCATATTTCAGCTGGCACCAGATGAAGACTGCTGCGATGAGCACTGCACAAGGAATTGCTGGAAGACACCAGGAACAAATGGCAGAGGAAGGCTGACTAGTGGTGAGAAACCCAAAATATCTTCAGAACCACTGGGAATTATTAAAGTTTTGAATGTGTTTCATGGCGTCCCTCTGCTCTTTCATCAGCTGTGGAAGTGGTAGGCATTTCTTCTCACTCAAATTTTGGCAATAAGCTGTGTTTTGCATCCCACAAAAGAGGATCCTATGTTCTTATTTCCTTTTCCCAAAGTACTGAGTGACACACAGAAGCACAAGGAGACTTTCCCCAGGTCATACAGGAAGTTTAAGGATGGGGACAGGAATCAAAACCTGAATTTCTGAGTCCATCACTACAAAGCATAGAGAACATGATAATAATGGATATAAAATAGGGGATATACAATAGAGGATATACAATAGGTGATATACAATGCACATTCCTTAGCCTAAGTAATTTTAGACAGGGGGTAGTTTGGAAGTTAGAAAGAGCTCATTTGCCTGTGGAAATTTTCCAACTAATGCAGTTCTTTAAACTGTTTAAATGAGAGCACAAATCACCACCACTTTGCATTTTTCTGCTGGAATCCATGCAAGTCAGTGATGATCCTGAAAGAGGGATTTTTCACCATCATCTTTCACCAGGCTCTCCATTTCCAAACTGGTACACCTCATTTGAACAGGTAATTTGGGAATGCTGTTGCTCAAGACGTCCAGAGCACAGAGCAGAAAACACTGACTCCACTGTCTTTTCTCCATTCTTTTTTAAGACTCCTTTTCTAGTTTTTTCTCATCCTGTGGTCCACATTACTCACAGACTTCAAATGATTCCCAAGAAAGCCACAATCAGTGGATTCTCCCTGTGTCTGTACAAACAGGAGCTGCTGTGAGGTCACCGTTTGCAGCCTGTTTTTGGCTGGAGCCGTGAAGCTGATTCCCACACACAACCACCCCTCACGAGGGCTGGGCTGGAGAGGACCAGCAAAGCTCCCGTGGTCACTTCCCAGGGCTTGGGCAGCCAGTCTTGGTCAGTGAGTCAGGACATCCTTGACCACCCTGTGACTGCCACACCAGCAGGTCTAGAAGGGGATGATGCTCTTAAAGCAGCACGGGGCATTAAATAATGAGAGCAAAGGATGGGTTAGTGGCAGGCACTGGGGTGCCCCAGCAGCACTGTGGGGCTCAGTACCTCTCATGGGGCTGGGCAGCTCAGTGTGGCACACACAGGGTGACAGAAAAGGCTCCTCAGCTGTGGGCAAAGCCCAGAGTTATCTGGTTTCCAGCCCGAGTCATGACTTCAGCTCCGTTCCCTGCAGCCTTAACCCAGCACTGCTCGTTTAGCACCAGCATCCCGGCTGGCAGAGCCGGGAACAAAAGCCCTCCTGGTCCTGTGAGTTCTCCTCAATGGAGCTGTGAGTCACTCGGTGCTGGGAGATGGGTGGAGGAGGCAAGGAAAGGTGTCACCAGGAACAGTCCTCGTTTGTGCTGCGTGCCCCTGGACACAGTGGTACTTTGTTCTCCCACCAGCCTGAACCAACACAGGCATCCCTCCTCCCCAGGCACCCCCCTTGCCAAACAGTAGGCAGAGGGAATTAGCCCTCAGCACCAGAAGCACCAGGAAAGGTGGCAGATTTGAGCCTTTCATAATCACATTGGAAGGAGGAATTAATTCGGAGTTATCACAAAAGGTGACAGAGTTGTCTTGCTTATGAACTGCTGCTGAGTCTGTGTGTACTGATCTGTCGAGGAGAAAAGAGCCAGAAGCCTTTATTGGCTTTGCTGTGCCTAGTGAAAGTGTCTGCCCTCTTCCACCAGATAAGTTCAGCCTTGTTTATTTTCATTTTAGCTGTTCGGAAAGCGCCATTCTGTGCTGTCCCAGACAATATCCCTGCGCCTTTAAAAAGGAAAGGAAGTGTGGTCCTGGCAAACTCAACCGGAGCAATAAAATATAAATCTTTGTAATTGTTGTGGAGACAGAAAGCAAAACAAACTGTACTTAAGTACATTGTAAGAAAATGTCAGAGATTTGAGGGAATGGTCATTAGCATACGAAATCATTTATCTCCCCTGAGTAAGTGAGTTGGACGCGGACCAACCCATTTAATTTTCTGTATTTTTCCCTTTGGGATTTCTTGGAATGTCAGAACTACTATTTTTTTTTCCTCCAGGAAAGAAGATTGACTTCAAGGCTGATGTTCAGAGGCCACAGAAACAAGCTGAACACGGTGCCAGCTCCCCCAGTCACCCCTGCACACGTGTGTACACAAATGCCCTGCTCTGGGTGGGGATGTCTCCGTGCCCCAAGCTCTCATGCAGGGATGCCATCTGTGGTGTTAGAGCCCTTCCAGCATCCATGGACTCTTCCTGGCATTGACATCCTGAAACATCATCCCCCACTGCCCACGAGGGTGTCCCCAGGGTGTTTCATTTGCTGAAATGAAAATTCTGGTTTGCTGGAGGTCTGCAATCCCCACGGCCACTGGGTTAAACCATCCCAGGAACTGCAGGATGGTCCCAGTGTCACCTCAAACCACCTCTGGTCCAGCTGGTGCCTTCCCTGCTGGGACACTCACCTGGAAAACACCGCCACAGACAGTCACAACTCTGTCATCGCACCAGCATCTCCTCTACTTCTTTCTTCAAAATCCAAATCCTGGAGGGAGAGAACTGCTGGGAAAAACGTGACAGGAGGTATCTCCATGCAGCTGGTGATGGGTGAGGTGTCCCCCAGTCCCCCCAGAATGGTCCCTGTCCCAGGAGATCCCAGGGATAGGGATGGGTGAGGCCAATGGGGAGCCCCATGCCGCTGCTCTTGGTTACACAGCTGCCGAGCTGAAGTGCATGAAGTTGTTTGAGACACTTATGGAAACATTTGGGCACCCTGAACTTCTCCCTGCTGGATTCTCATCCCAGATGGGAAGAAAATGAAGTTCAGATCTTCTGGGATTAATATAATCAGAGAATCTGAGAGGGAAAGCTCATGAGTCGTTTTGCTCCTTTCTTTGATGAAGGGGTGTCTCCAAGGTTAATGAACTGCATCCCTCCTAGTAGGCAAAACGATCCCACCCATGTTTCAGAGCAGAGCAGCCTTGGAAGAACCATGGAAAATGTTTATTCTTTTAATTATGGAACAGGAAAATTGTGTTTCACCTCGCTGGCAAGGCTGTTGCTAGCAAGAAAGTACTGAACAGTACCAAATGCAAATATCTGGCCTCTTTTTTTTCCTTTTAATACGGTGGTCAAAAGGTCTAAGGGGAAGCAGGGATTTTGGAAGTATGCATAAAGTCAACAGTGCAGTTAGCAATGGGATAGTAAGATTTCACAGCTTTGCTTTGATCAGGATTTCAGCAAAGTGAAGCCATAGCACAGAATGTCCTCTGAACTGAAACCAAGGCAGGCTTTGTCTTTTATCTCAAATATCAGCTCAGAAAATAAGAATGATATGAAAACACTGAACTCATTACATTTTACTCGCGGTTTCACAAAAGTGCTCCAGTAAGGGATATGGGTTCTTAATGGAAGTAAAACTTTCTGGGACACTCCAGAAAGTGCTTTGTGGGGTCTCTGTGGGAGCCAAAGAAGCCATCGTGTCCCCAGAATGTTTTACTATTTTCAGCAGCCATCCCTTATTAATTGTCCTTGAGTTTTGGAGCAGTGGTTTCACTTTCTTTTCAGAAGACAGAGATTTAGCCACTAAGAAGTTCAGTAGGAAGGGAATGATTGATTTTGCTTTTCAGCCTAATTGCTTATTTTCTCCTTCCTCACGCGTTTTTAGTCCTTTCTCGTTATTTTGCTTCGGTGCCAAAGCCCTTGCGATGTTTGTTTGAACTCACACGCAAGAAAAGAAAAATGCCCATCCATAATTTGAAGCAGATGCAGCTCCAACATCCAGAGCTTGGATTGTACCTGGAGGTTGTGTTGGGGACTTCTCCTCAGAAAATAATTAAAGATGGATTTGGTGGCATCTGTGCCTTTGTCAGCTTCGGTGGATTTGGATCAGGCCTGTAGTTGTACAATAAACATCCATTTTAATTCCAAAATTATGTCCATCACCTGCATTTCCATGGCTAACTGGAGATAGCCTGAGGTGAAAGAACCTAAGCAGGCAAAGCAAACATGATAATAAGAATTTAAGTAATAGTTGCTGTTTTTCTAAAGTACTTTCTTCCTCTAAAAAGAATAATTATTAATACATAGATAATTAAAGCTCAGGAATGTTCTTTGATTTCCCCTTATTCTTCTTAATGTGCGATTTCAGACAACAAAAACTCCTCCCAAGCATCTCCTTATCCAAATGTCTGCAGAACCACAAGTGGCAGAGAGGGAAGGGAAAACCCCCAACCTGCATTACTGTGCTGCTCCCGATCCAAAACACTTGGATTTAGTGGGAGATCAGACAGAGCTGGGTGTCAGGAGCTATTTGTGTAATTATCCCACGTCTGCTCCTCTGAGGAAAACCACAGGATCTCACCCAGGATACTTCTGGTCCATGAGGGTAACAGAGAAAATCGAAGAGTTGTGTGAAATTCTGGGGTTTTTAAAGAAAGCAGAATCATCTCAATCTCTTCTGAACCTCACGCTCACCACCTCAGTGGGCTTTCTTATGAAGTCAGCTGCAAATTATAGGTGACAAAATCAAAGCCTCCTGCAGGTTGTTCAGCTTGGCTGAGGGGAAGGATCAGAGGCACCTCCAGCCATGGCTCAAAGTCAGGGAAAGCTCCTGGGCACAATTTGGAATCTAATCTTTCAATTTTATCAATGTCCCTGCACTTCCGTACCGGCCTAAACAATTACCGAGCACACCATGGAAAATAAGGAATGAGATGGAAGCAAACTGAATTTTGCTGTCCCAAGGATGAGGAGTTCTCCATCACAGTGAAGAAACAAGGAAAATGGTGCTGGGAGTGGATGTGATGACAATGCCAGAGACCTGGAGCGGTGCCATCATCACCCTCGGTTTCCCGGGCAGCTCCGCTGTCCTCATCACGTTTTGCTTTGGATTTCACCAGAGCAAATGTCCATGGAATGATGATTTCTAACTTACATCAGCACATTTTCAGGGAATGAAAGTCCTGTGCTGTTAAGAGGAGCTGTTCACACCAGAAATGACCCACATTCCTCCAGCTGAGCAACAGAAACGGGTGCACTGTGCTTATCCATCCACAATCAGCACACCCAGCAAAATACCTGCAGGAGCATTTCACAAATTGCATTGCTCAAATGCCCTCTGAGAGCTCAGTGATTGGCCTGGCAGTGCTCCTGGGCAGAAAAAGAGGACAAAGTTGTCCTGTAAATGGAGCAGTTGGCAGTTTTCTCTGTTCTCCAGCTAGGATGCATCCCCAAGGAGAGGAACAGGAGGAGGAAGGGTGGGACAGGATGGGGCAGCAGCAGTTTCAGAGTGAGTTTTCTCTGTGCTCTCGGTGCTGCTCTGAGATGCAGCCCCAGGTCCTGATCTTCCCTCCCCCTGTACCATCCCTCTCACAATGTGCCTGTGTCTTTCCTAGCATGGATTTTTCCAGCAGCTGTTAATTCACTTGAGGCCTTGCTTCTAACTCCAAACTGAGTCCTGAGATGCTCCAGGAAGGTTATTCCAGCTCGAGGGGCACATCCACCCAACCGAGGAACAAAAAACATGGAGATGTTTGTTTTGGGATGCTCTGGCTGCTGCTGACTAACCCTGCTAAGCCTTTGGCCCCAGGATGCAGCTTGGCTTGGGTTTTGCTTTTTTGCAAGCTGGCAGGTGACACAATTGCAATTCCCTTTCCCACTCCAGGAGATTTTTGTGCTGAGGACACACCACCACCCCGGGGGCTGGATGCTGGGTCAGCAGGGAAAGACAGAAGTTCCCAGCCCTCAGACAGACCCACATCCTGCCAGAGACCCAGTGCTGCACTGTGATTTTCCAGAGGAATCCCGGGTCACCAGCCTTCAGGGACACCTTTCCCTGTTCTCATTTATGAGCTTCCTGCTGTATTTAAGGATTATTTCTCCTCTTCACCTTCTTGATGTAATGTAGGGGTGTTATCAGCTAAAATGAGGCTTTACTCCAACCACCTTTACAAATTTTTCTCCCTTTTATTTTTTTTTGCAAATTCACTAGCTATAGACCCATAAAATGACTTCCTACTTATTCCTTTTCTTTCCACAACCATCTCCACAGTTTGTGGCTGAGGGAACTGCAGCCCACCTGCTCTATTCCCCATGAACCCGCTCCAATTTTCACCCCTCAAGACCAGGAGACCCAGTAATTCCCAGGCTGACCCCTGAAGCTGCCCTTATCACAGGTGTGTTGGAGACAGGGGTGACCTAAGCCTTCACAACCCTCTGTATGTGGTGAGAAACAAGGAATTTTACTGGTTTAAAAGTGCATTATTTTTAGGGGTGGTGAGAACCCAACCATGGCTGCTGGAAGGATCAACCATAAAAGATTTTATCTTTTCTTTCAGAAATAACAGGAACTTTCCTCTGCATTGAGGGGTTTTTGTGACAATAAACAATGCACTCCTGAATTCAAACTATTTTCACTTCTTTCTTTTTAATGAGATGAGATTTATAGGAACCTCCTCATATTCAGAGAATCCACTCCAACCCTTGTTCCCCACACATTTTCCATGGCTGATATTCTGGGATGCCAGAGCTTCTTCCTCAAGAGCTTCTCCATTATGGAAAACTAATAAACACTAATTAATTAATACCTTCAATTCCCCACTCCATTGTACAATAACATCACAGAAGTGCTGACTTAACAAAGTAGATACAAAAGTTTAACCACAAATTGAATTTTTTTTATTTCAATAAAACCTCTCCCAGCCCTACAGTTAAGCCAAGCTTAGATTCTCTGCTGTGTCATTGCCTACATATAGAAAATAAGGAGAACAAAAGGGTTTTTCTTTTCCTTTGGTTTCCGTGGTCTTTGTGTCATCAGTGTGGTGGTGACAGTCGGTATTTTCCTCAGGAGCATCGTGGTGGTTTGTGTTTGTTAAGGAAAGTTTTGTATCAGGAGTTTTGTGGCAGGAGTTTTGCGCTCAGCTTTATTGCAGAAGCTGAAATGGTGATAATTCAGATTTTATGTTCTGTTCTCCAAGCCCTTGGAGGCATGGAGAGGTGGTTGGCCAAGGGAAAAACAAGCTCAGGAAAGAGTTGAGCACTTCCACAGTGCTGTGGAATCAAACAGTGCTGGGACTGCACACATCTCTCTTCATCTCCTCCCACTAGATACATTTTTACATTTAAAATTAAAAGAAAAGCAGCCTTCCAACCACTATTAAATATTAACACATATTATTGTAGGTGCATTTTTATCTGAGTACAGGAGAATGTGGCAGAATTTGCCAGAAACCTACTGGGCTTTTTCCCTTTGGAAAAACCCTCACCCACAGTAGATAAGAGAGGGATGAGATGAGGGAGCACTAAGGAATGTCATTTATCCAAATATCAGCCAAACTGTGAGCTGCTGTGCTCCTCCCTGGTGTAAATCCATGTGTTGTTCCCCATTTACAAGAGTTTAGAGGTTTTTTTTTTCTTTAGTTGAAAGTAAAACTCAAAAATTTATTTCACTGTAATCAGTTTAGGTAGGGAAAAAATAAGAAGGGAGAGAAAGGAAAAAGATGAGGAGGAAAATCAAAAATTTACTTCACTGTTATCAGTTTGGGTAGGGAAAAAATATGCAGGGAAAGAAAAGAAAAGGATGAGGAGGAAAATTCCCATGCAACAAAAACTCCATGACAGCAGAATCCAGATAAACATAGGATAATAAAAAAAAAATACCTCCTTTGATTTTAGTTGGGTGCCATGGCTTTTCTGGCTTGGCTCAATGAGCTGAGAGCGAGAGCCCCCGTGCAGTCCCATCCCCTTCCAGCCCATACAAACAGAGGAAGTGGTTTCCTGGGAACAAAACCCACATGAAAGTTGTGCTGATGGTGCTTTGCTTCCTGTCATTTCCTCCTCTCTCCACATTTCACACGTGAACCCCCCAGCAGAACAGAGCACCTGGTGCCTGGGTCAGATTTATTGTCTCATCTGAAAGGAGAGGGCACAGCTCAGCATCCAGGATCATCATCCAAGTCCCACCACACAATTCCCCGTCTCCTAGAACGGCAGAGGTCATGTCAGGCTGGTTTGGAATGGGATCCATCCATGAGTGGTGGGATGAGAAGAGCCAAAAGGGCTTTCTCACCCCCACCAGCTCTGATCCCTGTCTGCCACAGTACCACGGCCATGAGGGCCTCGAGTCCCAGGGATTTGTGTCTGCCCCTATTTAAAGTGATGTTTTTGCTGTGCTTACTTTAATTTAAGAGTTGAAAGGTGACTAAATCAGGTTCCAAGGGGTTGGATTTAAAAACACCTTTGGAGTAACCCAATTTCTGCAGTGTTCCGGGCATTTCTGGCCTCACCTGGCTGCAAGCAGGGATCACACGGGGATGATGTTGTGTTATCAGTGCCCAGACCTTCCCAATTCCTGTGTAATAAAGTAAAGCACAGAATCATGGAATGGTTTGGGTGGGAAAGTGCCTTAAAAATCACCCAGTTCCAACCACAACACCTTCCACTGTCCCAGGTCCAGCCTGGCCTTGGGCACTTCCAGGGATCCAGCGGCAGCCACAGCTTCTCTGGACATCTGTGCCAGGCCTTCCCCACCCTCACAGGGAAGAATTCCTTCCCAATATTCCATCTAAACCTCCTCTCTCTCAGTTTAAAGCAAGTTTTTTAATATTTAAGACTGAAGGATTAAAACTTAGATGCTTCCATAAGCACATTTCCCAAGTTATGGCGTAGATTAAAAGAATTTAATGAGTTAAAACTCCCTTCTCCTGGGTGAAGGCTGCATCCAAAATATTGAATGGACTGTCCTGAATTTGGCAGGAACTTCACAGAGCAGAAACATGCTGGGTTTTTTAAAGAATAATTTTAAATACCTTTAGTACAGTTTAGTTAAGTGCTATTTAGAGAGCCACTGGATATTTAATGGAGCAGTGAAAATAGTCTGATAAGACTGGACAAAATAAGCAGGGAGCTCAGAGTCAAAAATTCTGTTTCCAAATCAATGCAAGAATGCCTTTCATTATAAAAATGAGGTATTTTGTTAATTGCCTTATGTTAAAATATTGTAATTCTACATTTTGCAGAACCCTGAAAAACAACACAAGGGAAGGTTCTCTGCTGAACACCTCAAATGTTAATAAACTGCAGGTCTCCCAGTGGTTTATGTCTTGAAAATTAAGCCTTTAACATGTGTTTGAAGAGTCAAACTTCAGCTGTTTCAGTTAATTAGGAGGCTTAAAAATTGCAGCTTAATGAATTCAGTGCTTGTTTATGTTAAACTGTCAAGGAGTTAAGCAAGGAAAAAGTGTGATTTGGGGAACATCTGATTGCAGCCCATGTGGAATTCCATATGTCAGAGAAGCTGGAAAGCATTTTATTGAGCTATTGTCTAGAATGTGAATTAAATCCCTACTACTTCATAAAAGACTTCTTAGTAGGCTTGACAAAGGATTTATCATAATTATTGCTCTGGCCTGGATCATGATTATAAATGATACTTGCATGGATTTTGTTTATAAAATTCCCAGTTTGCAATTAAAACAAGCTGCAATTTGCTCTTTCCCTGCCTTCTCGTCAGCAGCTGAGCTGAAAATCTACCATTTGTTTTCAAAATTAATACCTGTCAAACATTTCTTTTGGCTCTACACGGCCAGGAAAAGGGAAAAAGAAGAAATGTTTGAAAGATCTGAACAGAAGACGATTGGTACCGAGCTGGTGGAGGATAAATGATGCTCCATATTTGCTGGGACAAAAGCTGCAACCACTTTTCTGTGTGAGGCTGTTTCATTGCTGCAGAGCCAAATCAAACACCCTTAATTATGTCAAGCACCAGCAGTTTGTTTGATTTTAATGAAATCACTTCAGAGGTTCCTGAACTTGGTTTTTCTCTAAATGATCACTGTGTCTGCATGAGTTTTGGGGGCAGGTGTGCATGAAAGGGATGTGTTAAATTAACAGGGCTCCGTGTGCTCCTCCAGGCGGAGTTTGGATGAGTTTCCAGCCAAGGAACTGAAAGAGCATCCCAGGATTGACCTGGCCAAGGTGTGCTGGGTGGGGAACATGGAGCGGTCACACAGACATTTGGGGATGAGGAGAGAGTGTGATCTGCTGTCCTGGAGTGGTTCCAGTGGGAAATACGGAGCTCCAGCAGGAGAAAAGGCAACTTGGGAATGAATCGGGTGAAAGGAGGGTGCAGCGAGAAGGGGGAGGTGGCTCTCACACCTTGGGGCCATCACCACTGACAGAAATTTGGCATTTATACAGCCTGGAAATGAAGAGCCAGCCCAGGATGAGCTGTGTCCTCTGCTCCTCTCATTCCAGAGGTGTAAATCCCTTAAATCCCTAACCCTGCATGCAATTAACATGCTGAGATAATTCAGTTTGGACACCTCAAGTCCTCTGCTTTTCCTCCTTTTCATCCCTGTTGCCTCTGAGGTTTCTTTTACATCCCAAACACTTGCCCAGGCCCTTCAGGATGCACAAGAGTCTGGGTGAGGAGTGGCTGATTTCAGATGGAACAGATCTATGGCTTTAACTTTACAACATTTCTATTATTAAATAAGTCCATCTCATAAATATGAAAAACTACTCAAAGAAGATATTCCAAGTCCACTGAAATACTCAATAGTGAAAGAACAGACCTGAGTGAGGCTGAAAACAAATCTGTCATAAAACTTGATCCAAAGAAGCATTTTGAAAACCAAAAAAAAATCCATTTCAGCTCAGAATTTCAAGCTCTTAAATGTGCCCAATAATTTTAAGTCTCTCAAATCTAGTTTTTCCTGCTTGATACCACCTCGGAGTTTGCAAGGAGAACCACAGCCATCCTGGGCTCTGTGAGCTCTGCAAGAATAAACAACTCTGTAGACATGGCCAAGCCTACGAGTCACTTGTGTCACTTGTGGTTTTCCATAAAATCAGGGCCCATTCCCTTGGAAATTTTGTTTTAAATGCTGTTGCAAGCACCAGTGGTACCAAGTAAGCCCAAAATCAATAGATGGCCCATTAAACATCATAACTGCCTATGGAAATGCTTTCCCCCTCCCAGCAAATCAAATTCCCATTTTCCATTCACAAAATTTGTGTGTTGTTTTTTGAACTTGCCTGTGCTGGATGGTGTTCAAACATCAAGACATTTTTATCACAGGTTTTGGGGTAGGGGTTTTTTTAATACATCTGAAAGTTAAAAGCCTAATGGGATCACTGCACAGAGAGGGAATAGTTCCCAGGGAGGAAGTAATATATGATAAAAAGAAGGGTGTTTGATTTCAAAGACTTCTAACAGAAAGTTTCAGAAAGCCATGAATAGAAAACACTTACACTAATACTGCCAGCCTGCATTATGTATATCAAATAAAAATAGAGAAAAAAAAGGTTCTTTTTTTAGCTCTTGGGGGAAATTAAAATAACATTCTTGTACAGGAGAATATGCAATCGAAGTGAAAGCTTTGTTTATGTTTCATGCAAGGCAGGGAAAAGATTTTTGAATTTGCTGGAGCAAATCAAGCTGGATGCATTTCAATGCCCGAGACTGACCATTGCCGTGATCCTTGTGCTGGCCTTTATCCTGGTGCTGGAATTATTCCTGAGTAATTCCTGAGTGGAATCAGTCCCCACACTGATTGCACTGATGGCCATCACCAGGGCATCAGACTAAACTCAGACATTAACTAACCCCCTTTTCATAATCTCAAATGTGTTTCATTTCTTCTCACTCCTTCGTTTCCTTGTTTGATGTGAAGTTTTCCAGAGTGTTTTTCCTTGGTTGAATTCCTAATTTTTTTCCCTGGAGACAAGATTGCATCCATCATCCTGAGAACATTTCGTGTCAGTTCCCTGTCCCAGTTCCATAAATACATGTGAGTTCATAAACCTTTCAAAAGGCCAAGTTTTCTCTGAAAAGGAACAAATTTTAACACGTGATGGAAATGAAAAGTAAGAACTGTTCGCATGTGCAACGTGAGGCTTATGGGAGCTTTAGGCAGCTACTGGAACCCCTGGAAATGCAAAATGGAGCTCTCAGTGTTGTTCCTGCTTGATGGTCCAAGCAGAAACACTTGGACCTTCTGGACATCAAACAAAGATTTCATCTCTGTGGAAACATCCCACAAGGAAAATCTGCTTCTGCACTCAACCAGCAGAAGTTGTGCAAACCTTGGCTCAGGCTGGGATGTGAGCTTGCAGAAAAGATTTAAATCCCACATATTTGACTTCTTAAAAACTTATTTATTTCTCTTTTCCCTTTCTCAGCCTTGTTTCTGAGCAAGTCTGGCTCAGCCAGGGCAGTGTTTGCTCCCAAGGCAAACCCCACCGGGAGGTTTTCCTCCTCCAGGACACGTGGGATGCTCAGCTGTGCCGAGTCCAGAGAGGTGGTGGAGTCACCATCCCTGGAAATGTCCAAAAAAAGTGTGGAAATGGCCCTTGAGGACACAATTTAGTGGTGGTGCTGAGCTGAGGGCTGGATTTGAGGATTTTAGAGGTCTTTCCCAACCTTAACGATTCTACCGAGCAGCATCAGCCACCACAGGCGCAACAAGAAAGGAGGAAAGGAAAGGTGTGGTTGTATTCCAGAAATCAGGATTTATCCCTCATCCCATTGGATGTGGCAGGACAGTCATTTCAGTGCATCCCACATGCACATCCTACCAACGTGAATTAAAGATGTGAATTTAAATACTGAATTAAAATATGTGAGATTGCTTTCCTCCACCAGTGTGCTGCTAACAATGTTTGGCTGGTATTTATTTGTTGGAGTGTTTGAAGAGGGACTTTTATCCACGTGAATATGGGTATTCATCATGTAAATGAATGTATTTATTCTGTAAAGGCTCACCCTGTCTCTGCTACACTCCTGCAGTTACTTGATAGGAATGTGACAAGAGGAAATTGAATATAAAGTCCACTGGACAGCCAATAAATCAGGCTTATATCTTTCTCTCTACCTCAGACAGGAAGGAACCCAGCTATTTTTAAATCTCTGGTCCATAGAACCAGCCAGAGCTGGCTCTCCTGTTAAAAAAAAATGGGGGGAAAAGACAGAAAAGAAAAATTAGCAAGATTTTAAAAGTCCTATAATTTGTTTACCTGGCCATGTAGCTCCGAGGGCATTGCCTCCCCTTCCAGGAGTGCACAACATCCCAGCCAAAACCCGCTCAAGGACCAGCGTCAGGTCCAACACAGGGCACATTCATCAGCCCCAACCAAGAGCTGGATAAAACAGAGAGCAATAAAAACAGTTTTCACACCACTGCCAGCACGGAGAGCGCTGGTCACCATCCTGGAGCCGCCCTGTCCAGATGTGACAAATCCTGTGTGCCAGGCAGGGCTCTAAAATGCCATTTCTGCAGCCCGGAGCATTTCGGTGGGGCCGGTTACTCACTCATGACCTCGGCAGGGCTGCCGGGGAGGAGGGATTCATTCCAAGCAATCCCCCAGTGTGAATCTTTGCTGATTAACATTTTCATTTGTCTTCCTTTAACAAGCAAGTTACTGCTGATGAGGAGATGAGGGATTCTTAAATTTCCTAGAACTAAATTAACTATTCCTACTCGATTTGCTCTGGCTGAACTTAGATTATATTGCCCTCAAGGTTGCTAATTTGAAAAATGCTGTTGGATATTTTTTTTGTAGTCTTTTTTTTTTTTCTCCTCAGTGTTCTTGATGGGGATCCAAGTGCTAATAAGGAGTTAAGTTACATTTCTTGGTAAGATTTCTTAATTGCCCATGTTGGCTGAAACTTGAACGGTTCAGAGATTCTGTTGATTGTGTCAGCCTGAATATTATTACATGGAAATCCCTTCAGGATAACTGCAGCTTTTGTTGTATCCATTGCATCATCTTCCTAATGTTGTTCAAACCCAGTGCTAAAATCATTTTGTGGATTGGAAGGAAATTAAGTGTGTCCATAAAGCTGTGCCTCTCCAGTTGGGACTGCAGTGTCTTAGAATCATGGAATGGTTTGGGTTGGAAGGGACCTTAAAGCCCATCCAGTGCCACCCCTGCCATGGCAGGGACACCTCCCACTGTCCCAGGCTGCTCCAAGCCCTGTCCAGCCTGGCCTTTGGCACTTTCAGGGATCCAGGGGCAGTCACAGCCATGTCAGGGCATCTCCATCCACCCAGGGAGGGATTTCTTCCCAATATCGCATCTAACAAAATGGTTTTTTGGCCCTATTTGCTCTATCACCTGGATGAAGCTCCACAATATTTTCAAGGAAATATTTCCCACTATGTAATTAGCCACACAGACAGCTCCAATATTTTAGGACAGTGTGGGAAAATTTCCTGCATCCATGAGCCCAGAATCAAGGGGCTCAAGATGAACAAGGGGCTCTCTGAATTCTCTGTGCAAGGACACCAATGAAATTCAAAATAAAAGAGGGGAAATTTAAGTCAGATGTCTGGAAGAAATTCTTCCCTGTGAGGGTTGGGAGGCATAGAGTGCCCAGAGCAGCTGTGGCTGCCCCTGGAAGTGTCCAAGGCCAGGCTGGACGGGGTTTGGAGAAGCCTGGGATAGGGGAAGGTGTCGCTGCCCATGGCAGGGATGGGATGAGATGGGCATTAAGGTCCTTCCAACTGAACCATTCGGTGACGATTCCACGGTAGGATTTTCAATCCAAGCAGCAGCAGTGGGACACATCCCCAGATGCTCATCCCAAGGCAATTCTTCACGGGAATCAGCCGGGACATGGGGTCAGCCCCATCCCCACGGCTGCAGGGCCTCAGCAGTACCTGCCTCTGCCATCAGAGCTCATTTAAAACATTTTCTGTCCATGCCCCTAAAAAATCCCTGCCTTCAGACAGCTCATCCGTTACCCCAGTCACCAGCAGCTCCAGGGGCCATTTGTTCCCTGTGAAAAATGGGGTCTCTGAAGGGACAATATTCTCCCTAAGCCGCAGCTCTCAGTGTCTCATTTATCAGCTCATTAAGAGCACGGCCGGGCTCGGTGGGGCTGATGCAGAAGATAAGACACATCAAGCAGCAGCCCCTGACAGGAGGAGCAGGATTGGACTCAGCTGGCCTTTCCTCCCCATCCCCAGCTCCTCCAGGAATTCCCACCGATGTCTTATTTTCCCTGGTTGCTTTTAGACGACTCCCACTGCAGTCACAAATGAGACTTCTGGTTTTGTTTTTATTCTCTTTTCAGGAAATGCATCATTTTCTTCCTCACTTGTTAGTGTTGGTGCACTCTCACTGCGTCCCTGCAAATCCAAACCCTCGCTCCACCAAGGAAATGTGTTTCTCGTTTTGCCAGCATCAGATTCTCAGAAGCAATTTCTGTATAAACTTTCCACCCTTCTTCTCCTGCTGTTTTCTGTCTTGTGTTCAAAAGGCCTTAAAAGCGTGTCAATTTTCTGTTCCCTTCTGTGGCACAACAATCTTTTTAGCAAATCTCATAAACATCTCTGCTGAGGATGCAAATATAATTCACTGCTCCTGGCTGAATATTTCCCTCTTGTTGGGTAGGCACCAGGAGTTACAACCCATAAAGCCTCCAAGATAAATGTAAGCATTAAAAATATATAATGGATAAAAATTTTCGTTTATTCTCTATTTACATGCTCTTGGTTATCATCAGTACGTCCTAAACCAAGGAGGAATTGCACAAAACTGCTGCTGAATGGAGATTTTACAGGTACCAAATGTGGGTTAATAAGGTATTTAAGGTTCTCAGGAATTTTGTTGCTGTAATATTTGCTGGGTTTTCTCACAACTCCCCTTCGAGACGAAAATCACCAGAACAGGAATGATTTTGTCACTCAAGTCACAGAAATTTTCAGCTTTCTGAACTCTGCTACCAACTGTGGCTGTGGTTGGATCTTTTATTCTCCTTATCCTTCACTTTCCACTCCAACACTAAACTTGGGACTTTGTCACTGCTGTGACAAGAAGTAGGTTTGAGGTTTCAAAATGTGAAAATCCTCTTTTTTTTTTGTTTGTTCGTTCTGTTAAATTTGGGGTTAAAAAAGAAACTTTCCATGTGGGGGAAAGAGAGTTGCTGTCTATTATAAATAATATATAATAAAGATATAATAAACAACTATATAATTATATATAGTAATAAATAATATATATTATATATAGAATAATAAATAAAACAGTAAAATAAATATATAATAATATTTAATAAATATAATAAAATATATCAAATGTAATAAAATAGAATAAAATAGAATAAATATAATGAGGCTCTCCTCATTATCCAGGGCATTCCCCATCCATCCTCCTGCACTGGGACCTGGCAATTCCCAGCCCCTGCTCCCTCCTGCAGGTGATGCTGCCACGTGAGCATCACCTCTGTGCGGCACAATTTGCTCTCAGAGTGCAGACAGGTTCTTACAAAGTGAAAATTTCAGCTCAAAAATGGTTCCATCCTGACTCTTTAGCCTTCCTGCTATCATCCTGGCTCCCGTTGCTAGGAGTGGAGGCAGGATCAGAGCTCACAGAATGTCTGCCTTTGTTTTTCCCGGTTTATTCTGGTGTTTCTGAGGGTTTATTCCCCCTGTTTCCTGGATATCTCTCTCTTTTCACATTAATTTTTCACTTCTTTGCACTGTTCCTGGTTGGGTGGATGAGATCATGGGGCTGGCAGTGTTGTTTTTGGAGAGCCTCTCACCTTATCAGATGGGAGCAGAGTATCCCCTCTCCTTCACCAAGCTGCACAACTGGTGAATTCTGCTTTTTGTGGGAGCTCTGCTCCCAAAAACTGCAGGAACTGAGTAGATTTGTGTGATTGTTTATTGACCTGAGCATCTGTTTGGTAAGAAAACGTGGTGATGAGCCCCCTCTCCCCAGGGCTGGGCTGGCCACTGATGAGATTTCCTGCCCCAAACCCCAGGGAAGCAGCTCTAACACATTTTGGGAGCCTGGGAAGTGGGGAAGGAAAGCAGCCAGTGCCAAGGGTGGCTGTGGTGTGACAGCACCTGCAGGGGGATGTTTTTCTGTCATCTGCTTGGCCGTCCCCAAATGCAGTACATTAGAGTCAGCCAGGCAAACAAGGGCAAAGGGCTTTTATTTTTTTTCCCCATTTGGTCAGAACTGGAAAAGTGAAGAAATCTTCTCCTGACTCTGAGGGTAATGCTGCTGTTCATAAATGGGAGAAAATTGGAATACACCATGTAACCCTGAGACTTCTTCAAACAAGGGTTTTCTAAAGAGTGAGAATCAAATTATTTCCCCCTCCCTTTGCCTTAAAAAAGATCACAACCCTCCAACTGGGGCAGCATTTCGGCTTCCAGTGCAGCTCTCTGAAGGATGAAAGGGTCTAGAGCAAGTGATAATCTAATTTATTAGCACCAGGGTTGAGAAAACAGGGAGGAAAGAAGAAAGGGAAATAAGGGAGAAAATAAAAGGTAGAAAGCATAAAAAAATATGTTCTTGTACTGAACTTCTCAAATCCTTGCGGCAGTAGGTCCCTCCTTGATGGCTAAACTTAACTTGCAAGCCCACTTTTAAATGCCACAAGCTGACCCCTGGTTTGGGATTCCCAGAGTTCTCCAGGCAGAAAAACAGCCTTTTACATAAAAAAAACCCCTCAAATTTCTGTATCCTAATGAGTCAAAATGGCAAGAGCTGCCGGTGACTCGATCCTGTGAATTTTATTCCAGCAAGCAAAGGAAACCTTTGTCAGATGAGAAGTTTTTGTGGTGTTTCTAAAGACAGACAAGCTCTGAGTTCACCTGACACTCAGGAGAGGCAAAGCTGATTTAGGAGAACAGAATGTCTGGGGATGAGCCAGGCAAACCCTTAATCACCTGCCTTCACCCAGCACCTCTGACTGGCACCCCACCAAAAACATCCAACATTCAAAACATTCCCTTGTTTTTCTTTTGGGGTTTTTTTTTTCCCTTTTCAATTTCTTCACTTCTAAGTCCCAATCAAGATGAGAAGGGCCCAGAGCAGCGTCAGAGACAACAGTTCACTCTTCACCAGGAACAGAGGGAGAAGAAAATCAGAGCATATTTTCAAACCAGATAAACCAGTTCCCAATATTTATCTTCTGTGATGCACCAGTTTCATTTTTCTAAGTGAATGGCTCATTCTCTCCTCAAAACCCACTTGCCAGGAAGAAGATTGATTAAATCAAAGAAAAGAGGACATCCCCAGAGCCAGGATTTGGTCAGCAGATGAACTGTCAGAAACTGAGGAAGGTAGAGGATGATTTCCAGTCAGAGCTGGTAAAAAAGAGAGGAAAAAACTGGGAAAGATTAAGACAGGATTGACTTAAAGATCACCTGAAGTGGCTGACTGTGCCTGTGTGAAATGCCCCACTGCCATTTTTGGCACAATCTGCACCTTTTGAAGAAAAACCTAAAACTTTCTCCCAAAGCTGGATGATTCGGTTTCCATGTCAGAGCCTGCAAAACGTGAATCCAACAATACCTGGTGCAGGATCAGGGGTCCCTGATCTGTTTGTTCCACCGTGGTTATCACCGCAGCTCTGCTGGGCCAGGCTCTGACCACAGAGGAGGGTGAGGGTACAGCTACTCCAGGTAGTAAATCTACTGAAACATCACTGGTGGTATTCCATGAGATAGCAGCCAAGAGAATCTGATTTCTTCTCTGTTGTGCTGTTTTCTCCAAGCATTTATAATCTTTAATAACCTTTTCCATTTAGGAATAGAGGAGAGGTGGGCACTGACCCTCCAGCTGCTGGTGGGACCAGTTGGGATTGCTCCGCCCCAAGTTTGAGCACTCAGAAGCAGCACAACAAACAGAATAAAGGAATTTACTCCCTTAGGTAATTTAGTGTGTGTGAGAAGAGAGGTGTGACCTCTGAACGTGAGGTGCCGGAGGCAGGAGAAGGCCTTGAGCCCAGCCCAGCATCCCCTGTGGGGTGGCTGGAGGGGAATGGGGTGCAGGAGACCTGGTTCTCTCCAAGTCAGAGAGAGGAGCTGCAGCACAGAGGAGCAGCTCTGAGAGCTCCCTGCTGCAGGTTCAAAAGGCCAGAGGGGCTGAGTCCCAAGGTGATTTATTTGCCCTCACTCCCACAGGCACCAGATGCAGCCGCTGTGGGGACAAGACGTGCGGGCTCTGTTCTACCCGCTGTCACCATAAGAGGGATCCTTTTGCCTGTCCCTGGAGGCTCGCCTGACATTTCTTCTGGAAATGGAGCAAACAAAGCCTTGCGAGTTGAGTGAAAGTGCAATTACACAACGCTTTGAAGTGCCCTGCTAATCCTCTCCTCCCTCGGGACATGAGGCACAGCTCTGAGCAGTGACAGCCACGGAGCTTCACCCAAATGTTGGCTCAGAGCAAAGGTTCTGGAGGCCCTGCTGCCTCGGGACAAGGCTGTGCACGTGGACAGAGAGTGGGCCAAAAGCCCCTTCCAAAAAAAAAAAAAAAACAAAAAAAAACAAAGTCCATTGGTTGTACTATGGGTGAGGAGGAAGAAGCCCAGAGAAGGAGGAGAAACCCCAGCAGATGAGAACCCCAGTGGACGCAGCAGCACCAGGACTGGTGAGGTTTGTGAAGCCCATCTCACCTCCTGGGATGAAGCCACAGAAAGCTGTGGTAAGAATGAGGTATCCATGTTATTTTAGGATACATCAGTGCAACTCCCAGCATGATCTGAGCAAGAATAAGGCCACATGAGGCTGGTGTGGACCATAAAAACCCTGTCTTCAGCTCAGAAATGAGCTGAGATTTTGCCTCCTGCCTTCCACCAGCTCCCTCTTGGACCTCAGGGATGCAAAGACAGCAGCAAATCATGGAAATCCCAGAGAAACTGGGGAGAGGCGTTCCCACCTGCCTGCAGCACCTTGGCGGGGCTGTTTGTCCCAGTGTATTTACACAGCCTTTAATGCTCCTGATGTCAGCGTGGAGATGTGTTAATAACCCAATTAAACCGTTCACCCAGCTGTGTCAAATCCCAGGCTGGGGGAAGGCCGGCCTGTTTGGCTTTGTAATTCTTGGGCCGCGTTGCAGCACGCAAAGGCCGCGTCCCCGTGGCCGACACGTAGGCCCAGCTCGTCCCCAGAGGGGTCTTGTGCAGGGTTGAGGCAGTGAAATGCTAAAATCTAAAGCTGGATGGATATGTGAACACCACTAGTGCTGTCTGACCGTGTCCTCCTGGCACGCGAGGTCCTGCGTGAGGCAGGAGGTGCTGGTGGCCTCCAGAGGTGAGAAACACCGAGTGCCCTTGGTTTGAATTCCCATGGCAAAGGCACTGGGGGTGGCAGGAGAGCCCAGCAGCTGCCACTGGTGGGGAAGGGGCAGGGTGTGCGTGGCACTGCAGGACCAGGGCTCAGGGCTGCCTGGATTTGCAGAGCTGTGGTGTCTGTGCCTCTGCTACCCCATCCTCCTCAGGAAGCCAGGAATGTTTCCTTGCCCCACTGGGAGGCTCCAGTCGCTCCTGTCCACGAATGGATCACAAAAGCTGTTTTTCAGAGGTGTTTCCTGGAAAAAGATGGGCTGGGCTGTTAATGTCCCTCCGGGGCTGTCACCCTCTGGATGTGAGCAGCCTGTGGAGCACAGGTGTGGATGTGTCCGTATATCCACATCCACAAAGGATCCGTGTTCATATCTCAGTGTATCAACCACAAATGTTTGAATATTGTGGTTTGTATTTCCTTTAGATTGATCCAACTTCCTTCTGATCAAAATCTGCAAGCTCAAAATGCCCTCAGCGCTGTCCCCTGAGCTATGAATTTAATACAAACTCCTGCAGGACCAAAGAGATTGAAAATTCTGTTACACGCTCCCACTAGGAGGAAAAAACTCCCCTCCCAAGAGTCCTTAAGCTTGGATTTAACTGTGGGCATGTGTAATGCCAGATGGGATCCCCAGAGCTGAAAAACACATTCATGAAGCTGAAATTCACCCATTTAACTCAAGAGCTGTTCCAAACTGGGACCAGCTTAAGCCTGTGCTTAAATATTTTCTTGAATCTAAGCCGGTATTAGTGGAAAAATCATTGTTCCATAGTAGATTTTTATAGGTCTGTGACTTTGGGGTAGTTTTAGTATTCTCAATAGTTTTTTTTCTTTGGATGGCTTCCTCCACTCATCATTAATATCTGGCGTCAACTGTCTTTCTTTCTCATCCATTCCCAGAGACAAGGAAAAATTTTCCCTTCTTTCCACGGATGTATTTATGTTCCCCATGGAAATTCCTCTCTGTGATATATGAACTATTTTCAGAGAAGTTTAGCAAAGCCTTAATCACAAAGGGGAAGAAAACCTCCTCAGCTTGAGTTCAGGAGGGGAAAAGTTGGGATTGCAGTGACCTGTAGTGTGAATATTTTCTTGGGTTTAATTGTTATTTCCATTCAAATCCCTTATATCCTTAGCCATAAATAACACTCCTGAATAATCCTTAATTTTTGTCCCTGTATCTGCCTCCCATAAAATTAGGAGGGAATATTTAGGATCTGCCAAGATGACAAAGTGTCCTTTATGGTGGCCGAATGAAAGGAAGAATATAACTTTGGGAGAAAGCAACATGCTTTTCTTCAGCGTAGGATTTCCTCCACAGAGACATCATCACAGACTGTCAGAAGCTGGGCAGCTCTCCAAAGGTTAGAGACAGGGCCAAAACTTACAATTTCTGCTCTGCACAGGGCCAGTTCTGTCTCGGAGATTTTAAAGGCTGTCTCACCACAGCTGTGAAATTCGGAGCTCGCAGATTGTGGCTCGCTCATGGCGTTATCTCGCCAGCCTGGGACAGTTCCCATCCAGGCTATTCCTAGGGAAATAGCTGGGAAATGGTTGTAAAACTGGTCAGGAATTGGTTGTAAAACTAGTTGGGAATTGGTTGTAAAACTAGTTGGGAATTGTAAAATGTGGATAGCAGAAAGGACACAGCCCTGTCCTGGGAGATGACTCTGCTGAAGCCACCATGGGAAAGCTCAGCTCCACATCCCTCTGCCTCCCTCCCTCCTTCCCCACACCAAACCACCCCAAACCCACTCCCTACAAACCTCCCTTCCCTTGCAGAGCCGAGTGTGGGCCCCAGCCGGGTGGGCAGCTGGGTCACCTCGCTGCTGTTGGGGTGTCTTGTGTGAGGCAGGGGTGCTGGGCTTGGTGTGAGAGCTGTGTGGAGGCACAGGAAGGACTGTGGGCTTGGATATTTCACATGTGGAGGTTTTGTGGTCCATGAGGTCATCCTCTGGACTGGGCATCACTCAGGGCTCAGCTCCCACCCCTGCCTAAGCCAGAGAGAGCTGTGCTGAGAGGCCAGGCTCTGCTCAGGCCACCCAGGAGAGATGTTCTGCTCCCAGAACCCCAAGGCTCCCTTGTTAGCTGAGGGTGTAGCTGCCCTGGACAGAAGGTGGGTGTTTCACCTTCAATCCCACAGCATTCCTTAAGAACAGGAGGGATCTCCTGGAGAGACAACCCTCACTGTGAAGAACTCCACATTCACATGTGTGCCACAGCCACAGAACTGCAGAATCCACCTGGGACTCTGTGCAGCCACGACCTTTGGATTTGCATCCCAGCACTTTGCAGTGGACACAAAGCAATCCAGGGAGACCCTGAGCCTGGGAAAGGTCTGCACAGCCCAGCCCAGCTCCCTGGTGGTCGCTCCTTGGGCCAGAGCAGAGCTGCTGGTCTTACCCTGGCTGGGGCAAAGGCAGCCAGGATTTATGGGCTCCCAGGGCTGCTCCAAGCCCCCAAAAGGAACACGCAGGAAGCCTCGGCTCATCGGCTCACTGATCCTGCCCCACCATAGGAAATCAGAGGAGATGGATTTTCCCTCAGACATCGTAACTGCAATAGAGTTTGGGAGGCAAACGCACAGCCCCTGGCACTGAGCCAAGGGAGTAAGCCTGGGATAGGTTTTCTTTCAAGAATTCCAACTCATTCATATACTTTCTTAATGATCCAAAGTCTTCTAGGAGTTGCCTTTCAGCTTCAGCTCCCTCTCAATATTTGTCATGTGTGTCAAAGTTGATTCTTCACATTTCCTCTGTAGTTTTAACGTTCTCAAACCAAAACTTCATTCCTTTGACATTTGAAAGATATTTTTCCCCCTATTGATTTCTTTTTTTTTAATGGAAGAAAAGAAGATCCCTTTTAAAGTAAAGGGGGGTAGGAGCAGAGGGAAGTGTGTCTTATTTGGAGATGCTAATAAAGAAATCTTAGCAAATGACTGGAAAAGGCCATGGAGTCACTAATTCCTCATATTACTTGGATGGACAAGCAACAGTCTACAAGCAGTGACCACTTGTCCACCACTTCTGAGTCCTTGGAAATGCCAAGAGAGTGCCCAACACCAGCTGGCCCTGATAAGGAGCAGGAGTGGGAACAGAACTTCACCCAGCTTTTCTCACAAGCTGCCCCCACCTTGGGAAACTCAAGGAAAGGCCAAAAGGTCTCTGCTGAGCCACCAGGGTGGAGTATGGCGAGTCCTGTCTTGATGAAAGGCTTGACAAGAGCAGAGAGAGCAAGGTTGGGAGGCCAACCCAACAAAACTTGGTGGGTGCCTGCCCAGGCAAAGCCTGAGCTCTGCAAATTAAACACTCAGCAAAGCTTGTCTGAGCCCTGAGAGACAGAACCCCCTCCAGACACCCCCTCCTGCTCAGAGAGAGTTACACCAGAAGGAGTTTCCACAGCCAAGAGCCCTCTGGAGAGACAGGAGAGCACCTGGGGTTTTTGGATTTGGGACGGGATTTTTGTTTTCCCCAGCAACGGAAATATTGTATGGGTACAATAAGAATTAGATCAGGAGACTTCAAAGGGCTGAATCACATCTCAGTCTGCTCTTGGGCTGGCTCTGCTCAGCCTCAAGCCTTATCAGGCACGTTTGGCTACGTGACTGCATTTCACACACTAAACACAATTATTTTCCTAATTTTCTATAAACTAAGCTTACAGCTTTCTGCCACTTGCTTTTGCCAACAGTTGACCTGTTGATGCTCAAGCAAAGTAAAATATCTCTGAAATTAGCTAGAAAATAAAACTGGGCAATCAAAGGCTTCAAGACAGGCAGCAAAGCAGTGCAGAGTAGCAGCTGAGTGCCCTGTTTGAAGCTTTAACTTAGTCTGCTACTACTTACTCTCATTAAATCCAGAGTCATCTGGCTTCATTTGGTTTGCCAGAAATTTGCTTTAGGATAATTTAGATCAGAGTCACCAGGCTTTCCCCCACCAGCACCTTTTTAGGACAGAGGATAATAATAGAGGATTTTTTTTTTTCCATGAAAGCATATGCAATTTCCTCTCTAACCATCCAAAACAAATAATCAGGAGATTTCCCAGTGTTTACAATGGGTCTTTCTACTGACCTTCCCTGCAAAGCACTTTAGGAGAAATCAGTGAAAAATACTCCATGAGAAGTGGGTCACAATTGCTGTTATTGTTATTCAGAAATTATGTAGCGTCTAATCTGAAACCAGACACAACAACTGAGGGCTCCTCTCTGCCCTTTTCATAACAAACCAATTCTATTTAACAGTAAGTACAGTTAAATGGGAATAAATCTGGTTTGTATGGAGAGACATTGCATGTTTATTAATAATCTTTGTGTTTAGTGTTTAGAGCAGTTCCAAATCTGAGCTGTAGCAATGTATAAAAACTTTTCTCTTGGCATGGTTGAGTCACTGTGACTGACTTGGCTCTGCCACTCTTTTTGAACAACCACAATTACATCAGTTTCAAACTGGCTACATGAGCCTCAATTTGGAGCAAAGCAAAGATGGGCAAAGTTGAGGGTAACTCTTTCAGATCTCGTGGGCAAAGAGATTTATTCAGCCCCTAATTTGAGGAGTTTTGACAGATTTCTTTGTCTTTTACCTCAGTTTTGAGAGGAAGTACTGGGGCTGCTTTTAAGTCACATCCCTGGGATTTGGGACTTCTTGCTGTGAATCCTCAGCACAAGGAAGCCAGGGATGCCTCACCTGCACTGCCGAGAAAAGGTTGTAAGGAAAATAAAAGCAGCCTTTTGGGTGAGTGTAGAGGGGGCAGTTTAGGCAAAGGCTGCATTTGCTGCAAGTGAAATTCCACTTCCTCTAATTCCCTAAACCACAGATTTAATCCAGCTCCTCCAGATATAACCAAAGGGTGATTTCACGAAAGCTTGAGCCTCAGGTGGCTGGGAGTTTCAGCTGCCTGAAGGTGTTTTGTGTCCTGGCAGATTCTGGAGATAATTTTGATGGCCAGCTCAGGCAGGAATTGAGCAGTTGTGTGATGAGTGTTGATGGAGGTGAATCTGTGTGACGTGCCCTGCCCAACTTTGCATGAGTAAGGATGGAAAGAGATCCCTGGGAATCAGGATGCTCACCTCTGAGCTTCAGTGTTTGGGGATGTGGTTATGAAATGTCACTCAGTGCGTGCCAGGAGCTGTGGGTCCACACTGTCCTCAGGACTCAGATCCCTGGGATGGAAATGAGGGAGTTCCTGTCGAGCTCAAAAAACAGTTTGAGGCTTTTGTTCCCGTGATGTGGCTGACCCTGAGTGCCTGCTCCTTCAGGGACCTTCAGGGGGAATCTCACTCCTGTGGAACTGTCAATGAGACAGAGACCAAAAAGAGAGAGATCACAGGATCATGGAATGGTTTGGGTTGGAAGGGACCTTAAAAATCATCTCATTCCACCCCTGCCATGGGCAAGGACACTTTCCACTGTCCCAGGTTGCTCCAAGCCCCGTCCAACGTGGCCTTGGACACTTCCAGGGGTCCAGGGGCAGCCACAGCTTCTCTGGGCACCCTGTGAAGAAGGATTTCTTTCTAATATCCAAACCAAGCCTATTCTTTTCCATTGTGAAGCCATTCCCCCTTGTCTTGTCACTCCGGTTCCGATGAAGAATCCCACTCCAGCTTCCTCGTAGCCTTTTCAGATACTGGAAGGTGCTGTGAGATCTCCACAGAATTTTGTTTTCTCCAAGCAGAGCAGTCCCAACTCTCTCATCTTGTCTTTACAGAGGAGGTGCTTTGGTCCCCTTATCAACTTTGTGGCCTCACCTGGACTTTTTCCAACATGTTCTTTTATCGGGGGCACCAGAAGAGGGTTCCAGGTGGGGTCTCACAGAAGTAGAGCAGAGGAGCAGAATCCCCTCCCTTGACCTGTTCTCAGATTGTTTTTCAGGTGGAACAGGGAAGGGCAGCACTGGGGCTCTCCTACATTTTAAGTTTCTGCAGGACCACCACGACCACCAAATCCAAGCCTGCCCCGCTCAGGCATACAGAGAAAGGCACAGCAAGAAATGAGAGAAAGTAGAGATGATGAAACACAACTTTTCCTATTTTATCTGTTTACCTTTAGGGAGGTGGATGCTTTCTGGTGCCCAGTCATCACTCCCCATTGGGTTTCTGCTCTGCTGATGGACGGGTGTAGCAGCAGCTGGGACACGGGGCAGGACAGCTCCAGCTTTTGCAAGGGATGAAGAGTTCCTTACACACTGTGAGATCCCAAATCCATCACATGGAGCCTAATGAGGGGGCTGAGCCAGGCCAAGTACAACTGCTTAACAGTTTATTTTAACCATCCAATGAGAGTCAAACAACTTAAAAGGATTCGTGCTGCCAACAATCTTTTCCCCTTTTTTTTTCCTCTTCCCCTCCTTGCGTGGCATTTGTTAGAAATCAGGATTTTCCTTAACTAAATGTCTTGTGGTCTCCTTAGCTTTGTTTCTTAACAGGGTTGTCTTTATGTTAGTTTTCTTTGGCTTCCCAATAGAAGAGTAACAGATTTCTTTTGAAGTTTTTATTGATGAATGAGCTCCTATAAATAACTCTCTGTGGCAGCAGCTTGATCTCAGAGTTTACTCTGGAATAATAGTAGCAATGGGAATGGAGGAAATTTATGGCAGCATGACATGAAATAGTTTAATGGGCTTCATACTGTTTAACTTAATCTTTACAGATGTAAAAACAGAAATACAATTATTTTAACAACTATTATTACATATTGCTCTTCTAACGAAAACAGAAATTCAGTAAGCAATTGGAGATAGGCAGTGAAGAATTAAGGGGTCCAGCTCACCGTGGATTCGGGGTTGGGGCAGTGGATTTGCAAAACCTCATCTGGAGAGCTCTGGGAGATGCGAGGTGGTTGGGAAGGATGGGCCTGCAGGTGGGATTTGGCAGTGGCATGGAAAGCTGAGTCACTGGATGGAAGTGCTGGAAGCTGCTAAAAACAGTGGAGCTCTGTCTTTTTAAGGAAAAGAAATCAACCCAGTGTTCTGTTCTGTGCCCCCTTATTCCACCTGTGTGCTCGGGGTGGAGCTGATCCAAATCCCACCAAAGGTAACTGGGGGTACTTGGACACATCCCTTGTGCCCTGTAGCCCCATGAGGGGCAGAGCTGGAATCCTCCCGCTTTAGGAGCAGAAACTCTTCTCACATCAACCAAAGGATGGGAAGGATGGAGGGAGATGTTGAAAAGTCAGCTGATAAAAGAGAATTTTATGTTTATCACATGTCTGCTCATCTTCCCATTATGGGTTTGCTCAGGTCTCTCAGACAATGTCATTTGAGGCAAAGGTGACCCAGATGTGCCTCTTTAAGCTGTGGAAGCTTAGGAAAGTGAAAAGGAAAATCATAAGAATTTTCTGTCTGAATAACCAACCCAGAGGCCGGCTGGCATTTCAACCAACCCAGGATCCAGCTGGGGGATGTTTGAATCAATGTGCAAGAGGTGGGTACAAAATCCAGTATCAGAATTCCTAGGAAAGGTCACAAGACCTAATCCAAACCTGAGATTTCCCCAGATGTGGCTCGTGGCCAAGCCCAGCTCCATTTGCTTCTCGTTGCTTCGCGAAGAACTTGGGTAAATATTGAAACATGTTCATGCTCTGCGTAGTTTCTATTGAAGAAAAGCTGACAGCTTTTGTTTCCTCCTTGAGGGAGCATTATTTGAAACAAAACTGCAGTGAAAATGATCAGCATTGTGCATTTCCAGCTGTCTGTTCAGTGGGAAATTTGCATCCTCCACGACGCTTTCCAATCCACGGAAATCGCCTGTGCGAGAAAGAGCTCGCAAATTCTCCCTCGATTTCCAAAAATGTGGGAAAGTTTATTTATTTCTCCGTGCATTCCTGATTCGCAATGTGCTCTCTAAAAATGTCGCTAAGATTTAGGCTAACCGAGCTCATGCTAAATTTAGCAACTATATTTTAAATAAACATTCTTTACGCTTTGCTGAGCCGGCTTTGAAGCTGGCTTAAAACAAATCGTGTTCGCATGAACATGAGCAATGTTTGACTTTGGCCTAAGAGAACATCTGAATAAGTAATAATGTATTATTCTCTATAATCCGAAAATGAGATTTTGGAGGTTTAATTCAGTCAATTTAGGAGAGATTCCTATGAGGGATAGCGAATCAGGCCTGGATTATTTCTGGAAGGGCCCATTCTGTTCTCTCTGACCACACAAAACTTCCTTTCGGTGTCTTGTTAGACACTGGAGCTGTGAGGCTCAGTGAAATCAGCTGTGACTTAGCACGCACTGCGTTTGAGGAATCTGGCCCATTTTAAAGCACTTAATGATTTGTCTGGATAAAGCACTAAAAATATACTGTGGGGAGCAATTATGCAACGTCCAGACTGATGGATTGCATAACCTCATAGACCTTTTCCATCTGTAACTTCTCTCATTCTGTGATCTTGTCTTCTTGGTCTTTCACTTCAAATCAAATATGTGATCTGTTTAATATCCCCAACGCTGTCTCCTGGGAGATCTCTTCTCTGGGTGTGTGGGGCTATGAATCAAGTGAGGAAGCAGATCCTTCTTCCCCTTTTTGCTTTGGGAATTGGCTGCTCATCACACCAGGCTTAGGAGCAGTCTGCAGGAAGCCAGTGGGTTTTGGTGTGGAAAGGGATGGTCCCTCCCTTATGTGCTTTCTCTGGTAAAGAATGGAAAGGGAATTAACTTTTAAAATGGGGTGGGGGAAGGAGAAGAGGCTGCAAAGTCCCTCAGATTTATGTCACCTTGGAATCAGGCATGGACAGCCACACCTTGAGTGACAAATCCTCAAGGTGGCTTCTGCTCGTTTCATAAAATATAATCAAATACTTATATGATTATATTTTATACCTGCTATGGGACCAACTTAAGGAGAACACACACTGAGCCTACTTAAAGACTGGAAGCCCCATTTATGAGAAATTAAACTCCGGAATTATTTTAATATGCTCAGTTTTCAGTTCCCCTCATAGGAAACTGGTGTTTGGAGCAAAGCCGCTCTGGGAACCAAACAACTCCTCTGAGAGCTTCTCCCCTCTGTGATCTCCCCTGCTTCTAGGAGTTAAAATTGGCTGCAGAGCTCAGAGACGGGAAACCTTGCTGGGTTGGGAGAGGTCATTCCTCTGCAGAGGAAGGGGAAGGCATCTCCATCGCCCACACAGGCACTGTGCTGTTTATTCTGCATCCCAGGCTATTTTCTCCACTTCTCCCCAGTATTCCAGGCTGGTGTTTATAGCCAGCCCTGAGAGGCTGGGAAAGCCAGGAGGAGGAAGATTCCAGGGATGAGGGAAATTCTGGGTGGCAGTTCTGTGCTTGGCAGCTGCTTTTTTGGTTTGTGAAGCAGGTGTGAAACCATTGGCACCAATTCCTTGCAGCTTGTCAGGTCCTTGATGTTTCGGAGGGCTGCACAGCACCAAAACTCACATGGATATGGGGAGGATTAAAGGATGCTCAGCCCCATCCAAAGGGCAGGAATTGGTGTACTGACTGCACACTCGTTGCTCTGCTGTTGTTTTTACTGCATGTTTTTATTTTATGTTTTTACTGCATGTTTTTATTGTACCATGACTTCTCCCCTCTCTATAAACAGATGACGTGCAAAAGCCGTGTGTGGTTACTCATCCAGCCTGCTGGCAATAAGACCCTTTTTCTTGGTGTTCATGCCCTGTTACAGCACTGGCCTGATCCCAATTAATTCCAAATTGCCCCTCAGAACTGCTCACCGGGTTCTGAGCTCACTGGAGTTGGTGTCACTTTTGTGCAGAGCATGTTAAGTTTACTAATTTCACTCCCTCAAGCAAAACCAAAATCAAGCTCAAAGCAGCTTTTAAATGCTGCAGCTGTACTTGGTCCCACTCCACTCCACCAAAACAGAAATAAGATCAAATGTCAAAGCAAAGCTGCACAAAGAAACAAATTCCCATTGCGTAGAAAAAGCTGGGTTTCCAAAAAAAAGTGTCTGTGATAAAAATATACATCATGTATTAAACTGAGACTCACTTTTTTTGACCACTGAAAAACTGCTCTAGTGCAGAAAGGGCTCTGATGGGGAGAGGTTCCACATGTGTGAGTAGAAAAGGAATAAAAGCCCTGTTTACAGGTCCAAAAAGGTACTTTGGGGGCTGGAGTAGGAGCTGAGAGGTGACAAAATTGGGGGTCACAGCGGGGAGGCCACGTTTGAAGAAAGGGAAACAGAGGAGCTGAAGACATGGGTCAGAAGTGGTGACTGAGAGCATAAATATCCACTTTTGGGGGGGTAAAACCTTTCCATGGGCTGGGCTGTGGGGACGCTGGGGATGGAGGATCCTTCCCTGTGGGGAGGGCTTGACTGAGATCCACCAAACAACTCCTGGAGGCAGCATCAACCTCCCACCTCACCCTGAGCCCGCATCATCACTCGGGGGGTGGAGAGAGGATCTGAGGTCTCTGCTGGGCTCGTTTTCCTCCTCCTGCAGCTTCCTGTGGCTGATGTCACCTCCCAGAGCCCAGGCTGCCGGTGATGGCAGTGCCCAGCCTGGGATGGACCCTCCTGATAAGGTGGCCCTGCCTGTCCCCGATGCCACCCAGGAGTGGCACTGCAGGGCCAGCAGGGGCACACAGGGAGCTTTAACCCTCCCAGCACTCTGCAAGCCCTGGGAATTACGGTGGGGACTGAGCAGCGACACCTTCACAACCTTTTACAAGCGTTTCTTCATTTTCTAATTCAGTGCCAGAACTTTAAACAAGGGGCTCAATAGATATTCAAACAGCAGCTGTTAGAAATAGGAAGTAAATAAGGGATTTTATTAAAATAAAGTCTATTTTGCAAATCTGTTTTTAAAAAATAAAATCTCTTTTTTTATCCTCTTTTTTCACATTGAGAAGCTCCAGCTCAGCCTAACCAGGGATCTAGGGATCTGCCTATGAACATTCTATTTTTTTTGGGAAGCTAAATAACAATTCTCACCTTTTGGAGATTTCCTGTCCTTCCCCTCTTTGCCTTGGGCTGGGATGAGCAACCCTGGTCCAAATATCAAGGAATTGATGCCAACCTTCCTCTGCAAAAACTGAGTCAAAACTCACCTGGAAACCCCACATTTCCAATATCCAGGTGCTCATTTAAGGAGAAGCTTTGCTTTCGAGACAGGGTGGGATGAAATAAGGGAAAGAGAAGGAGGAACAACAATTTTGGGGAAGATTTCATCTGTTTCAAGGAACGGGTAATTTCCCAGGAGCTCATTTGTATCTTTTCGTGACCCATCATGTCAGCACCAGGATGCAGGCCCCACTCCTCCATCCTCCAGCACAAGCCAAGGGGTGTTTCACATCACACCAGCCACACTCCTGAACAAATATACCTTTATTGGATATAGGTTTGGCTCCATAATGAAAATTGAGAATATAATTTGGTTTTTTTCCAAAAGGGCATTTATCCACTAATATACAAAAAGCCTCTATTTACGGCAAACAAAAATACAAAATATTCCTGATTTCTTGCAATGTGTCTTCCTTCTTTACGAAAAAAGAAAACTTTAGAAACATAGCTGATGTCTCTTTATTTTTTTTCCCTGGTATTTGTCCTGGCCTCCACAACCCTGCCTCAGTCTTTTTTGGTCAGAAGCAACTGATCCCAGTAAGACATGGAAAGCAGACAAAAGTCCATGTTTGCTCATCCATCCTCCTCTTTTTGGCCAGATCCATGAGCAGAAACTCTGTGGGGATATTCCAAAGCACCAGTGCTGGGCAGGAAAGCAGCTCCACGCCGTGCTGGGTCAAAGCAAGCAGGAATATTCAGGATGAGCCTGGATTGCTTGGTCTGCCATGAGTTCAGCCTCTGGGCCAGTGGGGAATATCAGGAATTATTATGTGCCTGTGGGTATTGATGGCAAAATTTTGGGCATTATTAATACCTGTGGGTATTGATGGCAAAACAAAACTCATCCTCCTCCTCCTCCTCCCGGGGTGGGGCTTGGCTTTCAAAGGAAAAATAAAAGAAGAAAACAAGAGACCTGAAGGGCACCAGAGAAACCTGGTCTGAGGAACCTGAGGGATGCAAAGATTAAAGGTGCAGAGCGAATCCCACGGGGCTTGGGGGCCAGCGTGGGCATTCCCCCGGTGCTGCCTCTTCCTTCACCGCCCACGGGAAAACAAAGCCACTTTACCTTCAAAAGTCGCTCTGGCAGGGAGGGGTGGGAGGCACCCGCTAAAGAGAGTCCACAGCAAGACGCACCTTGAAAAATGCCCTGAAATCCTGAGTCACCTTTAAAACAGCGCTTTGGGGTTTGTTTTGTTTTAGGTCTTCACCCGCGTGGTGAGGTCTGAGTCCGATCTCTCCCTCCCACCGCGCCCCCCGGAGCAGCGCTCGGGGCCGGGGGGCGTCAATTGCGGGGCACCTACTGGAAATTAAACACCGCCTCGGAGAAGTGCAGAGGGAAGCAGGAGAGGAAGGGGATGCCGATGTGGTAAAGCCTCCCGTGCACCTGGGAGTCAAGCATGAGCGAGGCGTTGAGGGCCGGCCCGAAGCCGCCGCTGGCCACCAGGGAGCCGGCGGGGCTGTCCCGGGCCGCCTTGGGGGCTGCCCCGGGGGGCGGCGGCCGCAGCCCCCGCGCCAGGATGCTCTCGATGCTGAAGCTGCGGCCCCGGGGGCCGCTCTTGTGCGGCGGGGCCGCAGCAGCGGGGAGCGGGGCCGGGCCCCCGGGGGAAGCCGCTGTCCCCCCCCTGCCCGGCCGCGGGGCCGCCGCGTCCCCCGGCGCTGCGGCCGCGCCGCCCTTGGCCCGCTTGGGCTCGACGGGGCGAGCGGGCGGCCCCGGCTGCTCGCCAGCCTTGGCGTCCGGAGGGGCCGCGGCTTTGGGCTTCCTCTTCCTGCGGCGGTAGTTGCCGTTCTCGAACATGTCCAGGCACCGCGGGTCCAGGGTCCAGTAGCTGCCCTTGCCCGGCCGCCCCTTCTCGCGGGGCACCTTGACGAAGCAGTCGTTGAGCGAGAGGTTGTGGCGGATGCTGTTCTGCCAGCCCTGCTTGTTGTCGTGGTAGAAGGGGAAGCGGTCCATGATGAACTGGTAGATACCGCTGAGGGTCACCTTCTGCTCCGGAGCCTCTTTGATGGCCATGGCGATGAGGGCGATGTAGCTGTAGGGGGGTTTCTGGGGAGGGTCCTGCCGGGATATCGCCCCCCCGGGGGCGAAGCCGAGCGCTGCCGGCAGGTAAACCATGGACGGGCTGCCCAGCGGGGAGAGGTGGCTGCCGTAGATGTGGCTCATCTCCGGCGGTCTCGCAGCTCCGCGTCTTCCCCCTCGGAGCCGAGCGAAGGGACGGGGCAGGGCAGGAGCGTGGGGCGAGTCCACCGGGGAGCTGTTTGTGCGAGCTCAGCTCCCAGCCCTGCCTGAAGGAGCTCGCTCTGCCTCTGTCCCTGCTTCATAGCTCTTAAAAAAAAAAAGAAAAAAAAAAAAAAAAAAAAAGAGGAAAAAAAAAAAGTTAAATAATTGTTGTAAGTTTGCTATTATATGTTGACTTAGCGCTGGAAAATAAATTGTCTCTGATAAACAGTCGTTTGTGTTCTCAGCCCACCCACATTAATTAAAATTTCATTGCTACAAAACTCCGAGCTCTCTCCACGTGTCTCGCTGGTACCAGCCAATGGTCTCCGGGTTATTCCTTCATTTGTTTATAGAATTAGTCTGTTGATAAGTCTGCCCACCCAAGTCGAATCAAGCTGTGTTTATTTGGAAAAATTTCCGGGCACCCAATATATAAACGCACTGATCTGATGTTTGAAATATCACGTCCACCCTTTGACGCTGTAAGCACACACAGCAGAGCAGGATGTACACTGCTGGAGCTGGGGAGCAGCGGGCAGGGATCCCCGCAGCAAAAGTGGGACATTAAACAACACTAAAATTAAAAAAAAAAAATAAAAATGAAGAAGAGAAAGGGGTGGATGAGGGGAGGAGGCAGAGCTGCGATGGCGAGGGAGGAAAAGGAAAGGGGGGCTCAGGTGTGGAGGTGTCCCACCTCCCACTGCAGGGGGTTTTCCACCCCAAGGAGACCCCCGGGGACGGGCGAAGGGGGACCCCCGGCCCAGCCCCGCTCCCAGCCCGAGCAGGCAGAGCTGCGCCGGGGGAGACTGCAGCAAAAGGGGAATTTGGCAGGCCCGGGAGGAGGCTCAGTATTTGTGAATGCGGGCCTGTTGCTTTATATTATGTACTTTCCTGTTTATAACAAGGAGGGGGATTATAACAACTTTACAAGTGCACACAGCTGGCCGGTGCTTACATTAGGAATTTGTGATGCTCTTTTTCTGTATAAACGTCCAGGTTTGGGTTTGGGGCTGTGTTTTTTGTTGTCGGATTTTTTTTTTTTTTTAATTTACTGACGTAACAGCTTTAATCCGAGGGCCCCAAGGGATTCCGATGCAGTTGGAGGTGTCGCCTGTGTCCCCAGTCCCCCGCGGGTTTAGATCCCTGTTCTGTGGAGCATCTTTTCTCCGAGGGAGGGAAGAAAAGGCCTGAGGGGGATCCTTTCTCCTTCAAAGAGAAATATCCCAACAGCACAGCTCCCACGAGGCTGCTGGGATTTTTACCTGGCAGGAAAAGGTACAAGCCGAGCACCGGGTGTCCCCCAGCACCACCCGGTCCTGGCGATGCCTCCACCTCCCCATCCCCGGATTTCTCCGCAAGTTCCCCTTCACCCGTGAGGTTTCTCTCCCAGTGTCGCTCCCCTGTCGGGAGAAGGATTTTCATCCCCGAGGATGCCGTGGAGCTCCGGATGGGTCCTGAAAGCTGCAAACCTCCAGGAGAGCCTGGGAAACGCAGCCGGGGTGCGCAGGGAGGCGACTTCTCTGGCTGGGGTGTGGGGGTCTCCCCTCTCACTGGCTGGGCCCACTCGTGGGAGGGGAAATCACCCCTCTAACACCGCCCTCGCCCGAAATTCCGCATCCCTCCCGCGCCCTGCGCACCCCCGCCGGTCCCCGGGAGCTCCAACACCCGCCCGCCGTGCCGAAAGCGCAATAAACCCCCAAATAAATAAATAAAAAGAGGTGAAAGGAGGGATCTGGGGGCTCACATCCTCTCGACACTGGGGAGCAGCACGCCCGGGCAGCCTTCCCGCCCCTGGAGCATCCTCGCCGGGGAGGGATGGAGCAGAGCGCGGCGCATCCTCAGAGCAGCCGGCCGAGGGTCTTCCCCCCCCTCACCCTCCTCCTCTCCCCACCTCGGGGAGTCCCCCGCTCCTTGAGACACTCCAGGCACGGATTAGTAAAATAATAAATACTCGCGTGTGCGGCAGGAGACAGTCACACGGGCTCCCGCTCTCTCCCCGAGCTCCCTCCCCCAGTAAAATTCTCGATTCCTCCCTTGTTTTCCCCTCTTGGCGGTGGGAAATCCTTGGAGGCGGGGATGCGGCTTTTCTCTCCGTTCCTTCTTCCCGGCTTATGTGCTGCGTGTTATCCCTGTTATCCCTTTCCTGCCGGCGGCATCGCTGGAGCTCCTGAGCTGCGTTATCCGCACGGGATCAGCCTCCGAGCGGCTCCGACGGCTGCGGGGGGGGCGGAAAAGCGACACAGAGGGGTTCTTGGTGATGTTGGTACCGCCGCTCTTTCTCTAAACGGTAAAAAAACAAACAAACAACGCAGAGCCGGCGATGGAGCCGCTCCTGGGTGGGTTTTCCCTCCTCTCAAGCTGGCGAGCCCCTTTTAAAGCGGCGGCGAGGAGAGGTTCCGCCCGGAGCCCCCGGCGGGAGCAGGGCGCAAATGAGCTCTCCCCATTCCTGCTGCATCCCGGGAAACGGGGGAAGAAGGGGTGGAAATCAGCGCTCCCCATCCCCAAGGATGGGGGAGAGCAGGGTTGTCAATCAGTGATTCCCACTCCTGCTGCATCCCAGGATGGGGGAGCAGGATGTAAATCAGTGCTTCCCATTCCTGCTGCATCCCTATCCTGGGGGGAAGAACGGGTGTGAATCAGATCTCCCCATTCCTGATCCATCCCGGAAAATGAGGAAGAAGGGGTGTAAATCAGTGCTCACCATTCCTGCTGTGTGCCGGGATGGGGGGAGCAGGGCAAAAATCAGGGCTCCCCACTCCTGCATCCCAATCCTGGGAGCAAGAAGGGGTGTGGATCAGAGCTCCCCATTCCTGCTGCATCATGGGAAACGGGGAAATAAATCAGTGGTCCTCTCTCCTGCCTTAGTCCTGCCCGGCGGAAATGGGGCTGTACATCAGTGCTCCCCATTCCTGCAGCAACCCCGGGATGTGGGGAACCCAAAATCAGAGCTCCCCAGTCCTGCTGCATCCCGGCCTGAGGGGGAACAGGGCCAAAATCAGAGCTCCCCATTCCTGCTGCATCCCAGCCTGAGGAGGAACGGGAATGTGAATCAGAGCTCCCCACTCCTGCTGCATCCCGGCCTGAGGAGGAACGGGAATGTGAATCAGAGCTCCCCACTCCTGCTGCATCCCAGCCTGAGGAGGAACGGGAATGTCAATCAGAGCTCCCCACTCCTGCTGCATCCCGGCCTGAGGAGGAACGGGAATGTGAATCAGAGCTCCCCACTCCTGCTGCATCCCGGCCTGGGCTCCCTCTGGAATGAGCTCCCGGCAGGAGCTGCCCGCCCCTCGCCCCTGGCCGGGCACGGAGCTGCCCGGACGCGAGGTGGCTCGGTACTGGCCCGGGATGAGGGATGTATTTCCTTCTCTCCCGGCCTTCCAGTGCCAGGTATGGATTTCTGCAAAGTCCCTTTGAAAATGACGGAAGAGCTCATGGCCTTCCTCAAAAACCTCCTGGCCGGCGCCTTCCCACAAACTCTGGGGAAGGTGGGGTTGATTGGGAGGGACGAGACAGCTCGTGCTGGGCTGTGCAGAGCCCTGGGGGGATTCCTGAGGGGAATGGATTTCACCCGGGGCCTGGAGCACCAGGGGAACGCTCCCTTCACTGGCTATAGGGACCAGATAGAAACCCGCCGGCTCTTCTCCCCAAAACCGAAACTGTCTGGGGTTTTGGACAAGTTTGTAAACCCGGTGGTGAATGGCAACACGAGAAAAAAATTTATGAAACCCATCCACAATCCTCATCCTCTTCCTGGAGCCACCCTGAGCCCTGGTCTGGGGCCACCGGCCCCGCAGCAGCATCAGCCGGTCCCCGAGGGCCAATCCCGGCCCTCTGACCTGCGGGGAGAGCGGCTCTGGGGGGCTTCATGCTGCTCCTTCGATAGGCTGCAGAGCCAAATCTGGTCATAGCTGCCTTCAAAAGTTACTCTGGGCCTTTGTCCTTCCTTCACTTCTTCCCCTCCGCTCCGGCCAGGCTGGAGTCACCTGTCGCGACAGACTCCGATCGCCGTATCGAGCTCCCTGTCGCAGCTTTTAAACAGAGCCACCAAAGGATCCCCGCGTCCCGCACGGGGCTTCGCTTCTCCTGCGGCACCAGCCCACCCCAAAGGGCTCTCCTGCCACACCAGCCCACCCCAAAGGCTCTCCTGCCACACCAGCCCACCCCAAAGGGCTCTCCTGAGACACCAGCCCATCCCAAAGAGCTCCCCTGAGACACCAGCCCACCCCAAAGGGCTCTCCTGAGACCCCAGCCCACCCCAAAGGGCTTTCCTGAGACCCCAGCCCACCCCAAAGGGCTTTCCTGAGACCCCAGCCCACCCCAAAGGGCTCCTCTGAGACCCCAGCCCAACCCAAAGGGCTCTCCTGAGACAGCAGCCCATCCCAAAGTGCTCCCCGTGGGATGCTGGGGGTGACTGGGGACGCGGGACAGGACGGGACCCAGCAAAGGGACGATGCTCGCAGCCCCCGCAGGAGCTCTCCAAAGGGACAGGAACTAGGGACAGGGGACGGGAGCGGTGCAGATCCCGTGCTGGAGTGTCCTGCCGGGGCGAGGTGGGCAAAGAAACACCAAAAAGGAGGTTTTGGGGCAAAAGGGATCCCAGGAACTGTCCAGCAGCAGCGTGGGGGATGGTCACAGAGCCCTGGGGGTGTCCCGGATCCCGGTACCGCATCCCATCCCTGCCTGAGGAAAAGGGTCCCCGAGTGCCCGGAGCCCTGGTGGGAAGATGTGGGAGCAGCGACGATCCCGGGATTTCTCGAGGAGTGTGGGAAAACCCCCAGCAGACACCTGACTTCAGTCATCTCCCCCCACAGCGTCCCCGGGATCCACGCAGGAAAAAAATCCCATGGGAAGAAGGTCTGGACCAGGGAAGAATTCTTTCCCAATTCGTATTTTTTTCCCCTTTTCCTCCTATGTATTTACTTTTCACCATTTTACTCACTTTATTTCCCTATTTTTTAAATCTTTTACAGTCTGTATTTTCCCTTATTAAGAGAGCACTTTGACTTTTATTTCATAAAAAAATAAAAATAAGAAGAAAATATAAAATTAAATAAAAAGCACCCTCTGAAAGCAAGGAAAAACGGCAGGGAGCTTTTTTACAAGAACGCTCCTTAAAATATACATCAAGTGAGGCTCAGGCATTTTTTCCTCATTTAAATTGAGAGTTTCTGTGCTTTTTGCCAGCTTTCAAGAGCAGACGGAATTTAATGGGTCAAAACCAATTTAGATCATCGATTTCAACAGCCTGACGTGGGTATAACCCCTCCCGAAGCCAAAAAAAAAGGGTTTTGAGGGGCACTGGGGGGCGGCGGGAGGTGGAATGGGGGCACGGTTGGGATTTATCCCCTGGAAATGCTGGATGGATGTGATTTTACAGCTGGGAAAGGAGCCTGGCTCCAGAGGGCTGGGTTTGAAAAGTTCCAAAAACTTCCCGAACTCTGCTTTAGGCTCTGCCGGCATTCCCGGGATTTCAGGTTTGCTAAATCCGGCGTTTTGCCCTGGATTAAAGCTGCTTGAACAGGTTAAAGGATGATTTGGGAAAAACCAGAATATCTGGCAGTGCCCGGCTTTGTGAACAGGAGCTTAAATAGATGAAGAGAAAGTTAAAATCAGCCAATTCTTCAAACAAGAGAGGATCTCAAAACTGAAATTATTCTCGAGTGAACTTTCCACCTTTCAAAGACTCCGCGGCGAGGCCGGGTTTAAATGATCGCTCTCCCTCCCAGGCACTCGGGATTCCTTTCAAGAAAACCAAATAAATAAATAAATGGATTTTTAGGGGAGGTAGGGGGTGATTTCTGTCCTGGAAAGAGGCGGCTCCGGGCGCGGAGCCCCGCGCTCGCAAGGACGGGGCGAGAGGAGCAGAAATTCCCCTCCCTGAGCCTCCTGTTTTCCCCATCGCAGGCCTGGGAAAACTCCCGAAATTTCCCTCTGGCAGGGATTCGGGATTTTTGGGGGCTCAGCCCTGCGGGGTTTTCCCTTCCCCTCCTCCCCAGTTGTACAATTCCAGCTCTTCACGTGAATTCAACTTTTTCTCCAAGAAAGAAACCTTCAGGAAAACCGCTTTGTTTTAAAAAAACAACCACTGCCACGTTTTCTGTGTGAAGGAAAGGTGAAGGGAGAAAAAAAATTTAAGAAAAGCTGTTAAAAAAACCCCAGTTTATACACAGAGAAGCGCCAGACTTGGAGCAGAAAAAACCAGCATGGATTTATTTTAAGGTAAGTACAACAATTAGGACCACATAAGACAAACGAACTTCGAAGCAGGTTAAAGCAAATAGTCCTTAGGAATGGTAAAGGTGAAATCTATTATACAAAACATCACACGTCGTAAATAATAATAAAAAAGTATCAGATACTTTGTCTATTTTTTTTTCCTTAAAAAAAAAAAAATCCACCAGCAAAAAATAAATTATTTCCTCGTCTTGCGAAAAGAACAGCTCTAAAACGAAAGAAAAATCTATTGCATAATTGTACACAGAAGAAGAAGAAGAAGAAGAAGAAATCACTTGTCATTAATTTGGAAGTTAGGAACTGTTGGGCGAGACAAAAATAATCCAGTGAACTCAACTTTAAATATTATATTAATGGCTCTGAAAATCAGCCTGATTAGAAATCCACATATTTTTTACAGCACAACAGAGAACTCAAAAAATACCCAGGACATATATTTATATATATATTTATAAACTTTTTTTTTTCCTTTTAAAACGTATAAATGGTCGTTGTGATATTGGTCCATAACTTATTTTTCTGAGACCCCCTATACTTTAGCATATAAAATTTGCCACTTTTAGATAGACATATATATATATATAATTTTTTTAACTTTTTTCTTTTCTTTCTTTTTTTTTTTTATTTCCTTTTCTTTTTCAAATGAGAGATCCCCCTTTTATCAAGTAAAATATACTTGTCCGGGATTTAAGGAGGCCCAAAAACGAGGCTTTTGGGATCTTCAAAACTCTGTGGCCACAAAGTCCACGGGGAAGCTGTCAGATTTCTTTTTATTGGTGTGGGTTTATTTCTCCCGATTTTTTTTTAATAATTATTATTATTAATAATAATTTTTTTATTTTGTTTTTCTTTTTAATGGGCCTAAGCGGGGGGCTGGCGGCTACTCAGTACTTAGTGCAGTCGTAGGAGTAGGGGGCGGCGTGGCGATATAGGGAGGGCGCGGATCTGTAGGGGATCTGACAGGCGGAGTTGCTGCTCACCTGATGCTCGCTCAGCGCCGCGCTCTCCATCCCCAGCCGGTGCGACGTGAACATTTCCCGCACGTTGGGAAAAGTCTGCTGCTGAGAGCCGAAAGTGTGCCCGGGCAGGTGGCTCAGCTCAGCGCCGTGGTTGAGGTACCAAGAAGCCGCGGGCTGTCCCCCCGCCGCCCCTCCGCCGCCGCCGCCGCCGTGGGGATGCCCGGTACCCAGCGCTCCGTCCTGCCCCGCGGGGAGGCTCAGCGTGCCCAGCGGCGACGGGGCGCCCGTGGGATGCTCTGCCAGCCCGTCCTCCAGCGGAGCGCACATGTGCGCCGGCCTGTCGCCGCTGTAGAGGCTCATGGCCCGCATGCTGCAGTGGTAGCTCCCACTAGTGTCCAGCGCCTGGCTGCACGCCGCGCTGTAGCCCGACGGCTGCCCCGCGGGGTAGCCCAGAGCCAGCCCGCCGCCCGTCCTGCCCGAGGCGGCACTCACCGGGCTCAGGTCCCCCGCGGGGGAAGTCCGCAGGGTCATGATGCTCTCCACGCTGAAGCCCGGCAGCCCGTTGCCGGCCGGGTGATGCTCGGGCAGCGCCGCGTCCGGAGAGGCGGCGGCGGGGGGCGAGGCGGCGCTGCGGGGGCTGTCCCGCAGGGCCCCGCCGCTGGCCGGGCTCAGCGTCTCCACCTTGGTGATCACGGGCAGCTCGGGAGACGCCGTCTCGCTCTTGATCACCACCTTCTTCTCGGAGGCCGGCGCCGAGGCGGAGGAAGAGGAAGAGGAGGAGGAGGCTTCCTTGGGGAGGTCGGCGCCGGGCAGCCCGGGGGGCTTGGGCTGCTCCTTCAGCAGCCGTTCCCGGGCCTCCTCTTTCTCCTTGGAGACATCCTTCTTCTTGAAGCGTCTCCGGCGGCGCAGGAAGCTGCCGTTCTCGAACATGTTGTAGGAGTCGGGGTCCAGGGTCCAGTAGCTGCCCTTGCCCGGCTTCTTGTCGTCGCGGGGCACCTTGACGAAGCACTCGTTGAGTGAGAGGTTGTGGCGGATGCTGTTCTGCCAGCCCTGCTTGTTCTCTCGGTAGAAAGGGAAGCGGTCCATGATGAACTGGTAAATCCCATTGAGCGTGATCTTCTTGTCGGGGGCATTCTGGATGGCCATGGTGATGAGGGCGATGTAGCTGTAAGGTGGCTTCACCAGGTCCTTGGGGGCGGTGGGTTGGTGCGGGTGGTAGGGGCCGTAGGAGCGCCCCATGCCCGCCGCGTACTGCTCGGCGTGGCCCGAATAGACGCTCATGGGGTTGCCCATGCCGCCGTACGTCCCGGCAGCCCGGTAGTAGTTCTGCTCGCTTAAATACGGCACCACTCCCAAAGCGTTGGGGTCCGAGACGGAGTAGCGAGCCTGCATCATGGAGAGGGGCTTGCCGCGGCCGGGGAGGATAGGAGGAAGAGGAGGACGGTGGAAGGGCCTCACCCCCGTCCGGGACCCCTCCGCGGAGAGGGGAGAGAGGGAGAGAGCGGGAGAGAGAGAGAGAGAGAGAGTCTCGGAGCCGAGCTAAATCCCAGCGTGTCCTCTAGCAGCGGCACCGCAGCGGCATCCTCCGGGTCGCCGGGGGCAGGGTGGTCTCTGGCGGCCTCTCCCTCCCTCTGTATGACTGTGATTCTGCTACACACGCCTACGGCCCGCGGCGGCGGCGGGCACTGCTGCGGGGAGCTGGGCCGGGGGGAGCCTGTTCTCGCAGGAAAAGGGAATTTCTTTTAAAAAAAAAAAAAAAAAAAAAAAGAAGAAGCGAAAACAAAACAAAAACGAAGAATAAAAAAAAATAGAATTTTTTTTTTAAAAATAAAAAGAAGGAAAAGCAGCCTTGCTGAAAACCCAGTCCTTGTCACAAGAACGGCCCGAAGCGTTCCGGAGCCCCCGGAGGGGTGCGGGAGCCGCCGAGCTCCCTCCCGGCCGCGCTGCGCAGCTTCAAAACTCTCCCCGCGCCGCCGCCGCGCTTTTACTCCCCGCTGGCCCCGCCCCCCGCCGCGGCCGCCAGCCAATGGGAGCGCGCGGCGCCGCGGCCGCAGCCAATGGGAGCGCGGGACGCGGCGGCGCTGGCGAGCGGCCCCCGCGCGCTCCCGGGCCGGGCCGAGCCCCGCTCCGGGCACCCCCGGCCCCCTCGGCAGCGCGCTCTGCCTTTCGGCCCCAAAAAACAGCCCCGAGCCACCGGGGGGACCTGCCCGCTGCCCGCCCCGAGCTAACAGAGCACGCTGTAAGAGCTGTTCGCAGGCAGGTTGATGCCCGGCACGGCGGGAGGGGTCGCGCCGCGGTGCCGCTATCACGGTGTCGCTGTGCCCCGCAGGTCCCGCGTTCGCATTTTTAAATATATTTTAAACATATTTAAGTGAGATGCCACGGAGAGGCCGCTGGGTGCCCGCCCGGTGCCGGTGACACCGAGCCTCGGCCCCGCTGGCGCCGTCGCTGCGGGTTCAGAGGTTCCTCTGTCGCTTTGGGGGAGTTTGGGGATATTTTATTATTATAGGAAAAGAACAAAACCGACAAAAAACAGAGAGCGCGTTTAAGTGTCTATTTATTTCTTTTCCTTGCGGGCACTGAGGTGGATTTTCTCGTGCCTGTGAAATCCGCCCCTCTGCCTTCTCCCTAATGAGTTCATTAGAGGCAATCAGAGTGGGACAATTAGGGACGCATGGTGACAAAGTGTAAACTCAAGTGTTGGGGGAAACTGCTGCGAATTGTTCTGTTCCATCCGAGAGAAGCGTGGATCTGTCGGGCGAAGGAACCGAGATGGGAAAGCAGCGATTTCCCCACTCCGCAGGAAAAAAAATAATAAATCAGAATATATCTATAATCAAAAATAGCGCTGCAAAATAGATTCGAGACAGGAAAGAGCGAGATAAGGACGAAATGAATTTGCTGTCGCTTCTGCTGGGTTTTTTTCCGCCGCCTCTCCCGATCCTGGCTGCTGCCGCTCTGATTCCTGAGCGGTGATTTTGGGGTTTCTTACACTGTAATTTTGCCTTGCCCTCCTCGCAATTTGTGTGGTTTCGTAAGGCTTTAAACAAAGATATATATATTTTATTTTTTTTTTTTCCCCAAAAGTCGGGCTGGGATTTTGGCTGGCTGCTGGGACCGAGGGTCCCTTTCCCGCTCGCAGCCGGGGCTGTGAGACCGCAGCCGGCTCCGGCCGTGGGAACCCGGCGGGGCTGTTAATTACCGGAGATTTTCTTAATAAGAAAGGAAACGATTTTATTCGATAACTGAGGGGAGGAAAAAAAATTCAATTATGAGACAGCTCCTCTACAAGAAGGGATGGTTTAAAATGATCTGCGATGGAAAAATTGATTGGGAAGTTTCTCCGGGAGCTTCAAAATTGTTATTTAATTTTGACGGAAATAATTTTGAATGTTCAGGGAGGGTTTCGTCCGCCGAGAAAATATTTTGTTTGGGAAAACAAATAGTGAATTCAGCGAGATAAGCTGGTACTTTTCATGTAAATGTATGACCATAAGAGAAAACTTCTATTTTTTTTTTTTCTGGAATAATTTGAGAACGACTTCACACTTTTATGTTCGGTTTTCAAATAAATCACGTTTCTCGTAACAATTTGGGCTGTGTCTTAGCGTACACAAGCACATGGGATTTCTTTAACGATATAAGTTTATAAAATGCAGGAATTTTTAAATGCAGAGCTTGAGCAATGCCACCCCTGCGGTGTCCCAGAGCTGTCCCTTCCTAGAAATATCCTCGATGGAATCTTACCTCTCCTCGGCTGAAAACTTTACCGAGCTGAATTTCTACAGAACCCCCAGAAGCAGCAAAAAGTTCTTTGCTTGCTGCAGCTGGACACCGAGCAGAGACTGAACCAGAGGGCACGGAAAAGCCCAAAATTCGAATGGCTCAAAGGAAAATAATAATAATAATAATAATAATAATATTAAAAATAATCAGCATTATGAAAAATACGGGGGTGAGCTCAGGGTGAGGAGCTCCTCCAGGAGGAGAGCGGGAGGCGCTTGGAAATGCGGGATTTCCCCCGGGGGCTCCCTTCTCCCGGTTCTCCGGGGGAGCCGCCGGTTTTCCTCTCGCAGCCTTTACCGGCAGCGCTCGGGGCGCCCCGGGGACCGCTCCCAGTGTCGCTCCCGGGTTGTTCCCGGTGTCATTCCCGGGCCGTTCCCGGTATCATTCCCGGGCCGTTCCCGGTGTCGTTCCCGGGCCGTTCCCGGTGTCATTCCCGGGCCGTTCCCGGTATCATTCCCGGGATGTTCCCGGGCCGTTCCCGGTATCATTCCCGGGCCGTTCCCGGTGTCATTCCCGGGATGTTCCCGGGCCGTTCCCGGTATCATTCCCGGGCCGTTCCCGGTGTCATTCCCGGGCCGTTCCCGGTGTCGCTCCCGGTGCCGCTCTGGTCTCACCTGCCCGAGGGGGCTCCGCGCGGCGTGTGTCGCCCCCCAGGGGACACCGCGGGGACTGCAGCGCTCCCCGGCACCGCCCGGGACAGGGACAGGACACGGGACAGGGGGACAGAGATGGGGACAGGACACGGGACAGGGACAGAGGGACAGAGATGGGGACAATGAGAAACTGAGCAGGAAAAGAGGAAAGAGGGAGAAGTGTGGGAGAGACGATGGAGGTGGGAAGAACGGAGAGAGAGGATGAGTGGAGAAAATAAGTGAGCAAAGGGAGAGGAAAAGTAGGGAAGAAATGGAGAGAAGGGAAGAGAGAAAGGAAGGAAGGAAAGAATGAGGGGGAAAAGAGGAAGAAGGAAGGAAGGAAGGAAGGAAGGAAGGAAGGAAGGAAGGAAGGAAGGAAGGAAGGAAGGAAGGAAGGAAGGAAGGAAGGAAGGAAGGAAGGAAGGAAGGAAGGAAGGAAGGAAGGAAGGAAGGAAGGAAGGAAGGAAGGAAGGAAGGAAGGAGGGAAGAAAGGAAGGAAGGAAGGAAGGAGGGAGGGAGGGAGGGAGGAGGGAGGGAGGGAGGGAGGGAGGGAGAGGGAGGGAGGGAGGGAGGGAGGGAGGGAGGGAGGGAGGGAGGGAGGGAGGGAGGGAGGGAGGGAGGGAGGGAGGGAGGGAGGGAGGGAGCGAGCTCTGTCTAGCACCAGTCCAGCCAAGACCCATTGATGCACATTAATTTCTCCCAGTTTTGCACCTGTTCTGGAGAGGGCAGGAACCTCTGGCTGGTCCATCCCAATTTCCCAGACATTGCTGGGCTCATGCAGGCCAGCCCAGGCCAGCCCCACCTGCCTTAAGGTGCCTCCTTCACCGGGTTATTTCATAAACACAAAAATTCACTCATACACTCTTTATTCACACATGGAAATCCACGCTGCTTTCATTAATAAAAACGTCATTAAAAAATGCATCCCTTTAAAACCCTTTTCAAAATTTTCACTACTGACCCCCGGGCAGAGCATTATGGCTGGTTTAAAGCTCCTTTTTGGGTGCATTTGGGCTGATTTTCGTGTCTGTACTGGTGTGTTCAGTTCCAAGGAAAGATTCCTGTAGCACAAGGAGTTTCTTTCTGCATTTTTCCCAGGGTTTGGGTTCGTCTGATTCATCTGTCCCTCCCTTTTTCTAGGTGTTTCCACAAGTTGTGGGTGTTTCAGCGGAGAGCTGCTTTTTGTTTGTTTCAAAATGCCAGATCCTTTCTTAACCTCTTCCACGGAAATATTCAATTCAGATTGGTAAAAATGGTTAAAAAAAGCAATTCAGGCACATCCAAAGGTTGATTTAATTTATAATAAAGATGTGATAGCCTTGTCTGCTTCCAAAAGAGAAGAGGCTCACCTGTGGCAGCTGTGTGAGCCGCTCCAGGCTGCAGTGACAGAAAAGACCCTGCAAAAGGAATTTGGAGCAAATTTAAGCCCTGTGGAGACAAACCAGGGAATTGAACCAGCAGGAAAAAATGCCACCTATCAGCCAACTCCTCATTTTTTTAAGGCAAACCCCCCTGATTTGCAGAAAACAGCTCGGGCCCTCTTTTCTGGAAGCAAATCCTTGGAAGGAGCAGCTTAGCTGAGCGTGGAGGGAGATGTAGGTGGTCCAGAAGGATTGTTAATGGATTAATTAATTACCAGCACTGCTCTCCCTCCCTCGCTTTCCCTTCCTTGGGGTGGGAGCGAGTCCCAGCTGGGCTGGGGATGTTGGGTGACAGTGGCCAGGCAGTGCTGGCACTCCCAGCCCCAGGAATCGCTTCTCCAGGGACAGAGGGGTCACCGGCAGCTTTCCATGAGTAGGAAATGCAGGAATGAGCTCCCAACACCTCGTCCCAGCTCCTCATGGGTGGTCTGCTGTGCCTGGAAGGATTCCCACTGGCTCCAGCGGCATTCCGAGCCAAGGAAAGGCTCTTCCCAAACCCCATCGCAGCACCAGCGCTCCAAAACCTTCCTTTTATTTTTTGTTTGGATGCTTACAAGTGAAAAGGTGAAGCATTTTATCACGATATGCCGGGTATTAATCCAAATTTGGGAATTGCTCAGAGCTGGAGGGGGAATTCCTTCAGACTCCTGAACTTGGCAGAGTCTTGGCCTTAGTGGAGGAAAAAAACCCTCAGAAAAGGAGTTTGCATCTGCGACCGCTCAGAGAGGAGCATCTGAATTTGTTCCGCTTTTTTGGGCTGGCACAGCCACAGCCGGCCCTGAGGATCCGCAGCATCCAAACCGAGCATAAATCGAGGACATTTCCCCTCTTCCTGCCACACTTTAAAATAAACCTTCCTTGTTTCATTGTTCCCATAACCCCTCCGTCCTGCTCCGCTCAGCAATGTCGGAATCCTCAGCATCCTCCCTCTTCTTAGGGCAGTTTCAGTGGAATATATTAATTCTATAAATAATAAATCATGCAAACAAATCATTTATTATCCAATTAAAGGCGAGCAAGAAGTGAACTTTCGGGAAGCCAGCAGACTGGGCAACCCACGTAGAGGCTGGATATTGTTTTATTCACCACCAGCCAATTTTAAATGGAAAAGTAATTAACGTGAGGGATTATTTTACAAAAAACAAGGTGGTATTTCATCCCCAGCCACAAGACGTGGTGGAAAACCCATGGTATTTGTATAACGCGGGCCGAAATCTCACATTAATACGCCAGCACGGCCTTTTTTATGTTTAATTCCAGAAATAAATCGGGCCCTGAGCGACATTCCTTCACCCTGCTCCCTCAACTTTGCCTTCGAGGCGTTTTGAGCCCTCAGCGCCGCCGTAGCCGCCGTGCGCGCGCCGGAGGGGGTGTGTCCTATTCAGAGGCCCCGCCCCTCCGGTCTGATTTTAATAAAGGGGCGGGGGCAGTGATACAGTGACGTCACAAATAGGGGGCGTGGCGAGGCGTGGTTGTGACGTCAGTGTTGAGGAGCGTGTGGGGGCGGAGCGGCAGTGACGTCACGGGGCGGTGGAGAGCGGCAGAGCGGGGGGATGGCGGTGACGTCACGGCCGGCGGCTGAGGGCGGCGATGGCGGTGGCGTCACGGCGATGGCGGCGCCGGGCCGGGCGCTCACCTCAGGGCCCTCCTCCAAGTGGGACATCCGGGAGAAGGTGTGGGAGCACCTGGAGGCCTCCGGTCTGGCCGAATTCCCGCGGCCCGTGCGCGGCCGCATCCCAAACTTCAAGGTACCGGCGGCTGCCGGCGCTGGGCCGCCTCCTGCTGCTCCTTCCTTCCCTCGCCTCGGGGCCTGCCCGCTCTGCAGCCCGGGCCGGGATGGGCCCCCAGTCCCCCCCAGACCCCCCAGCAGCCCTCGAAGGAGAGAAAACAAAGCCGCCCTGTCGGTGAGGCACAGACTGGTTTGAATTGGAAGGGAACGTAAAACTCATTCAGCAGGGACACCTTCCACTATCCACTGTTGCTTCAAGTCCTGGCCAGCCTGGCCGTGGATGTTTCCAGGGATTAACAGGAAATTACCAGCCCCTCAATTAAAAATGTGCGGAGATCAGCCTCTCTAGAGGGTGAAAGGTTCTAAATTGCCCATCTCAGCTGCGAGCTCTCTGATCCGCTGATATTTTATGCAAACAGGGCGCCTCCCATGCTGCCACGAGGCTTCTGGGCTTGCAGGAGTTCCAGGCTGCCTGTACAGTAAAAATAAACCCCGATGCTCCCCAGAGGAACGCCCGCTTCCTAACGCTGGAAGTAAGTGAAAATGTTCTCCTCTTGGCTCCTTCCCTCTCTCAGGGCTCTCTCCAGGCCTGCTGCTCTCTCAGGGAGCTGGATGCGTTCAGCAGAGCACGGGAGGTGAAGGTGGATCCTGACAAACCTCTGGAAGGTGCCCGGCTGGCGGCTCTGCAGGTAACAGTGCCTTGGCAGCCCTGAGGAGGGGCTGGGAGGGGACAGCAGAGCCTGGCAGCACCTCAGCAACACCGGGCACTGCATCTTCAGCAGTTCTGATGTGCAGCTCACTGCTGGACCTTGAGCCAATAGGTATCATGGAATGGTTTAGGTTGGAAGGGATTTGAAGTATAATTCAGTTCCAGCCTCCTACCTTCCACTGTCCCAGGGTGCTCCAAGCCCTGGACACTTCCAGGAATCCAGGGGCAGCCACAGCTTCTCTGGGCACCTGTGCCAGGGCCTGCCCACCCTCACAGGGAGGAATTTCTCCCTAATACCCAATCTAACCCTGCCCTTTGTCAGTTTGAAACTAATATATCTTATAAAGCCATTTAGAGACATAGCTTTAAAGGACGGGATATCTTTAAAGGTGTGTCCTCAAATATCTTCAAATGTATGCCTTACCTTTTATTTCTTCAATAAACCTTTTAATGGAATTTTCCTGTATTTGGAGGAAATTAATATTACAACCACTACAGAATTAACAACACTAGCTACAACATAACAGATTAAATATTTGGCCATGTAGCTTTTGCTGTGTGACAGTAAAAATAGTTCTTCAGTGTAAAATGAAGCTTTTCATGTGGTTCCCCAGGCAAGGAAGACTTTGCTGGTTCCCACACCACGTCTGAGGACTGGGCTGTTCAATAGGATTGTTCCCCCTCCAGGTGCAACCAAGGAGATCCTGAGAAGATGTGCCACATCTCAGGTGGGAATGAGGGAGGGCTGAATTAACTTGTGGGACAGTGTGGGGTTAGGATGGACCAGCTGGAAGACCTGAAATATCTTCCTGTTAGGATGTTATTCCTGGGTTTGTGCACACAACTGCCATCGACAGGATTGAAATCAGGAGAAAATTTAGCCTTAGCAGGATGGTATTGATATTTCTCAGTGTTTTTTGGAAAATTATGAGCGACTTGAGGTGAGTTAGATTTTTCTTCAGGCTATTACATTGTGCAGTTTTAAGCTGCAGACCCCTCTGGGGAATATTTTGGTGCTCTTAAATGTTACCAGATAGGGAAGAGGAGTTTTTTTTTTAGAATACAGCATCCACAGACCCGTGAATTGTGGCATTTGCATGCAGTGAGGCGCAGGCACGTGGTGAGGTTTGATTTTGCAGCGCGGTCTCTTGCTGCCCTCTCGTGTTACAATCTCACTCCACAGCTGAAGGCTTTGGCCAGAAAACCCTGGCAGGTTTTATATCCATCTTTATTTGCCTTGAAAACCCAACTGCTACAGCATGAAGAGGTTACTATATGGATTTATTTCCTCCTTTATCTCCTGCTAAAGGCAATAAAGTTCTTCAGCAATGCCATAAACAACTGAGGTTGTAAATGGCTGGTAATTAGTGACTTTCTTTGTTGGAACTTCTATTGGAGTCATTAACTAATTAAGCTGTTCAGGGTTGAAGAGCACTTTTGAAAGAGACCTTTCTCTTGGCCTGCTGTCTGATCTGGGCTCTTACCACCCCGTTTCTGGTTTTCCCCCCAGCCCACTAATGAAAAAATGCTGTTGGCAGTTTGTATTTACAAAGCACTGTGCAAACAATCCTCACCACTCTGCTGGGAAGTGCCTGATGGGCATTAGTGCTGATAGTCAGCCACAAATTACTGAATTCTTGGGGTTTGTGCTCTGCACAGAAAACGTTTGGCTCTTTATTGTGATTTTTTGTTAGTTTATGATTAGCACCAAGTTGAGTTGGTGTGAGGAGCATTTGCAGTGTGCTGTACACGTATATTGGTAGTGATTGAATCACAAGATATATTTTTAATAGTTCTAAACCTCTGATATTTAAAAACCCAAATAAACAAAATCTTTAATTTCTGCAGTCTGGACAGAATTTTTGTTAAAATGAGAGCAGATTGAAGAGGAATGGGTGGAGCTGAACAGGGAGAGAGGGGAAGAAAAAATAATTGTGTTACTTTGCGTAACTTCAGATTTCTTTGTGCTGTAGCTGTCTGTGTCTAAATTAGCTTTGTGATTTGTATTTCAGAATTAATTGAAGCATTTGTAGTGCTCTGGTATTCCTCAAGTTTTTAGTAGAGTAGGGAAGTGTAAATAGGAAGTGTCACTTGCCCTCATTTTTAGGAACAGATTTCCGAAAAAGTGTTTCAAAATATCAGGTTTTGATCCTAAATAAATAACCTTGCTTCTAAAAGTGCCCACCTCCCTCAGTTCTCCTTGCAGTGTGCCAAAATTCTTGTCACTGTAGTAGGGAATCTATTCTAGGATTCCCTGGGGGATAACTTCCCAGACATGTACAGCTTGGCTAAACATGGAAGATACACTTGGAAACGTGGGGAGTTACTTGGATTTATCAAAATATCCTGGATTTCTGCCTTGGTGCTTGGAAGATTGTGCACTCTGCAAACCTCAAACGCTGTTTTTTCCTGCAGGGTGTAAAAGACTACAGCGTGCCTGTGGGGCTGGATGGGAAAGCACAAGTGGATTTGGTTGTGGTGGGATCAGTGGCTGTCTCTGAAAAAGGTAAGGAAAAACTTGCAGCAGGAAGGTCCCAATCCAGTGTCGGGAAGGCCACACTACGTGGCAGAGACAGATTTATCCTTGGAGCTGAGTTTGTCTTGAGTTCTGCCTCTGTGTGTGACAAATCCCTGCTCTCAGTGCCAGCAGGAAGCAGCAATGCCTCCAGGATGCAGTAGGCACACAGCAGAGATGTTTTGGCCCTCAGGAAAACTCTTGAGGCAAGAAATTATTTGTGTTTTAAAGGAACCCAAGTAGGCTCCCTGCTCAGAGATCTCTGCTCACACAGGCTGTGTGAAAGGACATGTGTCAGACCTGCTGATTCAGTACCTATTTGGGGATCAGATTTTGCGTTTTCTAGTATTTTGGAAACCTGCTGGTGCTGAAAAATTTTCCACTGACTTTATCCCTTGCCTAAAATAACACGGTTTTTGTACGTGACCCAGACTCCTCTTTACCCACATTAACCTGTGTTGGACATGAATAGAAGGTTCTAAATACAATTGCTAAATAAACTGCTGTGCTAACTGCATTAAATTTGTTTATTCTGAATGGGAAGCTTCTGGGATCTTTTAGGAATCATTGAAACTGATGTTTTACTTCATTTCAGTACTGATTTCAAGGAAATTGTGCTCTGTGAGAGATGCTGATCTGTTTTTTTCCAGAGTTACAACTTGCAGACTGCCCGGTTAATGACACAGTTTGAACAATTTTAACAAAAACTCTGCTGTTTGGAATTTTTTTTTCCCTCTTTTCTGTGCTTTAGGCTGGAGAATTGGCAAAGGGGAAGGTTATGCAGACATGGAATATGCAATGATGGTGTCCATGGGTGCAGTGCAGGAGGACACACCCGTGGTTACCATCGTGCACGACTGCCAGGTGAGCTCAGATGTTCAAATATCCCCTCTCCAGTGGGGAGGGAGCTCTGGGGCACTTCCTGCTCTCTCTGGAGAGGATACATGGAATGATGCTGGTTTGGCATCTTTATTCCCATTGTCTTGGATGGATTTTCATGTGACAAGACATCAGGAATGGGGCACAGTTTTAGGGAATTTGGTTTTTAGCTACTTAAGCAAATCTCTGCCTTGTAGGTGCTTGACATATCAGAGGAGATCCTGGATGATCATGATTTAACTGTGGATTACATCCTCACTCCAACAAGGACTATCCAGACTAATTGCAAACGACCAAAACCTCAGGGAATAATGTGGCACAAGGCAAGTTCAATCTCAATTCAAGTTAAATCTTAAACCTTTGCTGCTGGTGGCTTACCAGTACCAATAATCTGCTGATAAACCCCTCATTTTTATATATAAACAATTTTTTTTATTAGAAATACTTTGTAAAAGAGCAAATGTGTTTGTCAGGTGAAACGAAACAGCATCTGTGTGCAGTGGGGTTTAAGGGGTAATGGTGAGGAGGAGAGATATTTCCCAGATCTGAGGTTGCTGGATTATCAAGAGGTATCTTGATAATCCCCATCCCTGGAAGTGTCCAAGGCCAGGCTGAGTGGGCTTGGAGCAATCTGGGATAGTGGGAAGTGTCCCAGGGGGTTGGAACTGGTGGGTAGAATCTGTGTTGGTTGTGAAAGGAAAACATAACCTGCTGGTGGTACATTCCTGTTTCTGTAGTGGATTCACTTTGCAGGGATAAATTTGTGGCTGGAGCTCGTTTTCAGGTGGAAGAACAGTGACTTTAAACATGAATCTTTATTTATTGGTAGTTCCTCTATTATGGATTTGGCCTTTTCCCCCTTCCCAGTGTCAGAAACTTCCTCAGCTTCCCAAATAGTTTTAGAAAAGCCTTGAGTGAATTGTTTTGCTGGAGGTTCCTGCTGGGAAAACTTTTTGTCATTGGATTTTCATTTCTAAAATCATCCAGTTAGAGAGCAGACACAATCCTGCATGAGTGTGTGCAGCAGGAATGCTGAAATGAGGAATTGTGCACCCACAGAAAGTGAGGAATTTTAAGGGAATACTCCCAGGGAAATGAAAAATCGTTTGTTAAAATTTGCCAACCAGGAAAAAGAGTTACATTTCTTTAGGTAATGTATCTACAACAAACAAATTCTAGCCAGGACTATTTTTACTCCAATGGTGGGAGAGCATTTTACCCTGCCTGTGGTTGAGGATTTGAGGTTATAAATAAATAAATAACAGCTCTGTCTGTCCTAGTGCATTTTTTCCACTGAATTATTTTTGAATTGTAATTTTTTTTAGTATCTTATTGAATGTAATTGTGTTGAAGGCCTACCCCTCATGCTCCATCCATCTTGCCAACATACTTTTGATCAGTTTGTCTGCCTTGGTGTCAGACTTCTCAGTAAGTGGCCTTGCTGACACTTCTTTATTTCTTTTTCTGTGCCTTTAGCAGAAATTGAATTTTCTGCAGCTTTCACTGAGAATGGAGCACAGATTGACCCTTCATTTGAATATCTGAGTGTTGATTTAACACCTCAAGCTGTGTTTGGAGCTGTGTGGATTAAACAGGAAAATTGGAGAAGACCAGCCAGAGCAGGGATAATCATCACTTTTCTGTCTTTTTGGGACCAGAACAAAGTGTGGTGTCTATATGAAGAAGAAATTACCATTATTCCCCAGGGAAATGAGTGACATTTATTTTGTTTGTGCCTGTGGTGGTACCTGGATGTTGAGCTCTTGCACAGAAGGGTTTGGAGATGTGAGGTCTGGTTAATCACCAGGGGGTGAAAAAGACAACATTTGATAGGGGCTATTTAAGTGTTTGTCCTCTGGATTTTCCTGGCTACTTCTCCATCATTTTCTCCCCCTCCTTTTCTCCTTCAAATCCTGGCTTTGCTGGTGCATTCCTGTTCCTCAGAGCAAAACTAAATGAACCAAGAGGCAGTGAGTAAATAAATCATCCACTTCTAAACATGGGGTTTTGTCAACAGCAGGTAGCTTAACTTCATTGTGAGGACGTGTGAGGTGGAAAGTACACTGTAAAAAAAAAAGTTGATCCTTGATTGAACAGGGCTGGATCAAGCCAGGAGTTTGAAATCCAGGTGTTTGCAAATATGGGATTAGAGCTAAGGATTGTTGTAAGGACATGCTGCCAGTAGTGCACACTCTGGGTTTTCCTTCCAGAGCGAAGGAGGTGCTCACCCAGCAGACAAATCCAGGGCTCCATTTCCATGCTGAAGGAACTTCTGCATTTTCCTGGAGTGCTCTTGTGTGTTCTGTGCTGCTTAAAGACTTTCAAGGAAGTGCAAGAGCCACAATATCATTAATACCAAAGAATCATTATCAAGCACTCTAGAAACACTTCTAAATCGACAGTGCTGAGAGGTGTTTGTGGAAGTTTTGTGCCTCTGAGGTCAGAGTTTTGGGACATCAATTTGACTTACTGGAGGGCAGCAAGAGCTGCTGAGAGCTGAGCACTCTGGAAAACTTTATTTGGATGCCAGTGGAGAATTATTTGGCTTCATCTGCATTGAAAACCCACCCCATTGTTTCTGGGAACTCTAAATTCATGAAGCTACTTGCTTTCTCGTTTAATATTTTCTATGGGTAACTGTGATCTTTATCTGGGACACTGGCTATTATATTTGTCCCAATTATCATGTTATTTGTGCTGTGTTTATTTTGAATTGAAACTGTACAGACAAATTAAAATATTTGGGTTCATGAAGAGGGAAATGAGAGTAGTTGGTGGAAAAATCACTATATTTTAGCAAGCATTTCCTTCTGGTTTTGAAATAATTCTTTTGCTGAGAATTTTATAGCAGTAGGAAAATAATTTTCCTGAAATGAAATGAACTGTGGAGGGAATCCCAGTGGCAGAGATGGAAACCCTCTGACAACAAACTGCTTTGATTTGCGTCTGTGATAGAATATTTGGAAAGGAAAGCTCAAAAGAAAAAATGCACAAAAAGCTGGAAAATCCTTCAGCAAAAGGAAATTGCAGTCAGTGTGGCCAAGGCTTTGTTTTGTTGTGTTTTTTGGGAGCAGGGAATGCTTCCACACGTGGTCACACATCTCAACACCTTTGCAAAGCTGAGCCTCGCTGCAGAGTCCCCGGAATGCAGCTGCCACGGATGGATTCCAAGTGTGGGTTGCATAAGGTTCTCCTGAGGGACACCAGCAGGCTCCATGGGCTGCCAGCTCCCAGAAATATGCCCTTGGATTGTGTGCACATATTTGGACATTTTGTGCAAATGAATGATAAAATGTTCAACTGTGCTGGCCTTGCTGTCCCGACCTTGTCTGGGCCTCAAATCCCTGTTTGCTCAGAGCTCCTGGAAACAAGGACACAGCATGAAAAGTGGGGTTTGTCCTGGAGGTGTTGAACAATCTGGGGTCAGAGCCCTCTGAGGATGGGCAGAGATGAACCTTGCAAACACCTTTTGCCCACCTGTTTGTAAGGGCTGGTGGATCTGCAGCACTGGAGATGTTTGGTGGTGTTTGCAGTCTGCCAGGGCAGCAGCATCAGTCTCCATCTTAAAATCATGGAATGGTTTGGCTTGGAAGGGATTTTAAACAGAATCTTATTCCAAGCCCCTGCCCACCTGTCACCATCCCAGGGTGCTCCAAGCCCTGTCCAGCCTGGCCTTGGGCACTTCCAGGGATCCAGGGGCAGCCCCAGCTGCTCTGGGCACCTGCGCCAGGGCCTGCCCACCCTCACAGGGAATAATTCCTTCTCTAAACCTAAACTAAATCTTCCCCTCTTCCATTTCGAGTCCGTTTCCCTTATCCTGATGAACAGTCCCTCTCCAGCTTCCTTGCCTATTCCTATCCTGGAAGGTGCTGGGATGGCTCCAGGCTGAACAGCTCCAACTTTCTCAGCCTGTCCCCACAGGGGAGCTGTCCCAGTCCTCCTACCAACTTCATGGCCTCTTCTGGACTTGATCCAACATTCCATGTTTTTCTGAAGCTGGGATCACCAGAGCTGAGCACGGGATTGCAGGTGGAGTCTCCCAAGATCCACATGTTCCAGTGTCAGTGAGATGACGAGCTGTGGGAGGCAGAATGAAATGAGAGGATAAGGACAGCCTCTAATCCAATCTGCCCTTCCCTGTCTGCCTCACTCCAGGATTGCAGTGCTTCCAGGGAAATCTCAGTGCTGTTTGCCTTGGCCTGGGCTGGCTCAGGGGTCAGCATTACTCACTCTGACAGAGGACAAATACATCCTTCATTCTCCTCAGCAAAATATTGAAAGTGGCTCCAATGAGAGTTGTGTGGGAGCAGAGGGTGAGGAGAGCCCTGGTGTTCCAGCAGGGATGGTGCAGGAGTCCATCTGCCACCACATTTTGGGATCAAACCAGGTGTCGTAGCAGTGGATGCTGTGGTTAAAGTGTGGGGAGATGTGTGTTGGCACTCAGCATCCAGGACTTTTTTTCCTCAGGTTTCTGTCAGAAAGGGGCCACATTTCCCTCCTCAGCTCCTTTCCCAGTAATTGTGTGCCAGAAGAATTTATCCAGCCTGCTGTCCTCTTTCCCCAAGGCTCTCCCAGCCATGGCAGGGTGTAGGCAGGATTATTAAATGATTAATTGCCTTTGGTGGAGTTATTTTTAACCCAAATCACTTCAGAGTTTATGGCACAGACCCACGAGCACTTCTGTTGGCCAGCCCCAGAGGGCTGAAGTGTGGAACTGGCCTGGGAATTGGTGGTCAAGGGATAATGGGAAGCTTCTTTGGCTTTGGTTTCACTACCAAAGCTAAATCACTCAATCCAAAGTTTAAAAACATCACTAAATGACTTGGCCTTGACTTTAGAGGGATGGGGGAAGCTTTCAGTGCTGGGTTTGCCTGTGTTCCCATAGCTGCATCAACCAGCCCTGGGCTGCAATGTCCCTTAAATTCTGGCTTAGCCTAAAGCAGTAGGTAGGGACAAGGACAGGGGGGAGCAAGGCTAGGGAGGACTGACCAGCCAGCACAGCACCCAGAAGTGTGCAGCTTGTTTGAAAGAGAGAAGGAATATCTTTGGCCTCTCTCCACATGGAAATAAATCCTTGCAATCCTCCACGGCTCACAGGACAAAAGGAACTTCTTGCATGATTGTAATTAGCAACACATTGTACTACCGCAGGGTTCTTTTGTTTGCTCTTTTGCAACAGAGCAGAACAAGCTTTTTCCTTTCCCCTGCCACCCACTGTCCCCTTTGCCCTTTTAGTTCTCACCCCCAGTGGATTTGTTTGTTGAATCAAAACCCCAAATTGAGTTTTTGCCTTTCTGTGGCATAAAAGTGGGAGAAAATGGGGAAGGGTTTAGAAGGTTTGACCCAGCTGAGATGTTCTCCTTGACCCCAGAGAAAAAAGTCCTTAAGGTAAATCCTCTTGTGAAAGGAAGGTGTCAGCTGACTGTGTCAGAACTTGTCTAATGTTTTTTACAAATCTTTGCTAATACAAAAAAATACAAGCCCTAAGTCAGCTGCCTTTGTTGCTTTGGTGATGTGAAGGTATTTTGCTGTTGTGACTGCACAGGGCTGGATTTTAGGGGAATGACAGAATCACTTCATGGTGGTGTTTGATCATAACTTTAAAGAAAATAGTTCACAGCCCTCACAAAAATCCCAGAATCATTGAGATGGGGAAAAAAAACCTTCCAAAATCATCAAATCCAACCTGTGACTGATCCCAGACCAGACTACTGAGTGCTATGTTCTGTCTTTCCTTAAACACCTCCAGGGATGAGGACTCCACCACCTCCCTGGGCAGTAATTCCAATGTCTAATCCCCCTTTCTGTGCAGAAATTCCTCCTAAAACATAAATGCTGTTGTTCCTGTATCTTCCTGAAGTTGCCAGGAGCCTGAAACAGTAGCTCCAAGAGCTGCAGTCTGATGCCAAAATCTGCCTAGTGGGAGAAGATGCCTTGTGGAAGTCTCTTAGGGGTTGTGCTGTTCCCTGGATATCTAAATCCTGCCCTTGGATTGTCCTTGAAAGCCTGGGAATTGGAGTTTATCCTCTCTGTGCCCATCTCTGATTGCCCTAATCTCCAAAGCCCTGAGGGTTTGCCCTTGGTAGCATTTCCCTTTCTAATCAAACACCCAAGCCGTGCCCTGGCAACTGAGTTTAATTTCAGGATGAAAGGAGCTGTTCTTGGGAAGAGGTTGAGGTTGTACTTTGGGCCCAGGAGTGGTTGGTTGCATGAGAACAGAAAAATGCTTTTCCTGTTTGGTTTAATTAGCATAGAGCTTACATTTCACTTCGAAATTTGACAGAGGACAACAAATCTTCTTAATTGTTGGCCAGGACAAACAAAGTGAGATCCTTCAGCCCTTGGTTTGATGTTATATCACTCAGGGAAGAGGAGTTTGCTGTCAAATGCTGCATTTGGAGTTCTTGGCTGAGAAAAACAAATCAGCCCCAGAATCCACCGAGTAAGAACTCTGTAAAATCTGAAAATGGTCTGCACCTTTCTGAGTGTGGAGGCTCCTGGAGCAAGTCCTTGCTGTTTGATGTTGTGTTAGCAGAACTAGCAGAGTTCCAGCCTGAAATAAAACCCACTTGTTTGCTCTTCAGAAGAAGAAGCATGAAGAGAATTCTGTTGAGTGACTTTCCTGTCACCTCATCCTGACATTGCCCCCACCCTGGCTTGGCTTTTCCTCGAGTCACTTCAGAGCTGGGCTCCTGTCCCCAGAGAGCTGAGCTTGATGTTGTGCAGATCCAGGCTGGCTGTGACTGTAACTGTAGGAGCAGGAATCCAGAGGCTCTGGGATGAGTGAGGTCTGGCCTGGGAGATCTGCTGGCATGTCCTGGCTGGGATTAACTGCTGCTGCTCCAGTCCAGCCTGCTGAACATGCTGCCCTGCTAGAGTGGCCTGCTGACATGCTGGGCTACTAGCCTGGGTCTCTGCTAGCTCAGACATTGCTTCCCCACGCTCTGTTTTGCTCCCTAAATTTCAGTATTGGATCTCGTGTTGATGGATGTTGGACTTGTCCAGCAGCCAAGCAGGAATTCCTTCTCCTTCCAAGCGCAGTGTGCAAGCCAAGAGCTCAACCACATTAGCTGGGGAACCACTGCATTTCCTGCCAGTGTCTGAGTGCAGCCTGGGGCATCTCCTCATGCCTCACATGGATGGGGTTCAGCTGTGGAGAGGAAGAGCCCTCACAGAAAAGCTCTTTGGGAACAGGGCATGGATGGATGGATGGATGGAAGGAATAACAGACTCGCAGTGTGAAGTGCAGCGTCCGAGCACTTCTGTTCCCTACTCCAGCCCAGCAGATCTGTGTGGGATCTGAGGAGCTGTGGGTGGTGTGGGAGGTCGGATGGCACAGAGGGGATGTGCCCCAAGCAGGGGATGTGCCTCCAGCTGGGCCCACATCCATAGGAACCCTGCTCCAAGGCACGCTCCCGCTGCAGCTTTCACCATTGTGTGACCCAGCCCACGGGATATCCTGTTCTGGGGGAAAAGAGCACCAGGAGCTCTGCAGAGTGGAAGTGTCTGATGGATTGGGATGGATTCTGCCAGGGCAGGAGCACAGGCCCTTGGTCAAAGCAAACACAGAGGCAGAACAAGGAGAACACAGATCTGAAAGCACTCAGATAAATAAATGTCAAATTGGAATAGTCCTGACTTGGTTTGGGATTTGCCTGCTGGATCCACATTGTGCTTCAAGAATCACTAATGTTTATTTTTGTCCTGCAGTGTGTATTTTGGGAGAGACTTCCCAATCAGGCCAGCAATTAGGAACATTTGGAATGCTCTGGCACTGTGCGTGGCAGCAGAATAATAAAGGTTCCTCTCTTTTTATGGCACAAATGAGCCCTGATGCTCATCATCTTTTTCTGGAAGGCAAGAAATCATTTTCTAATAATTATATCCATCTTCCTCCTTTTTAGGTCAGCTCTGAGATGCTGGGAAAAATCCCCATCCTAAAGACTCTTCGATCCAGGGAGAAGCAGGCTGGCAAGGATGTCACCCTCAAAGATGAACATCCAGCCCTGGCAAACACCAACAGAGCAGCAATTTCAAACAAGAAGGTGATGGCTGCATCTACCCAACCACGGGCTGCTCCAGGCTCAGCTCCAGTGGGACAACCCTGTGTGGAAAGTGATCCTGTGAATCCCAAATTAGAGGGGTCTGACACAATTAGCACTGTGTACGTGGGGAACTTGCCTGGCAGCCTTAGGGTGAGCGAGCTGAAAAGCGCCCTGAGGGAATTGCGGGTAGTTCCTGTTCGGGTGAACTGGCAGGGAGCACAGCACAGGGCTTTCCTGGATTACAGGGATCAAGGAGCTGCAGACAGAGCTGTGTCCTCCTTGCAAGGCCTGAGCCTTGGGGGCAATGCTCTGAGAGTGGAGCTGGCCAAGAGCCAGAGGAACAGAGGGCAAGGAGAAATCAGTAGTCACAAATGATTATGGGGGAGAAAAAAAATCAAAATAAAAGGTGTTTTCATTGTTTTGTGAGAAGCCAACCTGAAGTTTTAAGGTTTTTAGTAAGCCTCAGGTTTAACTAAACCAAATTTCTGCACAAACTCTCTTCACTTCTGCACTTGGACATGCAAAAGTTTGTCCCCACAGGTGAGAGAGGACCCATTTATCTATAAAAAAATGCCCACAAAGTGCTCACACTCTGGTTTTGGTGTTGTTTGGTGTTTTTGTTAAGCCTGGCTTAAAGCCCTTCCCATTGGCACCTGCAGCAAGGTAGTTCCAGACAGTCATTTAAGGTTGGACCTGTCCTTTTTAACCTGTGAGATTAAAAGCCAGCAGCAGGAAATCTGTCCTAAGGATAACAATTCTGTTTGCTAAAAATGGGATTTGCCTGTTGGAAGTTTTAAGTTTATTTTTTATAAAAATGGCCAGGGAGAGAGGGATTGTCCTTTTTGTGCCTTGAAGAGTGGAAACACTGGTTTAATTCTAGCTCTGCTAAGAGCTGGTAACATCAGGTAGGAAAAATGGGAACCCTTTTCCCAGCTCTTTGCTAAATCAGCCCTTGGTAAACCTTATATTTCTTATTTCAGAGGAAAACAAATCCCAGTTTTCTCTGCTTTTCCCCAAAACCGCCTTTCTTATGGATCAGATAATTATGAAATAGCTGCTGGGATCACTGAGATGTGATTCCTCTGCCTCTGTGAAATATTACAATGATGATAATGAAAAGCAGGCACACTTAGTCTGGCATGGAATTCTTTGGGAATTTGCTGGAGATTGTAGCAAAGCCTCTGTGCCCTAGTCACCATCCCTGATGCTGTTCCACATCATCAGTGAGGAGGGTGAGACAGCACCACACAACTTCTCCAGGTGAAAGTGCTCCCAGGCACTGTCCTGGACATGAACATTCCCTTCCAGTGTAATGCCAATAATGATTTATCTGCTATAGCTCTTATTACCTTTTTTTTTCCCCTTGGGTTTCCTATTCCTGAAAAACAAGTTGAATTTTGGCCCAGCCATCCTTTCTAAACAGAAGCACTTTTGCCAGTGATGCTGGGCACATAGTCAAAGTAAGCATCTAAATGGATTTTTATTTTTTTTTTAAAGTAAGAGTTGGAAACTTTTTTCTTAGCCAGGGAATACTGTTAAGTATATTTTAAGCAGATTATTATGCCTCGAGGGTCAGCCATTTATTCAGTATTAAATAAAAAGTTCTCATCGTTGTCATGTGGCTCTGTAGGGAAGGGCTCAAGGAAAGCTTTGGAGCTGCATCCAGCCCTGGGATCCCAGCACAGGAAGGACATGGAGCTGTTGGACAGAGTCCAGAGGAGACACCAGGATGAGCAGAGGGATGGAGCAGCTCTGCTGGGAGGAAAGGTAGAGAGAATTGGGATTGTTCAGCCTGGAGGAAGGAGGGATTAGGGATGAGCTCACTGCGGCTTTCCAAATGGAAGTGACTCCTCCTCCCGATGGAAAGGGACATTGGACAAGGGCCTGGAGTGACAGGACAAGGGGGAACGGCCTCAAACTGACAGAGAGTAGGGTTGGATGGGATACTGGGGAGAAATTCTCCCCTGGGAGGGTGTGAGGCCCTGGCACAGGTGCCCAGAGCAGCTGGGGCTGCCCCTGGATCCCTGGAAGTGCCCAAGGCCAGGTTTGGGCTCGGAGCAGCCTGGGATGGTGGAAAGTGGCCTTGTTCACAGCACAGGGGTTGGAACAAGATGATCTTTCAAATCCCTTCCAACCCAAATCATTCTGTCATTCTGTGAACTTCTTGTAAGGTCAACAAAGGATCTGGAAAAAATCAGTAGTTCCATTCCATTCTTTGTACAGCTCCAAATGATTTCCAGTATCACTCCAAATCCAGACGAGCACTGCACAGCCCTGTGGGTCGCGTTTCAGGGCTTGTGCATTCAAGGCTGAGAGTCAGGGTTATGTTACTACCCAAACACACTCACTGCATCATCAGCTTCCAAAGCAGAGGAAAGAAAAGCAAAAAAATAATTATCCATCCCTGCCTGTCCCTTTCAAATGATGGCAAATTGAGTAATGGGATCATTTGCTGTTCCTTTTGACTCTGGGATATTTCTTGCTCTGCTGAAGATGTCCAGGTGACCTTAGCAGTTAGAAGCCAGTGACTCTGCCAACGAAAACTTCCAGCATCTCAAACTTCCTCTGTTGCATTTCAGATGGAACCACCCTTTTCTGGTCACATTTGTAGGAATCACATCCTCTACCTTCTTTCCTTTCTTCCCATCTGAAGTTTCAGTGCAGATCTGTTTATGTGTTCTGTAAATGTGGTAACTTTGCTTGCTTTTCTGTCAGCCCAGCCTGTAACCAGGGCCCAGATTTGTTTGGACAAACATCTGGATGTTTTTCTGTTTGCAGTTGTGGTTCTGGGTGGAGCCCACAGGTGAGCAGTGTCCAAAATCTGGGCTCTTTCCAGCCTGTCACTTTTTTCTGTCATGTATTTCCAAGCCACATTTCACCGCATTTACCCAATATCCTGTTGCTTTCCCAGCTGAGAGTTAAACTCCAAACCATGCTATGAGGAGATGCTAACTGGGGTTATCCAACAGGTTGGAAATCAGGAGGAATTTCTTCATGGAGAGGGTGGTCGGGAATTGGAAGGGGCTGCCCAGGGAGGTGGTGGAGGTGTCCAAGGATGGGCTGGACGTGGCACTCAGTGCTCTGGGCTGGTGACAAGGTGGGGATGGGTCACAGATTTGATTTGATAATCCTGGAGCTCTTTTTCAACTTCCATAATTCTATGAATTTTAGTTAGGAAGAAAAATAATTACTGTAATCTTAAGTTTATTAGCATTTTGAATGGACTGGAAAAATGCTGCAGTGATCCTTGTATTTTTGATGCAGGTAACTAATAAATGTCAAGGTCTTTCAGGTGCTGCCATCTCAGTTAGTAAATCCTTCTCTGAAATCAGTGCAGATCTACCTTGGAGAGTCAGGGAAACAGGGGCAGAGATGGAGCTCTTGGTGCTGCTGCTCTCCAGCTAAAAGACATTTCAGTGCCAGCTGCCAAACTGCTGTTGAATTAAATTAAAATAATTAAACACAAGAGTGGCCAAAGCACAGCCCTGCTTGGCCTTCTGGTGTCTCCAGCTGTATGATGTGGATTTTCTCTTGTGGGTTGACCCTAAAGGAAACAGATTGTGTAGGAAAAGTGAATGGGGCAGTCTGCCTCTGTCAGAGCTATTGTTCCAGGCTCTCTGCATGCTCAGGAAGGCATCCCTTAGAGCAAAGTCAGGAGGGGTTTCTATAAGTCCACAAAACTCTGAAATGCAACAGATTTTATTGAATACTTGGGTTCTGATCTCATAAGAAATCTCAAGGAATTGAAGCCTGCTTATGTTTTATTTCAGCCCAGATCAAGGCTGTGCAAGATACCAACAATGTAACCATAAAATCCATACCTTGAAACATTCTCTGACTGAGTTACAGCCTTTATAGAGCAGAATACTTCTCAGGTGTTTATTCCTCATTCTGTACCTGCTGTAGCTGTGACCTGTGCACAAAGGTACAAAATGTGCCTCATCTCAGGTGGATCCTGGCCCGGTTTTACTGCTCAAGACTCATCAGAAAATCATCAGCAGTAGCAAAGCAGTGCCTGGATGCTGCAGAAAAGTCTGAAATGCTGCTGATAGATCTCTACTCTGCCTTTAATAGGGAGTGAAGTGATCCTTAGCACAGCCTTGGGTGCAGCAGCAGCCCCAGCAGAGCTGTGTGATGAGAAGAAACGTTCAGCAGTACAATGGGAAATGCTTTCCTGAGCCAACTTTGTTCCAAATAATTCAGACTGAGGGCTCTCTATTCTCTGCACAGCCCGATGTCCTCGCCTGTCATGTGGTCAGGCACATTCTTTCCAGCTCCTTTCATGGCCCAAACATTTGAGATGCTGTTGTTGAGCTGTTGTTGCTGCTCTCCCCTCTTTTTGGGGGTTCAGTGGGGGAAGATGCTGGTCTGGAATGAACCCCTGGAGCCGGGAGGGTTTGGGATCAGCGGTGACCACCAAGGTGTTCCATGAGGGAAGTGACCTCCCCAGGACCATTCTCCCTTTCTCCCTACCCTCACTTGTGGAAGAAATGCAGAGGGAAGCCAGCATGGGATGAGTGGAGCCTCCACCAGCTCCAGGATGGAGAACAGGGTGACTTTGGAGGGGTTTTTTTGTTGGAGGCCATCAGTGCCAGCGTGGTGTGTGGCTCAGAGCAGTGAGGCAACGCTGGAATCTGCTAACAATGAGGGCGAGGTGGCTCCGTGCCACCCCCAAAACTGCACAGGCGTGAGGGTTTTCCTTCAGCCAGCCATGTCCATGCATCTCCTGGAACAGGGACAAGGCCACACAGCTTCAAGCCACCAAAGACAACAGTAAACAAGCTGGGTTGCTGGGTAGGCTCTGAGTTACAAGAGTCAGAGACTATTTGTTTCCAGGGAAGGAAAAAGGGCAGAAAAAAAGATCTCTCACCATCAAGGCTTTTTCCTGGATCTCACATCCAGGTCCACATCCAGCCCTCCAGAATCTCCCTGATCCCCTCCCAACACGCAGCCTGGAAGGACAGAGGTTTTATCCTATTATCCCAATTTAAAAAAAATCAGGAAAGGGATGGTTAAACACTCTCTTCAAGTCATGCCTTTTTTTTTTGTGTGTGTATGCTTTTTTATTTCATCATCTTCTCCTGCTCCAAAGGGAGAAACAAACAGCTTTTAGGGGAATGTTTCCATTGAAAAATCCAGCACTGGGGCTGGCTTTTTTCTGCACAGGGGTGAGGAGGGGGAGGAAGAGCGTGTGCAGGGATTTCTCTCATTCCGGTTCCTCTGAAGGAACAGCCCCTCACAGCACTTCTGGCTCTGGAGGAAACATCTGTGGCTGTGGCCACGTTCCTCGGGCAAACCCCCCTGCTTGGGAGGCTGTTGTGTACCAAATGCTTTGATTTCCTGGTTGCCATCTCTTAAAGATTATCTCCCTCCCAGAAAAGGGCAGCATTTCCCATCTTTCCATGTGTAATGTCCGTGATGGCTGCTATAAACATCATGGAACGTTTCCCTGCCCCTCCTCTGACATAGGTAGCAAAGTCCCTGCTTTTCATCTTTCAAAGCCCTGCAGAAATGTTTAGGGTCGTGTATCCTGCCATTGTTCTGGGCTGGGCATCCCACTGAAGTGCCTGGGAGAAATGAGTTCAGGATGTGGGTCTATCTCTGGTCCATCTCTGCTGCGGCCCCAGGAACATCCACATTTTACAGATGGGAACTCAGAGATGGCTCCTGATAGACTGGAGGCAACTGGTGATTCCCACCCCTTCGGAAAACAACAGGAGGACAAGCCAAGAACTCAGCAAAAGCTCTCAAAAAACCCCAACCAAGCCCCTGTTGGGCTTTTCTGTGTGACAGAACTGATGTTCCCAAGGGGCATTTTGATACCTGGAGCATCAGGGTGGCTCTGGGAGCCTTTAATCCCACTGGTCCTGCTGCTCCAGAACTTTCCATCAAGGTACCCAGCACCTGCCAGGGACAAACCACAGCTCCTGCTCTGGGAGATAAGGGCATGAAAGAGAATTTTCTCCCAGAATTTTGCCTCAGAAGCATCCACATTTTACAGATGGGAACTCAGAGATGGCTCCTGATGGACTGTAGGCAACTGGTGATTCCCACCCCTTTGGAAAACAACAGGAGGACAAGCCAAGAACTCAGCAAAAGCTCTCAAAAAATCCCAACCAAGCCTTTATTGGGCTTTTCTGTGTGACAGAACTGAGGTTCCCAAAGGGGATTTTGTGTCCCAGGGGATACCTGGAGCCTTCAATCCCACTGGTCCTGCTGCTCCAGAATTTTCCAGTACCTGCCAGCGACAAACAACAGCTCCTGCTCTGGGAGACAAGACATGAAGCAGAAATTTTTCGCCAAATGTGCCACCTGCAGAGGTCTCCATGTCACACAAATGTGTTATCACCCACCCATCCCACACTTGGAGCCAAGCCAGGTTTACCTTTCCTTAAAGAATAAAGCAAACACATGGGGCAGTTAGATGGGATCAAAAAAAGGGCAGGGGAAGAAGGGAAACATTCATGTGGTGAAAGCTGCCACATTTCTAAGCATTAACATATCCATGGCTACCGCTCCTTCAGACTTCAGAGTGAGTAATTGTTCAGACAAGAGTCATGCTTGTGTTTTTCCAGAGGGATCTCGTGTTTTCCGAGTGTTTCCAGGCACCTGCACTGCTCAGGCTCTGGCATTTCCATCCCTCTGGAGGAGGCAGTGCCTGGAGCTGCTGCCCTGCAGTGACTTTTCTTCACCCCCACACAACTGCTGCAGCGAATTCTGCTCCAAATGAACTCCTGGTACCCCAAAGTCCCTGCAGAACTTTCCAGGCCATGTCATCCTGCTTTCCCAGGTGTGTTTGCTTATTTTTGCAGTAATTAGCCTGAAGCTGAGCCACAGAGCTGCACTTTCTGTGCCATTCCAGGGGTTTGGAGTCCTGCTGCTTTAAATAAAGGAAGGTCTGTGCTCAGGCTCGTGTTCTCCCTGCTGAAGCCAAGTGGCACTGCCGGTGTCCCCACATCCCTTTCCATGATTAAACCGAGGTGGTTTCACCTCTAGCATTGCCATTTGCTCTCTGGTGCTCGTTCCTGACATCCTGGGGATCTCTGAGATGAGCTGGAGAAGTGTCTGAGGAAAGGAAATCCGTGTCGATGGCACAGTGACTCCTTCAGCAAAATGTTCCAAAGGATCTGCAGCTCCCCTGCAAAAGTTCAGTTCAAGACTGGAGTTGGAATGTTTATCAGAAGTTGGATGAATCAGAGCAACTTCTCATGGAATGGTTTGGGTTGGAAGGGACCTCAAAGCTCATCCCATGCCACCCCAGCCGTGGTAGGGACACCTCCCACTATTCCAGGCTGCTCCAAGCCCCATCCAACCTGGCCTTGGACACTGCCAGGGTTCCAGGGACAGCCACAGCTTCACTGGGCACCCTGTGATAATGGGAATTGGGATATTGAGCCAGAAGCTCAATAAGATTTATTCCTTCTGTTGTCTTTCATCAATAATAAACCCACAGGATCATTTCAATTGGAAAAGACCCCCAGTCCAACCACTGATATTAATATTCTGGTTTTAATTCCTTACTGGATTCTGACAGGGAAAGTTACTTAAGAAAACAAGGGAGCCCCATGCCTTTCCTCACTCGTGGAGCCAAACTGAGGATTTCTAGGAATAACACTAGCTTCCAGCTGCAGAGCTGCTGCTGGCACTGGGGGCACCTCCTTTCATCCCCCTGTTTGATCCCTGAGGATGACTCCTTGTGGCAAAGATTTCTTGGCAGGGATAAATCCAGGAGCATCCCAGCACTGCCTTTTCCTGCAGAGCATCAGGCAGGAGTTATGCTTGGAAAAGGAACAGATGTTCGGGTGTGGCCTCCCAAAAGCATTGCAGAAATCAAAATCCCCTTCTGAAAGTGACAGGAGCTGTTGTTTGGATCCCCTGAGATCCCAAATTTTTTGTTTTGAGGGAGAAATCAGACACCCACTTATGGATCTCAGATAAGAGATTCTTATGGATCTCAGCCTTTATATCTGATAAGAACCTGATGCCAAACTCATCCCCTGGTATTCCAAATACCCATTTAATGTTCTGGACATCGTTCCCACCGGTTGATTCTCCAAGGTTTTCTGCAAATCTGGATAATCAACCGCATCTGAGAACATCCTGTGTCAGGTGCCTGTATCCATGGATTACTCCATGTTTTTCCAGGTGTTCCCATCTGTCCCACTGGGCATGGAAAAGGTTTGATCCAGAAGTGCTCCATGAAGGAGCTGGAGCTGGTGTGAAGATGGGATAAAGGGATGTTCCCCCTCACAGGTCCGGATGCCAGAAGGGAAAGATAAAACCCAAAATAAATACATTTTGAAAGAGATTTTTAAAAAATAATTAATAAGGGAGAAAAACAAGCTTTTAGCATCCACCTGGTGGAGAAAAGGCTCCAAACCGGCCCTGACTGGACGGGTTTGAAACCAAATTTTGGGAAAGCCGCGGGCCGGCGGTCCCTGCTCGGCGCCGCCAGGTGGCGCTGCCGGCAAGGGAACGGCACCGCCCCCGGCCCCGACCCCCGGGATCATCCCAATCCCACCGGGATCATCCCAATCCCACCGGGATCATCCCACTCCCACCGGGATCATCCCACTCCTCCGGGATCATCCCAATCCCACCGGGATCATCCCACTCCTCCGGGATCATCCCAATCCCACCGGGATCATCCCAATCCCACCGGGATCATCCCAATCCCACCGGGATCATCCCACTCCTCCGGGATCATCCCAATCCCACCGGGATCATCCCACTCCTCCGGGATCATCCCAATCCCACCGGGATCATCCCACTCCTCCGGGATCATCCCAATCCCACCGGGATCATCCCACTCCTCCGGGATCATCCCAATCCCACCGAGATCATCCCAATTCTCGGGATCATCCCAATCCCACCGGGATCATCCCAATTCTCGGGATCATCCCAATCCCACCGGGATCATCCCACTCCTCCGGGATCATCCCACTCCTCCGGGATCATCCCAATCCCACCGGGATCATCCCACTCCTCCGGGATCATCCCAATCCCACCGAGATCATCCCAATTCTCTGGGATCATCCCAATCCTCTGGGATCATCGCAATCCCACCGGGATCATCCCAATCCTCTGGGGTCATCCCAATCCTCTGGGGTCATCCAACATCCCTGGAATCATCCTAATTCTCTGGGATCATCCCAACCCACCAGGATCATCCAAATCCCTCTGAGATTCCAAACCCCCAAGGATCCCTCAAACCCAGACAGGATTGTCCAAAAGCCTCCAGGATCCCTCGGTCCCCTGGGATGTCTCCAGTTCTCCCACAGGATGCTCCAATCCTCTGGGATCATCCAGTGCCCCCGGACCCTCCAAACCCCCAGGATCCTCCAGCCACCCCGGATCCCTGAGAGACTCCGATGCTGCTTCCCAAAAAAGGCTGCAGATCATCCCAAGGGACTCTCCCAAAAATGTGTCCCCCCCACAGGGGACCCAGCCCCACATCTTCCAAGGGTTTCCTTGGGATCCCTGTGCTATCCTGCGCTCCCTCCAGCTCTGTCCCCACGTGGGGCTGTGTCCCTCGTGAGCACCCTGGGGACACGGGCAGGGCACAGGGCACAGCTCCAGCTCCATGGTAGCCTGGTGAGGATGAAGGAAACATCCTGGATGAGCAGGGGGAAGCTCTTTGCCACCAGAATCCCTGCACAAGGCCTGGGGACACCAATGTCCCCTGATCCAGCTGGGACAACCTGGCTGGAGACACCAGGCCCTGTTTCTCATCATGCTCCAAAATCTCATCCCTGTTAAAAACTCCTGGACAATTTCATCCCTGTAGAAAATCCCTGGGCCTGTGCAAGGCATCAGCGATGAGAAGCTGTTTCCTGAAGTAGAAACACCAAAACCCCAAAAGAAAATTAATTTTATTCCCTAAGGATTGGGATGTGAGGGATGAGGAGCAGGGAGTAGCTCGCTGATGCTGAGCTGAGCCACATCTGAGCTTTTCCGGCAGCAAATCCCACATTTCTGAGCAAGCCCTGCCTCGCCCCTCTGCCAGGGCTCCCACAGCATTTCTGGGCAAGTTTATCCCTCCTCACCTCCTCTCAGAGCCCAACCATTCCTGGAAAAGCACAAAGCTGGGACAGCAGCTCAGGATTTACCAGCCCATGGGACTAAAAAGACTGGGAAAAATCCTGATGGGCTTTTGCAGATGGAGAGTTGGGGGCAGGAGCCGGGGGGTTTCGGCCTCTCCTGGCTGCTGGAGGGCTCCGGGATGGAGAGCTCCTGTTTAGACTGCGCTCACTGGCTTGAGGAATATGTGGCGTCCATGGAATGCAGTGGCTCTGTTTTTCCAGGTTTGGAAAGCCACGGGAGGGAGAAGAATGAATCACATCAGGCTTTGCTGGGGAGCAGATACGGAACCCCTGCGAGCTGTGCCCGAGCCTCACAAGGTGCTGCCTGTCCTTCCCAGCCTCCAGCAGCACCAAATGCCAAGGAGGAGCCAAAATCAATCCAAAAGGATGAAAACAAACCTGGGGAGGGACAGTGGGATTTCAAGGAGATGAACTCCTAACCCTGGACCATTATCTCAGCCACACCTAGTACAGATAATTTGCTTCAGGAGCAAAAACCCCTCTGTTTGCAGCTTGTACCTGAAAGGATGGAGACAATGTGCTCGCCTCCAGCAGGGATGGGCAGGGATGTGGGAAAGATCAGCCCAGAAAAGCATAAAAACAAGGAAAACCAATAATGCTGCAGGTAGATTGCTAATGGTTTAAAGAGAACTAAACAGAGATTTAAAAAAAATCCCAAAACATTAACAATTTTTTTTAAAAAAAGACCAAAACCCAACAGTGCTCCTCAAAAAAACCCCACAAAACAACAATAAAAAACCCACTCTGAAAAGGCCTCCCCGAACTCTAATAAAGCCTTGTCTTAAATACAATAATATTACAAATTTGTCCCTTCTTGTTACAGCGCGCTTGGCTTTTAATTAATCTGATTCCACAGAGCTGGGCTAATTAGCGTGCAGTGATTCAATTTCCCTCTCTAAAGGCAGAAATCCACAACCACGTAATCAGATTAATTCGCCTGCATCTCTTTTTAATGGACATTGATATTGGATATTGATGGAGACAGATTGGCCCACGAATTAAACCAAAAATCCTGGATACTGGGGGATCCTGAATTAGCCCAAATCCCCCCAAATTTCACAGGAACATACCGATATTTAAATGCAGCTTTATCACTGCCCCGTGCACGACAAAGATGGTGCAGTTGATCTGCATAATTTTTCATTCTTGTTTATTAATTCTTAATAATTTGGGTTAATTTGGGTTAATTTCCTTCCATTTTATGAATTTTTGTTTCTTTTTCACGCGGGGAAAAGCCAGCGGGAAGCTCCCTGCCAGAGGTGCCGCAGGGATGTGCGGATCAGAAAATTCCCGGGATGGAGGAAGAGGAAAAAAAGGAACCGCGGGCTCCATCCCGGCAGCCTCACGCCTGGAATTCGAGGGAGAGGCAAAGAGCTGTCAAACGGCGCCTTTTGCCTTAGGAAAAAACGGGATAATCCTAATAGTAAAAAGCTAAAAAGAAAAAGCACCGCCGTTTTTCCTCCTTCTGCGTTTCAATATCCTCAAATCGAAATATTTCCCAGCAGGGAAATTGGCAACCAGGACTCCGCGAAGGTGAAAAAAAGCCTAAAAAGTCGATTTTGAGTCTGGGAATTATTGCCCGAGGGTTTGCAGGGCCGGGCCGGGGCTGCGCGGCCCCTCCGAGGCCACGGACTCCTCATTAATTAAGCTTAATTACACCGCATGCTCGTTTATTTGCTGCTCATACAATCGTGAAGCCCATGTACAAATAACATACAGGTTTTATTTCGGGATTTTTTTTTTTTTTAGGGACAAAACGTACACAAAAAAAAAAAAAGGCGAAAAAAAACAAAACAACAAATCCACATAATTACAATTTTATACAGTGCAGAAAGAATTAAAATAGGTGTCACCGAACTGTACAACGTCAGGGTGGAAAAAAAAATAGAGAGGGAAGGGAGGGGAATAATCCTTCATTATATATATATTTCTATAAAAACATATGGAGGATTGTCTTTACACAGAGACCACGGTCGCTTGAAAATTTACAAAGGTTAACTAAAAAAACCCAAATCTATATGGCAAATATTGCCAACAGAGATTCCCCGATTTAATACTGATCAACTGAGACTATTCGTGTCTCGATTATTAGCAACAACAACAACAAAAAGAAATGTAGAATAAATAACAGGATGAGCATGGCTGTCTCTTTCCAAAGTGCCTTGTTCTCTCTGCATAGGGTCTGGTCCTGCAGTCTTTATGCAGGCAAAAAAAAAACCAAAATTAATAATTCCAAAAAATCCCTCTGAGAGATTTTTTTTTTTTTTTTTGCCTGCTGAGTGTTGGCCGGCAAATAAAAAAAAATTAAAATTTTAAAAAAAGGAAAGAAAGGAAAAAACCAAATTTAAAAAAGTATTTTTCCGGGCTCGAAGTGAGACGGCACCGAGGGGATTTGAGTTCGGGGTCTTTTCCAGCCCCCTCAGCCCGACCCGGCTCTGCTCCTCCCAGCCGAGCCGCTGCCATCGCTCACCGCCAGCTCCCAAACCGAGTTTGAAATTTCATATTTTTTTTTTTTTTAAAGAAGTATCAAAACCTCATTTGGCAAAGCCTCACCCCAAACTCGCAGTCGGGGTTTTCTGGACGGACGGGGGGGTGCTGCATTTTCGCTTTCTCCTCCCCGAGCAGAAGAAGGCACGGGCGCTGCGGGCTCGCACCCCCGGCCGGGGCTCTGCTCATTCCCGGCTCCTCTCTCCGCTCTGCCGCCGCTTCCCGGAGCTCCGGTCCGTTCCTGCTGCCCAAAGCCAGGCTGGGACACCCCCCTGGCACCCAGAGCGTCCTGAGGGATCTCATCTGGGGGATGCTCAGCGCTCGCCTCCGGCCTGGCCGGCCCCAGCAGCGGGGATTTTCCGCCGCGGCTCACATAACGCACGGCTTGATGTCCTGGTATGTCACTTGTTGGTGGTAATAGGAGCCGCTGCCCGCTGAATGCATGGAGGAGGAGGCCATGGCGTTGAAAGAGAAGACGAATTCCTTTCTGTCGCACATGCTCGGAGACTGCGAGTGATACCGCGGGATGCCTGCGGGACGGGGGGAGAGATGGTCAGCAGCGCCAAGAGATTTAGGAGGGGAGGGTGAGCGAGGAGAAGGGAGAAAAGCTCTGGATGGGGTAGAAAAAAAAATCCCAACAACCCAGCCGGCCCTCACGGCCCGGTCCGAGAGCGGATTTGGGGGTATTTCGGCACCCTCGGGGCTCCGCGGATGCGGGCAGGTGCGGCGGAGCAACACCGGCGGCCCCGGGACGGAGCTTCCCTGCCCGGCCCAGGGCACTGCGAGGAGAAGGGATTTGCTTTGGGTTTAGGGTTTGGGGTTTTTTTTTTTCAACACGTTGATTTATTTTCTTTCGCCCCGGCTGTTTTTCCCATCGCCTCGGCCCGTGCGGGAAATGCGCCGGGTGCGGAGCGGGGCAGCTCCCGTTCGTGCCGGGAGCGGCGGTGGGGACCGGCAGGAGGCCGGGAGCGAGAGCCACCGGGAGCGGGGATGTTCCTACCGCTCCTTCCGCCAGCTCGGCATGGAAAAGCGCCCCGGGAATTCGGGCTGCGCTGGGGATGGGGTGCCCTGCCCGGGAGCACTCCCCGCAGCTCCTTTGGGTGAAAATCAGAGCGTTTCGGTGAAGGCCGCGCATGGGCCCGGTGGCTCCTCGGGGCGGATTCCCAGCTCCGTTTTCCAGAGGCCCGGGATGCGCTGAGCTCCGGGAACTGCCCCGGGGCCGGGGGTACCCGCGGTGGGCACTGCCCCGGCCCGGCCGGGACTGCGGCTCTGCCCGGGTTCTGCAGCTCCGGCCCGGCCCGCCTGATGCTTTTTCCCCTTTTCGCTTTGTGTCTTTGACCCATTTGTTCTCCGCTCCACAGCCGTTCCCGTCAGGCACATCCCGCTCCCCCGAAGGCCCGGGGTGATGGGCAGGGACCCCCAAATCTGCCCCATCAGCCGCCCGTGGCTCCCCCGTGCCACGAGAGCCCACAGCCACCGCATCCCGAGGGGAATTTGGGCAGCAAAGCGAAACCCAGCGCTGGCCTCGTCCCTTCCGAGGCCTCTTCCCGGCCAAACACCATCTCCATTCCAAGACCCAGGGCAAATGCAGGCCCGACAGCTCCAGGAACGAGACCGAGCCGGGGTGTTGGGGCACGGGAAGATTTGGGGGGTCCGGGCCGCCGGCTGGGGCGTGAGCGACAGATGGAGGGAGGTGATGGGCCTGGAAAACACGGCCCTGAGATGTGTGGAAAACACAGCTGATGGCGAGGAAGGGGCCGGGACGGGATGGGGAGGGATGGCGAGGGTGGCGGACCATCCCATGAGGAATTCCTCCCTTTTCCCTCGGCGGAATTCTCCAAGTCCCGAAGGAGGTGGGAGAGCCCCAGGCCTCTCCTTCCCGCAGCTCTCCGCTGCCTCAGCCCACCGGCTTTAGGCCCGGGACGGCCCTGGAGGTGAAGCAGCCGCCGGGAAGAGCGGAGCCCCGGCCCGGGGGAGCCGAGTCCCGGCCCGGGAGAGCCGAGCCCCGGCCCGGCCGTTCCCGGCTCCGCAGCGGGGAGAGCCCCGACGGGAGCCCGGCTGCCCCGGGAAAGGAGGCGAGGAGCGAGGGCAAGGCAGCTTCCCCTCGGGAACAGCACTAAGAGAGCCCCCGAAGCGGGATCCCGGCCCGCAGGGGGTTCCACGCGGGACCCGCAGCCCCCGGCCGACCCCCGTGGCCGCGGTCGCGGATGCGCCCCACGCGTGGCCGCGCCTTACCTTGGAGGTCGGCGGTGTTGTGGCTGTTCTGGTGTAGGTAGGGCTGGTCGAGGGAATGCGTGGAGAGGCTGGAGGAGAGCGGGTTGGCCGTGGGGTTGCAGGGAGAGAGGGGCTGCTGCTTGATGTAGGACGCGCCGGTGTTGAGGGCCGCCGAGGCGCTGGGCGCCCACGCCGAGGCCGAGCTGGAGTAAACCGAGTGCGGCTCCATCACGCCGCCGGCGGGGAGCAACGGGGATGCGGGCACGGAGCTGTCGTGGTGCGGGTATTCCCCGGCCGAGGAGCCGGTGCAGCCGCCCATGTAGGTGTGCCCACCGTTGGCGGGCAGGTGGGGCACGGAGTGTCCCGCCAGGCCCATCCCCTCCACGTTGCTGGACAAATGCCCGTTCATCATCCCCAAGCCCCCTTCGAGGGAGAGGCTGTTGGGGGGGCAGGAGAGCCCGCCGGCCGAGCCCTGGAAGCCGTAGCTGTCGGGGAGGTGGTTGAAGCTGAGCCCGTTCATCATGCTGTACATGGGCTTCAGCGCCTGGCATTTCCTCCGGAACCCGCGGGGCCGGCGGCGGAACGAGCCCTCCTCGAACATGAACTCGCTGGCCGGGTCGATGGTCCAGTAGTGGCCCTTGCCCGGGCGTCCCAAGCCCTTGGGCAGCTTGATGAAGCACTCGTTGAGCGAGAGGTTGTGGCGCACCGAGTTTTTCCAGCCCTGGTAGGAGCCTCGGAAGAAAGGGAAGCGGCTCTGCAAGAACTGGTAGATCTCGCTGAGGGTCAGGCGTTTGGAGGGAGAGCTCTGGATAGCCATGACGATGAGGGCGATGTAGGAATAAGGCGGTTTCTCCGGCCGCCGGATCCCCGCGTTCGTCTTCTTCGCCTTGGGGCCGGCGCTGCCCGGGGCTCCGCCGCTGCCCGGGGCGCTGCCGGCCGCGCCGCCGGTCCCCGCCGAGGCGGCGTCCATGGCCGAGCTCTGCGGCTGCTTCTCAGCCACGGAGGACATGGGACCGTAGCTGCTCTGCACCGGAGGAGGAGGGGGCTGAGAGGACAGAGCCTGCTGCGCTTCTGCAGTCATCTACGGCCAGGTCCGCGGCGGCCAGCCCCAGCCCCGGCCCTCCTCCGCCGCCCCCCCAGCGCCCCCCCAAAAGGCCACGCTGCTGGGGGCTCGCCGCTACTCACCCACCACCCTCCCTCCGGCGTCCTCCCGGCCCCCCGGCGGGCTGCCTTTCCACCGGGAGACTTCACCCCTCCGTGGATAAACAAATGGAAGCGACGACACCCCCCACCCCCCCTTCGCCTCCTCCTCCCACTTTATCCCTAAATCCGAGCGCGGCTGCAGAAGGCGAGCGAGAGGCGGAGGGTCGGGGGGGCCGCAGGGAGGCGGGATGGGGGGGCGGGTGGAAGCGAGCTGAGCTCGGCTGCTGTGAGCGAGGAGCCGGGGCCGCCGCCCGCGCCCGCCCCGCTGCCCCTCGCCGGGCCGGGCTCCCGGGGCCGCCGCCGTCCCCTCCGGAGGCTTTAGCTGGGCCGGCGCTGCCGCTGCTGCGGGGAGCTGCTTCCCATCGCGGTGCCTGTCGAGTCTGCCCCCGGCCCCGCCGCTCGCCTTCTACTTTATCTCTCGCAGCGGCGTCTGCCGCTCCTTGACAGACGTAAGCGCGGAGCGGAGATCCCCGCCCCGAGCCGCTCCCCCCCGCCCTCCCGGGCGGCCCCTCCGCCGCCCCGTGCCGGCCCCCTCCGCCGCCGCTCCCCGCTGGTGGGCAGCTTTTAAAGAGCCCTTTCCACGCCGCCCTGCCCCACCCGGGGGGGCTGCACGCCGCGCCCCTGCCCGCCGCGGAGGGCACCGAGCGTGTGTCTGTGCCTGTGTCTGTGTGTGTGGTTTATGCCACGCGTGACCGCGACGCGCCGTGGGGCTCCTCCATCCCCGTCCCTGCCCTCTTTCCCAGGCCTGGAAAGCACGGGAAGGGCCCCACGCGGGTCCCCTGCGGGCAGCGGGGAGGTTCCGCGGGCCGTGGGGCGGCGGAGGCGCTGCCCGGCTCCGGCTCCGCGCTGCGCGCAGCTTCACCCACTCCGAACCCCCTCTTCTTGCGCTCTTTTTAAGCTCGGCGGGCCCGGGCAGGATGTTTATACTGCGCAATGTAAACACGGGCTCGGGGGTGCTTTAATAAAAAGAAATCGGCGAAAACTCCCGCTGCCTCGCGAAATGCCCTTTTCTGCCTCCTCCGCCGCTCCGGGGCCGGGAAAGGTCTTTGGGCTCCTCGCCTGCTCCGAAACTGCTTTAGGGATGAGGGTGGGTTGGTTTGTTTTGGGTCGTTCGGGGGTTTTTTGAGGGGGGTGTATATAAATCTGGGCTGGAGTTCCGCGGCTCCATGCCCGGAGTTTGACGCTCAGCTCCTGCGGTGCCACGGGCACACGCGGTCGGTGGGGGGGAAGGAGAATAGAAAGCCAGAGGGGTAGAGACCCCCTTTTCTCCCTCCCCTCTCCCCCAAAAGCCACCTCTTTGAGCACCGTGCCACCGGCAGAGCTGTCACTCGAGGTAAGTCCCTTGAAATCGTTGTCACCTTCTCGCGGCCCGCGCGTGGAAAGCTGCGCGGAGCGGGGCGGGCGGATTGCGGGTGGGCACGGGGCAAGGAAGGGCTCTCAGGGCTGCCCGTGTGCCGGCTGCTGCCGCCTGCTCCCTCCGGACATTGGGGAAAAGAAAAGAGAAAGGAAAAAGGGGAAAAAGAAATCCACGCCGTCCCCCCCTAACCCGGTCGCAGGCCTCGGCACAGGGTGTGGGTGCATCCCTGTGCAAAGAGAGACAGGGGACATCCCCCTCCCCAAGCCCCCTGCCTTCCAGCTTCTCTTTTCAAGTTTTTAATGATAATTTAATACCTTTTAAAGGAAAGATAGGCACCGATCGGGTTTCCAAACTCCCTCCGCGTTATTGGCGAGCAGTTGTGAGCAGCCTCGGGGGCGCCTGTCACATCTGTGGTACGACCAAGAGGGATTTCACATCAGGCTTTTCTTTTCTTTTCTTTTTTTTCTCTTTCTTTCTATCCTCCCCCCAACACACACTCCTTTTCTCCCCTTTTGACATAAAAAAGCCTAAAAAAATAAAAGTCATCCTGCAGACAGCAGCGGCCCTCCCGTTCCCGGTGCAAAAGGGGCCCGGGACAGGCACGGGAGAGCGCTGGGCAAACCCCAGGCCGGGGGCAGGTAGCCAGGGAAGGGTGGGAGGAGGTTGGGACGGATATTTCTGGAGCTTTTCCCCGGAGGAGGAGGAGAACGAGCAGCTCCGGCTGCCCGGGGAGGCGGCGGCCGCTGCTCCCTCGGCGCGGAGCAGAGAGAGAAGCGCGTGGCTGCTCGAGAAGGGGAGAAACCACCCCAAAAATCGCTTTTTTTTGGGAATCAATCACCTTCCGCGGGGCTTACATCCCCGAGGTCGCTGGTGCAGAATATTCCCTTTGCTTCTCGCTGCATTTCTTTTTATTTTTTGCTGTGGCAGCGCATCTCTGACCCTGAGCTTTGCTCCGCATCGAATATTCTCCCCCGGCTCTCGAAAAGTGTGGGTTTCTTTGCTTTATATCACTCTGCGACCGCATCTCCCCGATCTGGCCCCAAAACACCCGGGGATGGAGCTCTAAACACAGCACAAAGCACCCGTGAAAAATCACGTTCAAAGGGTTCGCCACCATCAGCCTTTCCACAAGGAAATAAAATATCCCAGAGTCAAAAAACCCCCAAAACTCTCCGTGGAAATCAAACTATTTCCCCTGAAAGAAAACCAGTCCCTTCACGAGTGCCCTTTCCCCCTTTCGCAATATCTGTTAGGAGCAGGAAGATTTGGTTTCCGATGCATTTATTACAGCTAGCAAAAGTTAAAAATGGGAATATATCTCTCGGGGTCCTATAGGCCTCGTCGTGGGAATAGCAGAAATGTTGGAGGGTTTTAATCCGAGCCCAAGAGTTGGGGAAAGGAGAATTTTGGGGAGGAAAAGCCTGGTGTACGAGGAGGAGGAGGATGGTGTGGGGGAAAACGGGACTCGCGTTTGGTGTTGTCTGCTCGTAGTTTGGGTGGGTGAATCGAGTCCTCCCCCAGCCCCCGACGGGCTGAGATGAAAAGCAGGGAAAAAAAGAAGAAATGGCAAAAATTAAACTATCATCTGGTGCAATCAGCCTCTCCCATCCCGTTCTGAGCCCGCTTTACCGGCCCCACCAGCACCCCCCGCCCCGCCGCCCTTCCCACCCGGCTCCTTCCCAAACCAGCTCCCCTTCCCTCCCCCTGCCCCAAACTCGGTCCGTGTTTTGTGTAAAAATAGACAAATCCGAGCTTTCTTCCTTTTCCTGCGCCGAAGGTATTTTTACTAGCTAATTGCTTAAGTGAAGTCAACTCTGCGAGCAGGCCGGGTGTAACCCGAGGATGGAAATGTATATAGGTGGTATTGTTAGAGGGTGCTGCTCCGAGAGGGGCCGGGGTGTTCCTGCGAGCCCGGACCACCCAGGGCGAGGGGAGTGACCGCCCCGTGTCCCCCTCCCCGCTGTCCTGCTTTGCATTAACACCACCCGCGGGACCCCCCCTGCTCCCCAGCACCGGCCTTTTCCCCTCGCCTGCCTCGGGTTTTTTTTTTTTCAGTCTCCGCCATCCCCGTGGCCGCTGGCCCCAAATCCGCGGCGAATCGATCCCTAAATGTTTATTTAAAGGCGAGGGGGTGCATTCGAGCGAGGGGCTCGAGGATGGGGAGAGGAGAGCTGGGGGAAGGTGGAAGAACCGAGAGATGTTTTTAGGGAGACGCGCGCACACTCCAAACTAATTTTTGCGGGTCCATCACACGGCAAGGCTTTGCCCCCCACTCGTGGGATCTTTCCCAATCCCAGCCTCGGCCTCTCCTATTCCTGGAGGCAAAGCCCAACGGGCCCTGGAGAAGATTTTAGGAGAGCAGAAGCCGAAACTGGGAGCTCAGCAGAGCTGCCCGGGTGTCTGAGGCTGCTGCGGGGAGGTGCGGGCTGGCTGTCACCGCCGTGCCTCAGGCAGAAGTTCGGAGCTTTGGTCAAAAAGGGAAAAAAAAGAAAAAAAGGAAAATTTTAATCTCCCCTTTTTGTCTCCCTTTTCCCCCTCTGCCCGTCCCGAGTCTCCCCCCCGCGCCCTTCGAGCCCAGATTTTCCATGACGTCCTTCGATGAAATATTGCAGCACAGGAATTTACAGCCTCCTTCGGCTCGGGAATTTTTTTCTGTGCAGTTTTCTGGCAGGAGCAGATCCCTGCAATACAAATCGGTTCCAGCGATAATAAGCTCCGAGCGCTACCACTCAGACACAATCGCTTCCCACAGAGATCTTCCAAATATCTGCGGGTATTTATATCCCCGCTCAGGGACGGATAGCTAGAATGCTTTCCCGCGGGGATGCTTTTGGGCTGGCTGGGATTCAGAGCCGAAGAATTGGGTACCCAGAGAAGCAGCGGGGTTGAGCAGCAGCAGAGCTGGGACCCGGCGAGTGATGCTCCCACATCCCACAAATTCGCCCTGAAAGGCGGCTCGAATTGTAAATCCAGGTGTAAATCCAGGTGTAAATCCAGGTGTAAATCCAGGTGTAAATCCGCTCCTGAGACATTCAGGCTTTCCTGGACGAGGTTTCTTCCCTGGGGGCCCTCGGCTGGGGATACTCCCAAAGCAAACAGAACCCCTGGGAAGGGATATCCCCTCTCCCAGCAACTTGGCATAGCAGCGGCATCCAAACAAAATTCATAGCCACTTCCAGTTTTCCAGCACCAAATGCCGTCAGGATAGAGATAAAATTGTGCTGGAGAAACCTTTCGATTCGTTGCTGAGCCTTTTGGCATCGGGAACCACCTCCAGTCCCCGGCAACTCCCGATGCCAAAAGTCCGGCTGGGCCAAACTGGGCCGGGGTCTCCACCAAACCAGGAGGACGAGGGAATTCCACAGGGTTCAGCCTTATTTCCACCCTTATGAAACCTTTTTGTTTGGCTCTTGCAGCGTTTTTTTGTTTTTTGGTTTTTTTTTCCCCAAGTATAAACCAAACCCTGTCGAAATTCCATCAATGTGCCGGTGCTGGAGGAAGGGGGAATTTTAGCATCGGGCAGGCGAGGGTCATCAGCCCCATTTTGGGGTGTCCCACAAAATCCGTTTGCACCGAGAGGTGGGAGAAATTAAAACGGAATATCCCGCATAAAGGAGGAACAGGTTATTTTCTTCCACGGGTGCCAAAAGCCGCAGGGACCATCCATTATCGGGATAAATAATGGGCAAGGTGGGGAGTGGATCGCTCCTAAATATCGTGGGGAGATGCGGGAAACAACCACTGCGGGTCTGGGGAAGGATCCGGCCTCCCTTTTCCAGGGGACAGCACCCTGGGGGTGAGGACAGCGAGATCTCTGAGAGGAAAACCCCGAGGGGAGGCTGGGGGGACCCACGCGAGCCCCGGGGTGCAGATCCAGGTGGGCTCCTTGGAGGGAGAAAGGATTTTATCCAACCCGGGACCACCGAGCATCACCCGGCCCAGGGTGAGAGGGGGTGCCAGCAGCTGGGCACTGCCCTGGGCAGAGGTCGGGGTCCCCAGCAGGGACCTTGTGCTTTGTCACCTGCCAAGAGGGCAGAGCCACCCGGGCAGGGCACGGCGGTGCCGCGGGGGGAACGAACAGAGAGGGATGCTGAGGACAGGGATGTCCCCGGAGCAAAACCACCCTGCCCGGGGAGCAAAACCGCCGTGCTACAGAACCCTCTTGTCCCTGCTCAAGGTGCCCAGGGACAGAGCACTTGCAAGAGCAGCTTTTACTGCAGGGAAGCTCGGAGTATTCCTGTGGAGAAAGGAAAATCGCACGGGAGCGGGGCTGGGCGGCACAACGGCCTGGTAGCCTGCATCTTTTAAACATTATTTCTACAGTAAATATCGTACAGGAACTCCGTGTTCCCCTTTTCCGAACCCAAAGCGGGAGCTCACAAACGCCGTCAGAAATTCCCGCTGTGAACAACCTCTCTCGCCCATTCTCCCTTTCCAAAGACCTGCGGGTGGTTTTCCTTGGAAGCCTTCCCGACAAAAAGCTGTTTTCCACCGCTAGAATTCGCAAATAATGATGTGCATCAGCGCCTTTGGGTGGTGCAGGCTCGTGGATCCCTCTACTTTGAAGCTTCCAGAGCAGAGAGTTAAAATACACCAAAATTTGACTTATCGTCTTTCCCACCTCCTGATAACAGAGCAGCTCCTCGAAAATCGATCCCTTTTGCACAACCAGCCTCTAAGTAAATATTAAAAGAGACCTGGAGGGACTTTAAAAAAATCTTCTGCAGGGAATAAAAAGCTCGGCTGGCGTTCCCGGGAAAGATGCGCTGTGGATACGCGAAATGCCCGAGCCAAGGTGGGAAAACTTTCCCCAGCAAGGATTGTGGTGCCCGAGGTTAAACGATTTCTGCAGCAAAAGGGATTGATTTTTATTTGGGGGAGAATCATCCTGGGAACGGGAAGGGAACGGGTGCATTGATGTGTTCGTCTTCCCACTGTGAATATTTTGGGGCTTTTGGGGCAGATGTGCGTGTGGGGGAGGCAGAGAGGAATTGGGAAGAATTCTGTAAAAACACCCCAAAACGCCAAAAAAACCGAAAGAACGATCCACTGAAAACAACGACAAAACACCCCCACCTAAAATAAAGAAAAACCGCACCAAACCTGGCCCAGACCTCACTAAAATTTCGAATAATGAACCCAGAAATGGTTTTGCTTTTCCCATTCTCAGAACAGCTCGGAAAATTGCAAAACTCCCAGCGCGTTTTGCGCAGCACCCTCAGCTCCTCTCTCTTAATTTCCCTCAATTTCAATTATTAAAATGCACCAACTAATTTTGCATTATCACCCTTTAAAATCGGGGGGTGAAAGAATTTCTTCAGATCCCTTTTTCCCGCAGATTTTGCGGGATACCTGCTGGCAGAGATGCTGCCCAAGGGCTGAGGTTGCAGCATAAGAATTTCCCTTCCAGGATTATTCGTTTCTCCTTTGGAAAGGATCGAATTTGAGCTCTTCGCTCAAAGCACCGCGGGCTGAAGGAGTTTTTCCCCATCCGGACCCGCGGGGTGTCCCCTGTGTCCCCTCACCCCACGCATGGGGACATCCAGGAGTGAGGCTGAGCCCTAAAAGCCATCGGAATGTCCCGAGTGGGAGCGGGTCCGGTGTCAGAACCCTCCCGGCTGAGCTGGAGCGGCTGCGGGCGAGGCAAACACAGGCGGGCTGGGATAGCCGAGCTGGCACTCCAGGAAAGGGATTTCTCATCGGGAAGAGGGGTTGGAGCTGAGCTGGAGCACAGCCCTGGTTCTGGTTCGTCCCGCAGCCCCAGGAAAGGAAAACAGAAATGTTTCCGAATTGTGCAGTGAACAAATGGGTATGGAGAGATTGTGCTGGAGGGGAGAGAGAAGAGAGAATAAAAGAGAAAAAGTGGGAACAGACGAAATGGGCAGAAGGAAGCAAAGAAGGAAAGGAGAAAAGAGCGAGAGAAAGACAAAGAAAGAGAAAAAAGAGAAAGAGAAAGAAAGAGAGAAAGAAAGAGAGAAAGAGAGAAAGAGAGAGAAAGAAAGAGAAAGAGAGAAAGAAAAGAAGAGAAAGAGAGAAAGAGAGAAAGAAAAGAAAGAAAGAAAGAAAGAAAGAAAGAAAGAAAGAAAGAAAGAAAGAAAGAAAGAAAAGAAAGAAAGAAAGAAAGAAAGAAAAGAAGAAGAAAGAAAAGAAAGAAAAGAAAGAAGAAAGAAAGAAAAGAAAGAAAAGAAAGAAAGAAAGAAAGAAAGAAAGAAAGAAAGAAAGAAAGAAAGAAAGAAAGAAAGAAAGAAAGAAAGAAAGAAAGAAAGAAAATTTAAGAAGAACGATTAAAAGAACAAGAGAAAAGACAAAAAGAAAGAAGTGCGAAAAAGACAGAAAAGGGGCAGAATGAGAGAGAAAACCCAAAAGCAAAAAAACCCAGAGAGCAATACAAGCACGGAAAGGGGAATTATTTTCCCGCAAAACCAAGAATAGGACACAATTTAATTTTTTCCCTGGAAAACGGGGGTGAGAGGGAGGGAAGAACGGCCCGGGCTCTGCGCCGCTCTCCGGGGCCCCGCGGAGAGGAGCACGAAGGGCAAACACACCGCGAGCGGCTCCTCCTGTCCCTGCTCCTTCCCCGGGGCAGAGACACAAGCGGGAGCAGAGATTCGACAGCGATTTCCCCGTGGGTTTTCCACGTTAAACCCGGCTTAACCCCCGCGGGGAGAGCGGCGCGCCCGGCCCCGCGCTCGCTCCGTAGGTGGCCGTGTATATTTGGGTTGGAGCCGTGTTTATGTTAATGAAAAAGGCTGAGATTACAAACAGACCACTGAATGCCCGCGGTGTTGCTGCCGGATTGGTGGAAGATGTGTACTTTCAACCGTAATCGCTTTTGGGGTAGCAAATCTGATTAAAAAAAAAATATGATGTAAAATTATTATTTTTAGCGGTAAGGAATTAAGGATCTCTGGGGCTGCTCCTTGCCCTGTGGTTTGCCAGTGGTGAAGGCGGGGATGGAGAAGGGTTGCAGGAAAAAATCTCCAAAATTCAGCCATAAATCCAACAAAAACGAGCCCTGGAGGAGGGCAGGGAAAAGGGGGAGTTCATCTCGCTCTCCCTGAATCCACCTCGACCCCGCAGAAAGGGTCCCAGTGGGAAATGGAATTATGTCCCCCAAAACCTCGGCTGCTGGGGACATTGTGCTCAGGGGTTTGTCCTTGCCCGGGTGGAGATTGGAGGAACCCGAAATTTACTCCAAAAATCCCGTTAATTCACTCATTTAGGATGGGATATATATGTTTGCATATATAAAATAACTCCAGTCTTTGTAAATGCAACTAAGAATAAAAAAAAATCATTAATTTACATAAAAAATTAAAGTATAAGGAGTTTTTAAATTAATTTTTAGGGTGGGTCGGAGCAGCAATCATCATCCTGTAACTTTGTTTTCAGAGTCTGGGTTTGGGGTCAGTCTTTTTCTTGTTTTCTTCACAAAACCTCTCTCCAAAATTATTCTTGCACCCCCTCCCCATCTGCATTTGAAAGTTTGAACAGCTGATAGTTAAAAAATCCGATTTTTACAGATTTTTTTTCCCCGCACTCGATAAATCCCCAGCACGGAGGGATCCACTTTAGGTCCCAGGGAGAGGATTTTTTTTCCCTCCAGGAGCTCTGGGAACGAACGTGCGCTCAGCCTTTGGCATCTCCCTCGCTTTCAACACTTTCCTTTTGTGGGCAAAAGCTCTCGGCGGAGGAGCCCGTGCGGCAGAACCCGGCGGACCTGGAGGATTTGGATATTCAGATATTTTACTACTGTTAGGATCCCTCATTGACTGAAGAACAAAGAAAATCCCTGGAAAGGGATGCGGATAGAATTCGGGGCAGATTTGAGCAGGGAAAGTGCTCCAAAAAACAAGGGGGGAGAAGGGAAAATGAAAAAAACCCGACACGGATTTTTCCCCGCGCTACGGCTGTGCTGCACTAGAGATGCAGGGGAGAATTCCCTCTGGGTTTTGGAGGCAGAGGAGTGCTCCGAAAACAGCATTTTCTGCCTTAAAATATCTTTAGGGTGTCCAACCATCTCCCCGAGACAGCGAAAACTCAAAGTGTGAAGCTCAGAGCGAGAGCAGAGGAATTTCTTTCTTCTCTTCTCGCACCTGGAATTAGCCTGTATTCCCTGATGATTTTTTCCCCTCCCTCTTTCTTTTTTTTTAATTTTTTTTTATTATTATATTGATAGAGGGCGAGCATTTAGTTTTCTCGGTGACATGAAACGATTATTCTGCAGGAAGGACAGGAAAAAAATAAAACCAACCAAACAACAGCAAACCACCCCGAAGGCAGCGGATTTGAGGCGAATATCGCCCAAAATAACCCGGTGCTGTGAGGGTCAGGTAGGCCCTGCGGTGATGCCAGGGCTGGGGGACACCGGGACGTCCCGGGGGTCCCCGAAACGTGGGCAGGGGGACACAGAGAGCTGTCCCCTGCCCTGCCACACGTTCAGGGACACCCCCCGGGCTGTAACCCCCGCATCCGACCGCGCTGCTCTCCCGGAGCCCCGACCGTGCCGAACGGGGCGAGGCAAGAGCAGATGAAAGCGATGTCACATTAATGTCAGCTCACAGCTCGAGCCCACACAGCCTTGATTGCTCTTATTAATCTTGCCAATTTGTCTGTCAGCACTCGGCTAATCCCTAAATAGCCTCCCAACAGGTGCTTCATGCTTCCGCCACATCCCCGCTCTGCCGCCCGCACCTCCCGGGAGCGCCGCTCGCCCTCCCCGGGGACACCGGCTCTGTCCCCATCTGGGAGCGGCTCTGCTCCCCCGCCACGGCTGCAGGGGAGACAGGCGGCTTTGCAGATGTTGTTTAGTCTGTCCAAAAAGAGGAGTGAGAGTTTTGGGCTTCCCAGAAGGCAGCGATGAGCGGGTTTTGGGGAGAGGGGAGATGCTGGGGGGTGGCGGAGGGGAATTACCTGGGGGTGAGCAAACCCTCCTTGTGATTCGTCCCGCATCAGGACGAGAAAACACATTTATGGCCCAACTTCTCACAGCAGGGAGCTGAGCTGCTCCTGTTCATGGTGGGTTTGGTGGGTTTATGGACAGGGGAGAAGATTAAAACAAAAAAGTCCGAGTTGAAGCTGCAGTGGAAAAGCCACTTTAAGCCCTGAGCTGTTTTATCATAAACTCGTGGAATGGTTTGGGTTGGAAGAGATCTGAAAACTCCTCTTGTTCCAGCTCCCTGCCATGGGTTCCAACACCTTCCACCAGCCCAGGCTGCTGTTTATCCTGCACTTAAGCTGAGGGTTGATTATTTTCTTTAGTACTCTATCAGAAAATCCACTGGCTTGTTATGGTGTGTGTTCAGCCATAAAGCCCCAGCCACGTCAATTCTTCAGCAAAAGACTAAAATTATTGTGTTGTGAGGCTTAATCTTCCTAAAGTCATTATTTAGCACGGCGGTCTTAAATCACAAAACACGGATTTTGTGTTTAGAACACTTAATTGCTAAACTAAATTAACTGGTAAACCCTTTTAATTGCTAAAGGAGAGCTCAGGTTGTTTTCCTCTCTCAACATTTTGAGAAAAAAAATAAAAAATATATTTATTGCTGTTTGGCAACTCTGCTGCATGGAACGTTCCGCAAGAAGGTTACGAACTGGTGGTTCCTGCTGTGACTCACCTGCAAGGGGCTCTGCTCTGGAGGAAGAGCCACCAAACCTCTCTCCATGCAGCAGGATGCTTTTTTATATCCAAAGCTGCTTGGGTCCACTCCCAACCTAGCAGGAAGGAAGAGCTCTCAGGAGCATCTTCAACAATTCCTCCAAGAAATGAAGACTCCACTAAAAGAGCTCAGAGCTGTTCATTGTTAACCCTTGGGTGCTCCAGATCAGATCCTAAAATCTCCTAAAAACACCATTGCCCACTGAAAGCTCTTTCACTCCATCCTAACCTGAATTTATTATCAGGAGACAGATTTTTTTAATTTTTTTTTTCCTTTTCTTTCTCCCTGAACCATTTGTTTCATCCAATAAGTCCATCCATCACAGCGAGCTGGAACCGACCTGGGATCCAAGGATATTCTTAGCTGTGCAGTGTGTCAGGAAACGGGCAGCAGCCCCGTGTGATGCAAATATTTGGACGAGCGAGAGGTAGGAAGGATTGTCCAAATGTTTACTGAAGGCTGTTGATAGCCCCAGGATTTATAACTGCTGGATAACGCCTGCCCCCACACAGCTCCTCCAGCAGGTGCATCCAGTTTCCGCATGACACGCGGGGTGTGTGTGCTCTGGGAAAGGGGATGCAGGATGCAGCCAGCTCCCCGGGATTCAGCCCCCTTTTCCCAGCTGCTTCACCGCTTTGGAGCCCATGGAGCAGCAAGACAGGAGCTCAGGATCCACTCCAATGATTCGTGCCCCTGAGAGCAATTCCAGCCATTGGAAAAACAAAACACGGCCAGTTGGAATTTCTTAAGTGAAACCAATGCTAGGAACTGTTCAGGCCCATCAAAATATTCCCTGTCACTCTCCTTCAGCGCTGCGGCAGCGGAGGAAATTCATGGCATTGTTGTGCTTATTGTTCTTGGCATTTCGCTTCCTCGCTTGCAGCCCCGGGATTGGAGCTCTTCTGTCTCCCAGCGAGCCCTGGCTGCTGCTGGGGGCACAGCACAAGTGCTGGCAGAGCACTTTGAGCCATTGCTGGTGCTCAGACAGCTCCAGCTTTTCAGAGCCCACTGGAAATGTCCCATAGCTGCTGCCAGGTGGCCTCTTCCAGCCAAAAGAGGAGAGTATGTCCAATAAAAACCAGGCTGATGCACTAGAAATGGGAATCTAGTCAAGGGAAGGCTCTGCTGCCTTGATATGCCCTCCTGTACCCTACTCAGGAGGTCTCTGCATGATCCAGAGGCACCTCAGAGGGCTCCAGCCCAAATTTCTGCTCGAGGCAGGTCCATTGGCAGCTCTAGACAGGGTCAGGCCTGGATTTGTTCATCTGGGCCTTGAAAACCTCCAAGAACAGGCTCCAGCAAGCAGGGCTATGGACATCCCAGGCAGCAGAGGAACTGTCAGTGCCCTCATGTCCATCCAGCCAGGGTGGGAGGCTCTGCTGTCAGAGCAGAAGCTCTTTTGGCTGTAATTCCCTTCACCGTGTGATAGAGGAGCAGCATCCCATTGAACTGGAGAGGTCAGCATGGGGTTGAGTCACTCAGCTCCAGTCATCTCCTTCCCCCGCACCATTTTGCAAGTTCTGGTGATGCTGGGAATGTGAACTCATGGATTTAACGTGCTGCAGACACCCAGACAGCTTTTCTTAGCAGCAAACAGCAACTGCATCAGCTGCAGAAAAGCCTTTAATTCATCACAGCCCTGCAGGAGCAGTTTCCAGACTGCTCCGACGGGGAATACAATGGCCCTATTGTTTTTCCAAAGGGAGATTCCTTCATTTCAGGCTGTTGCATAAACTGTGTGTTTTCTATTTGTTACCTGACTCATTCCAGTGACCTCCCTGAGATGGGATTGAGATCACTGGGAGCGATGAAAGGAACCCTCGCAGGCTGAGGACCAGATTGTCAGAGTCACCTCTTCTGCTTTGGTTCACAAACTGGGAGGAGAACTTGGTGTTCTTCGAGGGGGAAGAAGTTGTGTAATAAAATATACGGGAAAAAAAAAAAGAAAAAAAAAGAAGCAAGTGCTCAAATTCCAAAGTCATCTGTTGTGCTCCATGAAATTTTTCCGTGCATTGAAAGAATTCAATCCTGGGTTTGATTCTCAGGGTGACCTTAGATGGGGAATCCTAACTCAGACTCCTCTCGCCTTGAGTGTATTTTGCAACAGTTCCTGGTGTCGGCAGCTCTTGGTAACATCCCAAAAATGCTGGAAATGCTTTCCAGGCAAGAATCTGGGGCCATCCAGATGGGATGTGAGGAAGAACCAGTCCCTGCTGGAGAAGTGGCTGGTTGGTAGCTGGGACCAGCACTGCAGGTGTAGGAAGATCTGAAGGTTTCATGGTGGCCATGCATTGATGTCTTCAGGTTTCCTCAGCTGTGAGCCTTGGGGTTATATTTGGGCGTCAAAGGGGATGTGCAGGGGCCTGGAAGAACCTTCCTGAAGGTTTCCCTCCATGGGGAATGGCCAGAGGGATTGCACATGGATGGAGCTGGCTCTTCCCAGTGCGTGCAGAGTGCTGGGAATGGGAGAGATGAGGTGAAGGAGAAGGGAGGGTTTGTTTGTGAGGACATACACACAATCCTTCCACCAAACTGATCAACTAAACCCGCCTGGAGGAAGAAATTAACTTTGTGTTATCTTTCCATACTGCTGAACCTCTGGGTTGGGAATTCATTCTCTCTTTTCCAGCCAGGTGAGGGAGATCAATCCTTTTTTTAGCTCTGACCCTGCCAAGCCCTGAAATTCAAGCATGGCTCTTCTCACCTGGAAACACTGCTGCTCTCTGCCTCCCCTTGCTACTGAAATCCAACCAGGAGAAGGTTGCGAACCCTGGAGGATATGGGCCAGTGTTAAGCAAAGCAGGAATGAACAAGCTCAGCACACCCTGGTGCATCCCCATGCCTTTGGGAATGGAAGGGGTGAGCCTTGGCTTGTGGTCCAGCCCAGCCTGGTGCTTTTAGCTGTACAAAACTGAATTTGTTTTTTCCAAAGCAAACCATTACTGGAAGACTGGAAGGGGTTTATCCTGCAGAATCTGCCCTGCCTCGTCTGCCAGGGAACATGCAGGACTCAACTCCTCTTCCTTGGAGTAAATCACAGTGTGGGGCTGCCTTATCTCAGCCAGAGCCCCCGAGCAGGAATGCTGCACTGTCCAGCCCTTGGGCCACCCAGCCCTAATCCCAGGAATCAGCTCCAGGCCCACACTCTGACCCTCCAGAGCCATATTTTTGCAAGGTCAGGAGGCTGGGAGGTAAGAGGGGAGTGGAGAATAGCAGGGAGAGATTCAAGGCAGGCTCTGCACTGAGATTTTGTGGAAATGTTTACACTGGCCGTGGAGTGGAGACTTGAGCCTGTTCCCCTCTCCAGATTTTCTGGAAATCTGCATCAGGTGTGGACACAGCTCCAGCTTCCATGTGTCCTGGCTGAGGGTGGCTTCACACCCTTTTGCTTGGTTGTTTTAATGGATCCAAGTGGATTGAGGAAGGGTTGGATGTGGCAGCCAGCCCTGTCAGGCATCATTTCATCCCTGGTTCCTTCCTAGGACAACGAGGCTGCTTTTAGTTTGAGGTGTAGCCAGAGGGAAGGATAAATAAGGAAAATCAGATGGCAGCAGGGCACGTGGGAGAGAAGGGGAGAGACAGCTCTGTCAGATGGAAGTGAATGGGTGGAGAAACAGCTCTGAGTATTTCCTTCGTCCATCACAGAATATTTTGTGTTGTGCTGAGGTGATTCAGCACCTGCCAGCTTGTCAGCAGAAAGGATGACAGAGAGGAGAGCAGTGCACAGAGAGGGCCCACTGTGTACACGTGAAGGAACCATTCCATCCTGTGTGGATGTGTTCTCTGGGATCAGGACAAAAAATAATTTGATGTGAAGTTTCTCTGCAAAATCTCTGTTGCATTTGGCTGGAAAGGCCAACGAAGGGGATTCATCCAAGAAACAGCTGTGCAAAGGGTCACTGGGTATGGACTGGCTGTCCATCAGGAACAGGGAAAGGCTGTGTAGCACACCATTCCCAGGACACACTTCAATCAAGGGAATGAAAAGGGGTCAAAGGGAATGCTCCAAGCAAAATTCTGATTTTCTCAAGTTGCTAAACTGAAATGAGGTTACTATTTCTTTTTGTGTAAAAATCCTTCTTGAATGGAAGAGAAAATATAATTTCCTTCTCTCTAAGGGCTGGTATCAACAAAGGATGTGATACACTGCCCAGTGAAGTAAGAATTCAGGGTCCACTATCGAGGGTTGCACGGTGAATTCTTCCTTAACATCTCATTGAAATGAGCTGCTCCAACGCCTCCTGAGCTTTTTGAGTGGCTCATTTTCAGAAGTGAAGCCCAGGAAGTCACTCTTGCCCAGCTCCCAGCCCAGCTGCCCTTCCCTCCCATCCTGTCCCTGTCCCACTTGAGCCACCCACAGCTGCATCCCTGAATTCTATTTCCATTTCAGCCCTCACTTTGCTCCGTGTCTCCGAGTTTCCCTCCCTCCCTCTCTGCCTCCCTCCCGTGCAGCTGCTCAGCTCTGCGAGGGAAAGGCTCCCAGATGTGCCGGGGAGGGAGCGGGCAGAGCCCTGAATTCCACTCCGTGCCGTGTGGACTCTTTGTATATTTAGTTTTGAAGGAGGAAATATGTGGAGTCCTTGGAGGACGGCCGGGGACCAGGCACGGCCCTGGGAGCTCCGGCACCGCGGGGCTACCAGCTCCTGCAAGTCCCCTGCCCTTGGCTCGCCTCGGCCTGCAGGATGGGCCAGCTGAAATCCATCAGCATCACCCAACAGGTCCCCAAAGCCCCTCCTGGAGATGGCACAAGGTGACCAGACCCTTTGAGAAAACGCGGCTTGGCTCAAAAGCCGCCAACACCTCAACAGCCGCAGCCGGAATTTTGGGTATTTTTGGCTCACGGGTGATGTGCTGTATCAGATCAATAAATATTCACACGATCCAGAGCGTTTTGTGGGGTTGGTTTCATTGAGTTTTAAGTGCATTTATCTGTGGCACTTGGTAGCTACTTGATTATTGCGTGAGACAATACGTTTATGAAGTGTTTGCCTTCATTTAGTTAAACACTTCATTGATGTCTAAGACCAAAACGGCATGAAACTAATTGTTCCCGTGGAAACAGGAACCCAGGGAATGATTTCATATCACAGCTTGGCAGCAGAAAAAGAAGAAACCTCTGTAATTGTTCCCATTAACCCAGCGCAGGGGATTCATGCTCAATCTCTACCGCACTCTGCTCCGCTTCTGCTGTGAATTAGGGGACCAAAAGTCAGCGCAGAACCACATTAAAAAGCCCCGAAACAAGCTGTGCTCTATGGAGCATTTGTAGCTCTGCCACCAAAACCATTTCTCTTCTGCTTTGCAGGTTTCTGGCCAGCGGCGCGGAGGATTGTCACGGCCAGCCCTTGGTTTGGGGATGTTGGGTTTTAACCGTGTGCCTGCAGGAGGAGAGGGGACACCCCTGGCCATGCTGTGGGCTGGACACTGCACAACCCTCACCCCCAGGGTGGGTGATTAGTGCAGGCAAAACTAAATCTGCACAAAAACTTGGGGAGAGTGAGAGAGGAGCCATGCAGAGCACTCTGTGTGTGCAGGAAATGTCCTGAACCCCCCAACTGAGGTTTCTCTCTTCTCCTATAGGATGTGATGATGACTGGGGCATCTCAAGGGGTTTGCTGCTGTAGAAAATCCCTGTTATCTCTGAACCAGAGGAGATCACATCTCCCAGACCTCCAGATTTCCCACCAAACTGAGAAATCCCCTCCCCAGGGAGGAGCTGCAGCCCCCACTGAGCCCCTACCATGGACCATCCCTTGCAAGACCAATTTTGGGAATCCCAATGGCTCTGCAATTCCTGTCTCTGCACAGCTGTGGAGGTGGGAGCTCCCACGCCCTCTCCCTGCCCAGATGGAATAATTTCCACCTTTTTCCCATTTTTAGGCTTTTCCCCATCAAGCCCAGCAGGAAAAGGGAACCAACAGCACAAAACCCATCCTGGCTACCAGACCAGTGGCCGCCCAACCCCGCAGCTCCTCTGGAGGGACCAGGAGACATGGAGCTGCTCCATCCCAGCCCAGAGCAGGTTTCTCACTGCGCTAATTACTGCTAATTGAGCCACTTGACTATCGGGGCGGGGGGCCTTGCCCTGGCCGGGCTGATAGAGTATCAGGGAGATAAAGAGCACTCAGCACAGGTAACACAGGGAAGTGTTGTCAGACCTGTGGTGGGACCTTCTGGAGGGGTTATCTCTCCTTCCCCAAGCACAGGGCACCACATTCCTAAGGGAAGCACTGTGACCCTGAGGATTTGTGGAGAGCCTGAGTTTTTAGGAAGTGCCCTGTGGGATTTTGGTGACTCAGGAGCTCAGCAAAGCAAGCTGGCATTAATTTCAGAGTAACTCTTTTAAATTTCTTTAACATGCATTTTATTCCTTTGGCTGACTTGCTGTTGTTAATTTAACACTGAGGAAACGAAACTTTAAACATTTTTTCCCCCTTTTTTCTTCCCTACAGAGAAATAAATTTTTTTTTCTTTTAAAAAATGCTGTCTCTCTCAGAACTTTTGTTATTTTTCACCACCTCCCCTGACCTACACAGAGTAATTCAGCTCCTACACCATCCTGAGCATCAGGTAGGAGTTACTAACACCTACTTACCCAAGTGGAAACTTGGACGGGGTGACATTGTTATGCAGTTTGTTGTTTTGTTTTTTTTAATTACTCTCAATTGTAAATAGGAAATCAAAATTTCAGGATATTTTTGCAGCCAAGTCCGAGAAAAATCTTTTGTGTAGGTGCAGTTCCTGGCTGTGGGTACAGCCACACATCACACCTGGGAGGTGAAGCTCACAGGGTCACAGTCCCTGCCCACAGCAGCGCCCGTGTTTTGTCTCAGGGATGTAAAAACTAACAAAACATCACCATTTCTCTCCTGGAGGAGCCAGCAGAGCGTGTCCGTGGCTATCAAATCAATGACAGGGCAACCACACACCTGGCTGGAGAAGCTGCCGGGTCCTCTAACCCAAAGTTTAGGGTGTTTTCTACGTCAAGTATCCCCATTTTCTTCCTTGAGGTACCTCAATCATCTGCTTCCCCTCTTACCCCTGTTCACTTTCAGTTTGGTTTGAGTTCCCAAAGTTTCTCAGCTTGTTACACAAAGCTCATAACAAAGTCTGTGGCCAGCTCTTTCTTTGATAATTCCTTCCCCCCATTTGTTTATCTGAAGTCCTGAGCTTTGTTCCAGGCCCAAAACCAAAAGCCTTTCTACCCTGTTCTCCTCTTGACTTGTTGCAGATGTAACGAAATAAATCTTCAGAAAGAACAAACCTTCACTTCCTCTCTCCCATCTGATTCGGTCACAAACCCCAGGAAAGAAAAATAAATCACAACCTGAGCTCGCCTGGTCTCGAAGGATTCCTGGGCTGGTCCTGAGAGCCACCATCCAAACTGGATGTGTCCATTCCTCTGGGCAATCAGTGAAGACAGAGACCAAAAAGGATCTGATGACCATGAAATCCTTGTTTTGAGCATGGCCAAGGTAAAAAAAACTTGTGATGGGCCCAAATTAAGGTTGGTGTGGTGGTTGATGAGCATGACCCAGCTGGGGGTGCCTTCCTAGAGCTTGTCCTTGGTGACGTGTCCCTGGCTTGTCTCTCAGCCCCTCGTGTGGCTCTGCCCCTCTTTTCTCCCCTGCCACCCCCACCCCAAGGAATTTTAAATTCCAACAAATCATATTGGGTTTTTCTGAGCTGGCCATAGCAGAGGTGGAAGTTTCCTCCAGAGTTTGTCCTTCTTCCGAGAGCTGTTTCCATGTGAAACCTCTGTCGCTCTTCCATCAACCATCAGATTCTCCCCAGACACAACCCAGTCATGGAGGACTGAACAAATTACCATTTTCAGCCCATGTGCTGGAGATCCCATGGATTTCCAGAGCCCTCTTCACTTGGCAGCGCCCTGGGCTAGGAATGGACAATCGGGCACTGTCCCCTCCATGGGGATGGCAGACAAGTGGAGAAAAACTCCTTAAAAGTGGGGCTGCCTGTGTCTGCCTAACGAGGTCTTCACTTGGGTCTAAGTCAAAGCCAGGCTCAGCTTTAAGCTGGGAAATACTGGAACTGTGTAAAAGGGATGATTTGATTTACCAGATACGATCTACCCAGTGGGTTTTGCTCTTCCAAGGGTGCTTGGGGGAAGATGTGCAGAACCACAACAGCTGTCAGAAGATTTTTGGGTTGTGTCCCTAGCCCCGACTTTCACTGATGAACCGAGGGTTTTCTCTTTGTGTGTGTTTTGTTTTAAATTTAAACAAGAGGTCTTTGCACACTCGACACAATCCATCCACTTAGCACTGAAGAAAGTGTAATTAGACACTTGGAGAACTGGAAGAAATTAACTCCGACCACAGCCTGTCACTCAGACTATTACTTAATAATATTTCCCAAATGTGCAAAGTACTTAGTTCTAGAATAACAGGAAAGAAGTGTAACTTCTCACCCCGAGCAAAGGCTTTGCCTCGGGAAGCGGGCGTGAAAAACTCGCCGGCCAGGAGAAGTTTTGCCACCTCCCATCACCTGAGGGCTACCAGGGGGTGTGAAGGATGTGATTCATGGTCCTCAATCCCACGGCGCTGAAGGGCTGGAACGGAGTCAAGGGGAGTGACCGGCCCGAGGTGCTCGGAGCTGCGTGCGAGAAGATCTCCTTCAGCTTCCAACACGCCACGGAAACCGCGGAGAAATTGCTGTTTTCCTTCTTCTCCAGCACCAGGCCGAGCCCTTGCCTCACCCCACGCTACAGAAGCCTGGCTAGAAAGAGATTATTGTGATTTCTGCTCGTTTCTTTGCTGGTGACAAAAGGCCCCATTCATGCGGGCTAATTTTGAGGGGAGAGCGAGGGGTATCAGTAGCATGAACTGGATCTGAGCGTCTCGACCACATTTGAGCAAGACCTGCTTGTTGGCCAGTCCAGCCCAGGGAAACAGATATCTTTCATTTGGAGCTTTGGAGGGGAGCGTTTCTCTGATTTTAAACAGAAGTATCTTTGCTGGCCGGGGCAAGTTTTAAAAAGTCCTGACGAAGCAGGGCTGGGCCATTTTACCAGCAAAAACAAGAGGCCATTCAAAAAACGGGGGGAAAACGTTGTTCTTGTGTGTTTCTGCCTCAGGAACCAACACACCCAACTTCACCTGACTAAATTACCCCTCACATATTCAATAAGGCCGTGTCCAGGACAATGAACCTCTTGCCTTGTTGCAAAACACTGAAAAAAATGGATTTTTTTAATAAAAACATCCATGATGCCTTAAATGCTTAAGTCATTGTGAAGAACAACTCCCAGGACTTCCCCGTGTCTGTGGGAAGAGCTACAATGTAATAGCTTAAAGCAGAACATCACTGCAGTCTATAATTAAAATATATGAGATTGCCAATTTCAAAATATTTAAGTGATTTCATCTGTATTTAGGTGAATGTATCTCTCTGAGCAGCTCATTAAAGATGATATTTCTATTTTCAGTGCATAAATCGGGTCCTGGGTAAAAGAAAAGGATAATTTTGATGTCTTCTTTGTCTGGGGAATGTTGGAGACACAGAGCTCAGACTTTAACAGAATATACCAGTCCTGGGGAAATCCGTGGTGAATCCTGAAGTGACATTCCAGAGGTGGAGTGGGAGGTGCCACAAAATAAAATGAAATAAAAAAGATCACTACCGGGAAAATCTGGCACCTCCTAAATCACAGTGACAATTTCAGCATTTATACTCTGAGTAGGAAAAATAAATGGCTTTTGAGGCCACCACGGATAGGAACCTGCAGGAACAAGTGACCAACGTGGCTTTGGAGTGTCCTGAAGCTTTGAAAACTCAGCCCAGAGCCCCAGAGTTGGAGACCAGCTGGGGTCTCTGTGATCCATCCCTGCTCCTCTCCCAGTTTGCAGCCACAACCTCAGGGATGAGAAAGGACCTCAGCTGCATCTTCACCAGGAAAAAAAGCAGGGGAATATCCTGACTCCAGTGCAAGGAGAATAACTCTGAGCACGTTCTGCCGCCAGCACACAAAGTGTCCCCGGCCACCACGGCTGGGAGGTGCCTTTTCCTTGTCCCTTCCTGTCATTTCTGCTGTTCCTCCCAGGTAAATTCTCTCTTTAGGAAGAGATCCCTGCCCCAGGAGCTGGATGGCTCCTCTCAGTGGCACAGTCAGAGGGCAGGGACGGTTTTGGTGGGGTTAATCTGCCCAGAAATCCTGGAATTCCCAGAGTCCCTGCAGGAGGGAGCGAGGCCCAGCCTTGTCTACAAAGCCGAGTGAGGGATCTTCACTCAGAGGATGAAAATAAAAAATAAAAGAAAGCAAAGATGATAATGTTGCTGTTGTAGCTGTAATGAGACACAAATGCTATTTTGATGGTTTTCTCTGAAAGAAATACACGAAGCCCAAGCGATTTAATTAAAGATCTCCCAGGCTTTGCAATCAGCACGGCCGCAGATGAAGGGAAATCAACTTTTATGTGGCAGAACATGAGCGGTTTTCCCATTAAAATAAAAAGAGAGATGAGAAAAAAATCCTTTTAAAGAGTTTGGTTTTTTTTGGTAAGGGCATGACATGGAGGATCTACATTGTCCATGTGAGAGAAAAACTGTGATCAGCTCAGATGAAACACAGAATTTGGGGTTTTTTAACGTTTTATGAATACATGCATGGCATTACACTTGTCTGCTTAACACTGAGCACATCTCCAAGAAGCCCTTTGGCAAATGCATTTGGGCAGGAGAAAAGGGAGAAACCCCCAGGCAGATAAAGATACCAATGGGTAGAAATAAACATTCACCTATTCAGATTCTGAAGCACCTTCTGGGCTTTTCCTGAGCAGACACCCAAAGATCAGGATGCAGCTTTTGAATCTGCTGAGATCTCTAAACTGAAGAAGTGGGATGGCTCACCCAGCAAAAAAACATTTTTATTTTTGGCAAGGAAGCCTGGAGAAAGTGAGGATTTGTTTTTCACCTGAGTGTTCAGGGGGGCTCTGACCCCCTGGGACCGCTCTGCTTGGAGGGGCAGGAAACGCTGTGAGACTGGAGCTGGTGGAAATAGCTCCTGTTTCCTCTGCATCCCATCCCCACCGAGGCTGGGAGATGCACAGGATCCCACAGGCGTCCAAGGTTTGCTGCAGAACACCAGGGAAGAGGCGAGAGGGCAGATGAACCCCTCTGAAGGAGCCTGTGATTAATGCAGCTTGGAGAGAGCTGGAGGAAGGGGAATTGCTTAAAAACATGGAAGGAAGTCCTGGCTGTCCCTCCTTGATACTATATATGGTGCTTGGTCAGTAGTGCTTGAGGAGCAGCAGCCAGGGTTGCATTTTTATTGTATTTCTTTTTAAAGCAGAAAAAAAAAAGGTCAAATAACTGGGCTGTGTTCAAAGAGCCCGTGGTGATGGATAATGCTGCGAGTGGCAGCTGCTGAATTTCCAGCCCTGAGAGCATTTCTGGGGCTGCTACAGGGGTTATGCCCTCCCTGCCTTCTGCCAGGCCAGTGGCCTGGCTGTTCCCACCCCTTTGGGATTCTCCCAGCCCCAGTTTTGGACTGGCTTGGCAGGGAACTGGGTCGGGTTTGAAGCAGGAATTCTCCAGAGCAGAGCTGGGGTGATGGTGTGAGCAGGAGATGGGAATCAGGGCATGGAAAGGGGATTTCTCCTGCTGCTGCTGCTGATTTTTACTGCACAGATAAGGCCAGGATAATGCCAGGAGCTCTATGGACACAGTCTGGAGGTGCTTCAGCTGACCAAAGAGGACACTCATAGGTTACTCAAAGGTGAAGAGACAACTGGTAGTCACAGACTGGCAGAGGAACATCCTGTGCTGCACCAGGGGAACCGGCAAGAAACGAATTCCTGCTGCCTCACAGATATCCCAGAGGGTCACAGCCCATTCCCACTGCCCAGAAAATCACCTTTATCATCAGCACCCTGAAACCTCAGTGCCCCTTTCCACCTGCCTGGTAACTCAGGCTCACGAAATGGGGCAGGAGCATTTATTCCCATCATGACCTGGCCCCCACAGCAGGCTGATTTCTCAGGGTTAGGGATATCACGTTGTCTCTCCTCTTCTCAAACTCTCATTTAGGGTCCAAAGCATCTGGGGCTGCATTTGTTGCAAATTCTGACAGGCTTTTTCTCCCCCGATCCCACCAGCACTGACAACCAGCTCTGCAGAAAGTGCAGGAACGTTCCCCCCTTCCCTCCACTCCCCTTTTACATCTGCTCTACATTTGCATCCCAGAAATTAGAGAACTGAGTTATGCGGAATTACAGAGCTGGAGTATGGAACTGATTGGTTATTCAAGCTAAATAAGATGAATTTAAAGATCTCTCCAGGAAATTGAGTGGAACACCCAAACTGACATGGGGTATTAAATATTATATTTGTGCAGTTGCTCTTTAGAGCCCGTTGGCATCGAACATCTGGGAGCACGATTTGGAACACAAAGAAACTGAATACCTGCTCAAAATTATGCTCATCAGAGCTCAGAAATTAAAATATTACTGGGTACACTCCGAGCCAGTCCTTCCCTACAAGGTAGGGCTATTAAAATATGATTAGCTGAGCCAGATCTGCTCTCAGAACTGTCAGACACCATTACAGCTGAAAGGAGCTTGATGCAGCACTGTTGGCACAGCCTCCTGCTCCATCAGCAGCGAGATGCCGAAGAATGAACATTGCAAATGCTCACCCCAGGAGGAGGGGAATGAAAAAGAATTAAAATGAGAAGTTGGGGGGGTCTCAGAGCATTGGTTGTGCAAATTGAGGTGGTTTGGGGCTGCTCTTTAAGGCAAGGAAGCTGAAAGCTTGGATGTTTTGGGGTTTTTTCTGATGTGGCAAGAGCTTTGCCCGTCACTGCCTGGAGCGTGTGCTGCCTCTTCATCATCACCCAGGAGAGAGATGAGGATTTCTTCCTGCCGGAGCCCCCTGCAATCCCAGCTCCCTGTCTGTCCCCAGCGCGTTCACATTTCCGAGAGCTCCGTGCACTCCATGGGTGGCCAGGATTGCATTTCCCCCTCCTTGCTGGAGAATAAAATTCAAACCACCGCAGAAAACCTGCAGAGACTGGGCTCAGGTCGGGATAATTACGATCCTCTCCTGCTTCTGGAATCACAGTGAGATATCCATATATCTGCATTTACAGACGTAAAAAAATCCTTTGCATTATGTGATTACCATATATATATATATATATTTATTTTTTTAAGTGTGGCTGCGCTAAACCAGACACCCGAGCGAGAAGCAGCTTTGTAAAAACAAGGCAGAAATGCTGGTTTTTGTTTTTTTTTTCCCTCAGGACTGTGGCCAGGCGAGGTCTGAGGTCCCAGCCCCGGTGTCCCCACTGAGCTGATCCGTGCAGAATTCCCGAATTCCCGCAAAAGCCAAGGCAGCGCTGCCCGGCCCGGCCCTGCGGGAGCCTGCCTGTGTCAGGGTTTATTACTCCGTGTTTTCACACTTATCCCCAAGGTGTTGAACTCGCCCCGAAGGTTAATTAGTAATTTATTGCCCTGTCATCAGTTCGAGGCTACTAATGGCTTCAATTTAGCCCCAGGGCTTTTGGTTTTCCTTTTTTTTTTTCTTCCCTTTTCCTCCTGCCTTGCTTTGGAGGAAAGAGGCAAATCTGTTTGGAAAAGTGCCTGGAAATAAGGCCCGAGGAGGAGCTGAGAATCACAGGATGGGTTGGGTTGAAAGGGACCTTAAAGATCATCCCATCCCAACCTCCTGCCACCAGCAAGGGAATTCTTCCACAGAGGACAGCTCTTCCCCCTTCTCCATCTCTGGGAGCAGCAAAAGTGGGATGTGCCTGGGTGATTCTGGGTGCCAGGCTCCCAGTGCATCCTCACCAGGGATCCACAGGAGAGAAATCAAGAGATTTTAGGGGAAAAAAGGGAGAATTAGATCTCATCAAGAACATTGGGGGTGTTCTTTCCAACAAAAGACCGCAACAAATCCCTTGTGATTCACTCTGGGGAGGGATACCTGGGCAAAGCCCACACCCAGAGGGAAGCAGGGGCTGTGGGATTTGGGATTTGGGATTTGGGATCCCTGCATCCTGCCCATCCCCGTGCTGGGATGAGCCAGCCCAGGCAGAAGGGTGAAAAGCTGCAGCTCTCGAAACGGCGTGAGCTGTCAGGCAGAAAGGAAAAAGACACGGACATTTCTTTGGGTTTTGATTTAAAAAGGAAAAAAAACCCCTCCAGTTTTCACCTCCATGCACAGGGGTTCCCAGAGCCACATCTGCTATTCCCCTCCCCGGTTTAATTTATGGCCGTTAACTTTAGGGCTAAGGAAAGTTTATGGAAAAAAACACCTGCTTTCCCCTACTCCCGGGGCAAGGGTGGAATTTTCTCTGACTCTGCATCCTAAATAAAGCTCCGTTCCAGGCCCTGATGATTCATGCCATGGCTCACACACACATGCCTTATGTTAGAGGCCCTGTCAAGATGCTCAGGTCCCTTTGGAGCCGGAGCACTTTGCACAGAGCTCCTTCGTCCCCACCCCCAGGGGAAATCTGAGCCCTGAGCCATGCTGCCCTGCTGGTGATGGACAAAAAATCAGATTACTTTGGGTTGGAAGGGACCTTTGAAGGTCTTTTAATCCAACCTTCCTGCAGGGACATCCTGAGCTAGATCAGGTTGTTCCCCATTCAACCTGACCTTGAATTTTGACAGGAATGGAGCATCCACCACCTCTCTGGGCAACCTGGGCCAGTGTTTTATGACCCTCAGTGTGGAAAACTCCTTCCACCCGTGTGTCAGAAAGTCATGGGGAGCTCTGTCCACATTAGGGTCACTGCAAAGCCTCCCAGTTTTGCTTCCAGCTTGGCTTTCTACATCCCAAACTCATCCCATCCTTTCCATCTCCTCTCCAAACCCACCTTACACAAGCACCAAGCTCAGGCCAGCCCTCGTTGTGCTTTCTCAGCCCTTTGATCCCTGGCTCTGCTTCTGTCCTTATAAAAGATTTGCTTTCCCTGATGGAGCTTTCAGTCAAGGAGAAGAAAAATAAAGGGGAAAAAAAACCCAAACAAAACAAGAAAAGAAGAAAATAAAAAGGGGAAAGAAATCAAAATGAGACTGATTGGCTGCAAACAGCAGATAAAACCTGGACAGGCATCCAAACTTGTGTTTGAAAGCTGATAGCCAGCACTGGGCATCTCCAGAGACGCCCCCAGGCAGCAACACCCCTGGCCCAGAGCAGGGTGTCCCACACAGGGCTGGACCTGGGGCTTTTCCCCTTTTCCCACATCCACTCCAGCCTCAGCACAGGGACAGATTTGGCTGTGTTTTCGGAGTGGGAGCAGAGCGTGGTGGTGCTGCTGGGGTGGGGGGAGAGGCCTGTGACTAATCTTGTAACCTTTCCTTCCAGTGTTTAAGAGAAACGAAGGCTGTTTACAATAAAAGCGAGTGATATTTTTCATCCCTGCAAATGGAACAAGGATTCTATAAACAGAGGAACCTCAGACACAGCAAACACCTGTTGAAGGGAACCGGCTTGAGGAGACACGCGAGGAGCCTCTGTCCATCCATCAGAGCCTCCTGGAGACCCCTGGTCAAGTTCAAGTTGAAGTGCACGGCACGGATCTGCTGATGGGGGGAGGCTGGGATATGCAAAAGCACCAGCAAATATCCCTGGGTGTTTATATGGGATATAAATGCCTGGGTTTTCCTCGGCAGGTTATGGAGCAGGGGAGAGCTTTCCAAATCTTGAACTGAGGAGCTGAGGTCTGCACGTTCCTGGACAGTTCCTCAGTCGGACTGGAGTGGTTTTTCCTGTTGTCTGGTATCGCACTTCCAAGGAGGACCCCAAGTTTGGGAAGTTATGGAATAACCTGTCAGAACTTTCCCTGTCTTTCCTACAGCCCCTGGCTCAGGTTTCAGCCCTGCACCAAAACATGTAAACCTTGATTTAATCCAAGCTGCTGTGGCTTTGAGCTTTTCCCAAACTAATCAAATCAAACACAACCTTGTTCACATAATCCTGCAGGCTGGGTTTGAAATCAGCAGCTCCTCTGGCTTCAGCGGTGTCTTGTGGTGGTGAATTCCAAGGATTAATCATTGATATCTTCCCACAGAATAGCCTACAACGTACCCCTGGTAATTACTGACCTAAGGGAGCTAAATCAGTCTCATAGCCTTTAAATCTGCATTTTTTTTCCCCACAAAGGTTGGTCAAAGCCGCCCATAATTGTACCAGGGAGCACCTGTGAGCCACCCATGGGTTTGGAATCATGGAATATCCTGAATGGGAAGGACTCCACAAGGATCCTGCTCCCCTGAGGAGTAACATTCCCCATGAACTGCCAGAAGAGGAATTTCCAAGGCCATTGTTCAAAACCATGACAAGTCCATCCTCTTTATGACTTCTTTTTCCCTTTTCCCACCCCTCCAATAGCAAGGCAGAGAAATATCCTCAATTCCAGCGCGGATTTCTCAGCTTGGATAAATCAGCACAACCCCACCCATGCTGTGGAGCCTCTCCAACTTACACCTATTCCAGAACCTGCTCTCCCATATTTTATATCCTGTATTTCCCTGAAGGCTCCATCAAAGTGCAAGCTGCCTGTTTATCTGACATCCCATCCCAGAGGATGAGCCAAGGGCGCAGGACTCGTCGGAAACACGGCTGATAAAGTGCAAAGCAAATCGTCGTCTTCCGTGCTTGTAATTCTTCCCAAAGCTTCGCCTCCAAAGCATTTTTCCACCTGTTGCAAGAAAGGCAGTCTTGCTCTGGCTGGGCTCTGGAAGTGTGTGCTGACAGGCTGTGTGTAATGTCATCTCCCTGCTCCCAATCCCGTTCCAAGCTCGGGAATCCAGCGCGCTGGGCTGAGTGTTGCTCCCTTGGAAGGGGGAGGAGGTTGTTTTATTTTCGAAATTTAATTTTAAGGGTTGGGTTTGTTCCTATCCCAATGAACAGGTTGGCACAGATGATTAATCATCAACAGGATTTAAAGTCAGGCTGTCCTTCAGAGCAGCAAATGTCTGTGGTCACTTGGTGCCCAGCTCACCATTCAATTCCCATAAGAAATGCCCAAAGTTTTGTTCCCTGGCCATTTTCTGTATCCTATGAAATTAACTGATACTCACAACTTCTATGGGTTCAAAAATTCAAGCAGTGAAGGTTAGAAAATATGTCATTAAAATCATGGAATGGTTTGGGTTGGTAGGGATTTTAAAGCTCATCTCATTCCAATTCCCTTGCCATGGGCAGGGACACCTTCCACCATCCCAGGCTGGTCCAGGTCCCGTCCAGCCTGGTCTTGGGCACTTCCAGGGATCCAGGGACAGCCACAGCTGCTCTGGGCACCTGTGCCAGGGCCTGCACACCCTCCCAGGGAAGGATTTCTTCCCAGTATCCCACCTATCCCTGCCCTCTGGCAGTGGGAGCCATTCCCTGTGTCCTGGCACTCCAATTCCTTATAAACAATCTCCAGGCACTGGAAGGTTGCAATTAGATCATCCCAAAACTTTCTCTTCTCCAGGCTGAACAATCCCAGTTCAAGACACTCAGTGAGCCTTGGCCACAAAAGTCTTTTCTCCATACACACCTTTATCTCTTCTCTACCAAAACATATCTATCTAAGAAGCAAATAATGGGAATTTTGCTTCCTGGCCCTGCATGTGAGACACACTTTCTGTTCCTTGGGGTTTTTGTTGGGTTTTTTTTTTGGTTGTTTTATCACTTCTTTTCTGTGAAACTCTTTGTGTTGGAGACAGTCACACAGCTCTTAACATTTTCTCTTTATGAAGAAATGTGGCTTTTCATCCTTAAATAATTATTCATCTTGTTCCTTAATATAGACTTGATTTAGCTGCTTTACAGTGTTCCAGCAGCAGCCAGGCACTATCTCTGAATCCTGACTCATTTTCTTATCCCAAACTCTCCATATTCCTTACAAAAACAAATTTACATAAAATTTAAGAGCACTCTTAAATATTTATGTCATCCCCAAAAGAGAGATAGGACTGGTATCAGCAGATCTGAGCTAAGTCTCACAGCCAGGTTTGGAGCTCTCAGCTCACCCTGCGTTTTTTAGAAGGGTCAAACCTGAACATCCAAAATTTGCCTCTTGGCTTGGGGTTCTCCAGGCACAGGAGTGGAAAAGCAATCCCATCCTGTCTTGGGTTTTCACTGGGGTGAACTGAGCAGAGCAATGGGTCCAGCACAGCCCTTGCAGGTTCAGTGCTCCTGGTGTTGTGGGATTGACTTCCTGTGGATCAGTTTGGATCACGTTTGATCCCACTCCCCCTGGTTTTGTAACATCTCAAGAAGTGCTGACACCGGCCAAGGCGTTCCCATACAAACACGAGGAAAATCAGGCAGATGGAGCTTGGATCTGGACGAGGCTGCTCGGATCCAGATTGTTGGCTTGAGCTTCCCTGTAACTCACATCCAGCTTGGGCAAGGAGAGCAGCAGAGCAGAATTCATGTGATTTTCTCCCCTTTCCCAGCCTGTCCATGGACTCCTCGCTGTCCCAGGAAACAACCATCGTTCCTAACACTCTCTGCTCTCTGTATTTCCACACTCACTCCCTCCAGGTCACCTTTTGGCTGCTTCTTCTCCACCTCCCCGAGTCCAGCATTATCTCTGCCAATTGTTTCCAACTATAACACATCCTGGATTTATTTTTTTTATTATTTTTTTTTTTACTTTCCAGATAATATCAAAACTTCTTCCAAGCTACTTTGTCCTCCAGCCAGTACCTTTTAAAGCTGACAGGAGATGAGTGTGACTTGCATCTCACAAGGCTGGCTTCCCACTCAGGGCACGTGGGCACAACACAGGAGTGCCAAAGAATTATATATAACAGAAAATTGGACAAATGCAAAGAGAGATTTAAATAAACCATAGTTCCAAACGTGTCAGTACACTCATGTTGATTGCTGGGCTGTTAGAAATCCAGGCTGGATGTACAGACTAATGAAACAAGAACAGTCACAGCCCAGAATAAGATAACTTCTCCTCAAACTGCTTCTTACAGAGTCCTGCTGGGTGGGTTGGCTGCCTTTGGATTGAGCTCCATGGTCCTGTGCCTTTCCCTGGTTTCCATGGGCTGAGCACAGAACCAGGATCTGTTTCCATGGGCTGAGCACAGAACCAGGATCTGTTTCCATGGGCTGAGCACAGAACCAGGTGCTGTAACCCAAATCCCAGCGCTGACAGCAGAGGATCTGCCCCAGCCCAGATGGCCCCACCAGAAGTTGTGCACAATCACAAGGCTGGGCTGGCTCCAGCTGAGCAGTGACAGCTGTTTTCTCCATGCCAACCCCACCATAACCTCAAGGCTCTGTCTCTTCACCTTCCTCCTCCAGCTCCTCCTCCCAGCACAACAGAGGCAAGAGCCCGGCTTGGCTCTGGTTCCTGAGCCCTTGGACCACAACATTCAGTTTTGCCTGGGCTGATGTGAGATCTTGAACGGCTTTTCCACAATCCCACTCCCACCAAGGCCTGTGTGTCAGGTCCTCAGTGGCTGCACTTCCCACTGAAGCCACCGAAGCCAACGGGGCTGGGCTGAAACTCATCACCTGACTCACTTGGCTCTGAACCTTTGAGTGTGGACTTCAAGGAGAAGAAACTCCAGCACTCCATGACTTTTTCCTGACCCCAGAAGGGCTGAAGTAATAAAATGTTCTCTGGTTGTGTCCAAATCCCACAGGAGCCCTCAGTGGAGCAGGCCACAAGCGTGTGCGAGGTACAGACCCCGCACTTGGGGACCACAGCCACGACCCGATGGCTGAGAATGTTAATTGTTCTCCATTACCCCCAGTGATTTTAACATTTCATAATTCGTCCCCTGGCTGACAGCTGGATTCTTCCTTAATTACAAACCCGTTGGAGTTGAAAAATCAGACATTTCCTGGAATTTAAACAACCAATTTTCCACCCGTCAGCATCCAACAACACAATCCTACAGTTTCATTCTAAGCACGCTGGAAAAAAGTTGTCAGAGCAGGCTGGATAAATGATGGGGAAAAGGGATTTTGATGACTTCATACACTCAAATGCAGCATTCCTGGATCTTTGGATTCCACTGAAAGGTGGAAATAGCACTGACAGAACCACAATTCCATGTTTTTAAAAGGCAGCATGTGGTTAAATACTGTGGATGGATCTTTTAAACACAGTGCTGGCATCTGACTACACAATTATTCCTCTCTGCCTTAGGAAACACATCTTCATTCAGAATTACTACAGAATAAATATTGATTTTTTTCTTTTCCCCCTCACCATTTGCCACAGGATTTGTTCATTTTCTCTCTGCAGCAAATTGTTGTGACAGTAAGGAAAAGCTGCAAACTCCCAATTCTCAGACTATTGAAAAGACAAAAAAGAAACCCTCGGACAGTGGCTGGCCTCCAGGAAACTCCAGGAATGGAGACCCACGATGCTGCATCCTAATTGCATCCTTGGGGAACAGCAAAGAGCCCCAAACACTCATCCAGCAGAGGCAGAAACAGCAAAACCCCTTGACAGGACATCTCAGCTGCTTCTTTCTCTTCCAGAACCCACAGCTTCAGCCATATGGACTTCTATATATTTTTATTTTTTTATCAGTCTCTATCTCCTGTGGTCATGGGAAAGAAATAACCTTTCATCTGTAACTGATTAACGAGGCTGGTGCTGGAGTTTGCAAGGAGCCTGAAATGAGAGCTGGTAGAGATTTGAAGAGCCTCGCTTGCTCCTGTGAGCTGTGAGCTCCTGGGGGGACCTCACTGGATGGAGTCTTTGCCTTAACTGACACAGGACAACTGCAAATGGAAAAAAAAGGAGCATCACACACCCAAAATGACCTTTGAAGCTGGGACTACACAAAAAAAGCAGCCCCAGCTTGGAAACCTTGAGGGAAGAGCTTGAAAGTCATTGCGTCGGGGGCAGCTGCGCAACGAGGACTTTCCAGAGGAAGCAATTTTATTTGGGAAAGCAATCCTGGAACTTGGAGTCCTGTTTGAGCAATGGAACTCGAAGAACGTATGCATTTTGCTTTGTTTTGGGTTTGTTCTCCCCTTGGGAGCAGCTGGGTTTTCCCCACATTATCCCATTCTCATGGTTTCATCTATTTTGGCATCACCTCTGTTTTTCCTGGCTTTTCCCGTGGGAGGAGGAGGAGGAGGATTCCATGGACAGCTCCTTCATCCTCCTGTCCCCAAACTGTCCCCACCTCTGAGCGTGGATCTGCACCTTGGCCGAGGCCAGGGGGAGGGAATTGAGGATTTGCAGGGATTTGCACTTGTGGGGGCACTGAGCCGAGCCCAGATTAAAACCTCTGTGCTCAGAGCATCTGCAAAGCCGAGCCTGGGGGGATGATGCAATTGGGACCGCGGAGATTTCCCCATCCCTGGATCATTTAATGCAGGTGAGAAGCTGTGGAAAATGCTCTGGAAACTGCTCAGCTCATCGTGGGAGATAATTTGTCCCTGGACAGCCGAAGGAGGGGTTGCCAAAGGCATTAAAAAAGCTCCTTTTGCCTCCAGGAGGGAAAAGGGAAAGCAAGGAAGAACACCTGTTTCAAGGAATAGGAGCGATCCTGCGGAGCCCATGCAGAGGGCTTGGAAAACGGAATTAAATGGAAATGCAATTCCTAAAGTTTATTGCCAGGTTTGAGCATACTTAACCCAGAAACCCACAGTAAAAACAAGGGATAAAAGCCCTGAGGGTGAGCAGAAAGAACAAGTCCCACGTGGATCACTACAGCTGGGGAAAAACCTTTTTGGGAGAGGTTTTTGAGCCGTTTTCACTCTTTCTGTCAGCATTTCACTGCGTGCAGCTCACCAGAGAATTTATTTCATCCTGTTAAACTCTATTTAGTGGGAGTAGCACAGGCTGTGGAGGAAAATCAGCGATGCCAAGGTAAATCTTCCCCCAGTTATTAGTGCTGGGAAGGGCTGGGAAGATCTTTAATAATGAGGGAGGCTGAAGAGAGATGTCTGTTTTTCATAATTGCACAGTGCTCCCAAGACAGCTGTTCAGCCATCTTGAAAATCAATGTTTTGATGCCCTTTGAACCTTCTTTTCCTGTTGAGTGTCTCTCCTACAGGTTGCTCCCCAGGATGAAAACAATAAAAGCAAATATATAACAGTAAAGGCCTGAGGTTAATGTCTTTAACAAGATAATGTTACTTAAGGGAACTGTAAACCAAATCATTCCTAAATTCCATTTGTTCTTTGCAATCTAGCATATATTATGAAACCATATGTGTGCCTATGGATTTTTTACAGGAACACAACTGTATTTTCACATTGTGTGTTCCAATATTCCAGTATCACATTATTGTTGCTGAGAATTATTATTATTATTCTTATTCTAACTATTAATACTTCTATTAATATCTTGCTCTTGCAGCTGTGCCATAAAGAATCACAGCCTAAAATGTCTGGCTGTGGGTTAAATGTGGAAGATCTAAACAAATTTGCACCAGGTCGTTTTACCAAGAATTTCTCTCTTTGGATTGAGTATCACAAGGAAATTCAGTCCAACCAACTGGCACATGCCCTTATTTTTTTTTTTTTTTAAATTTTCACCAGTGAAGAGCTTGGAAAAATTGCTTCAAGCTGCCTTCCTTGTGTGTTTGGGAACTTAAAAAAAGAAAAGCAAACAGGAAAGGGTAAATAATCTTCTGAGCACATGTGCTGGGTTTTATACCCACTGGAAATTCCACTCAAGACATGTTCAGGTAACTCTGTCCAGAAATTCCTTTTGCAGAATTCTCAGACATTCGCTGCAATTCAATTAACTGAGAGCAAATTTGATATGAAATGAGACTCTGGCCCTCTGTGTGTATTTTTTGCCTTGGTTTTCATGGAAATGGGAGCCACAAAGAAGTGCAGAGCAAAGGAGCGAGTCGAGTTTATTTAACTTTCTATTATCTACCATGCTGTAAAACTTGGAAATGAAACAGAAACAGAATCCTACAAAACATTTTGGAGGTTGTCCAGAAAAAAATCTAAGGACACTGCTGATGTCTGCACCACTGGATTCATTTCCATTAAGCCAAGGGAAGGAAAATCCCTGCCTGCCACAGTCACTCTAGGATGGCAAAAAATCTCAGTTTCTCGTGCCTTCAAGTCACAAACTTACACAGAAGCAATGAATGCAAGAATTTAATCACCACAAAAAAGCTTGGGAAATATTGGCCTGAGTCCAGCTCCTCCTCTTTTCCTCCTCCTGAGCCTGTCAGGGATATTTGGCTTCGTGTCTGCACAGGGATCAGGCAGTGTTGGAGTGTGAATTGAGAATCTTCGCGTGGTCAAGATGGAAAAGACAAAGCTCTTTGCCCCTCTTTATAGCACAGATAGCTTTAATCAGCCCTTTTAATTAACCCAGCCTTCCCACGACATCCCAGCTGCTCGATAATTGTCCAAATTCTTCCTTCTGTGCCAGCAGTTTTATCCCTTCCCAGGATAAAACTGCATTTTCCCAACTCAGGCTGCACCTGCTGTCATCCATAGGGTGTTAAAAATGGGACAGGAAAGTGATGCTGTTTAAACCAGCAGACATTTTAATTCACATTTATTAAAGAAAGCACATTAGCAAGGTGATGATTTTCCTGATTCCAGAAATAATATCTTCTGTAGTGGATTAAAGGAAAATAATAAAAGAAATAATAAAAGAAAATGATTGATTTAGATTTATTATATTTTGAATGTTATCATATTGAAATATGAGATTCTCAATGTCTCTCAGCTTTTTTTTTCTTTCACACTTGGAGTAAATCCTGAATTATAACTTGGAAAAAGAGAAGAAGGTTGGATAAACATTTAATTACGAGTGGCACATTAAGGTTGTGAGGAACAATTACTCATTATTTCTTAGAAGCTGGAAATTTCAAATTAAATGCTCAGGCTGTGGTTCTAAAAGAAAAAGAATATTTTTTTCCACTTCATAATTACAATTAAAAAAACTGCCCTGAGGATGTTTTGGGTACTGAGAGCACAAAGAAGTTGAAAAATTCACTGTCCTCTTTGCTGCACTGGGAAAAGAATGACAAATTTTGAGTAAAAATCAGAATATTCATATCTGAAAGCCCTTGAGCATTTCTGGCTCTCAGATCTGTTTCCAGTGGTTTTCAGCTCCTCGTGGTTTGCAACTGCTTTTTCAAAGGATCAAATCCTGCGGCTTTGCCAGAGTGAAAATTTTGGAAAATGTGGGAAAAGCAACCCCTTTAGCAGAGATCTGGGATCCCTGGAGCTGGGGACACACGGATTTGGAATGCCTCTGCCAGAAAGACAAACTGACACTCCGTCCTAACAAACATATTCCGAAACAGCAAAGAAACATTTACCTCCACCTCCCACCAACCAAAGTTATTTTTAGATTTTTTTTTTATTTATTCCAAAATTAAAAAATAACCACAGAAAGCCCCCAAAATCTTTTAATCTAATCTTGGCTATATTTTCCCCTTCAATGCCTGAGGGATACAAGATTATTTATAACAGGAAACCTTTGATTTCAGAGCTTTTATGTTTGGGGTTTTTTCTTTTTTTTTTTTTTTTTGTTGTTGTTGTTGTTGTTTGCAGCGTTCCAACTTGCAAAACACAGAGCTGTTTGGTTTGTTTTTTGGGTAATTTTTTTCCAGGCAAAAAGCAAATTGCAAAGTGCATCCAGGGCTAATTCCACCCCTTCTCCCTGCTGCTGGAGCTGGATGAGATCCATGGGAAGGGGTTGGATGATCCCACCCTTTGGAGAGCAGCATCCCTGTCTGTTCCTGGCAGGAATGGGCTGGAGACAGCGGTGACAGACACATCCAGGATCCCCTCGGGAATTCTCTTTCCCATTAGCATGGCCAGTGTGAAATCTGCAGCGGGGTCAAGGCAGGGCCTGAGCATCCCCCTGCCAACAGCACAGCCAGAGGAACCTCCCCAGGATCCCTGGAAAGTTTCTCACTGATTTCACAGCTGGGAGTCAGGACCGTGAGAAGCTCGTGGATGGTGCTATCCCGTTTTTCCTCGTTTATGGATGAAGGGAGTGTAAAATCCGGCTCTTGGGGAGAAGCCTCAGCTCCTCTGCGTCGCCATCTCCAGCCCCACCCAAAGTGACGCTCCGGAAAATAAACCTGGCTTAGCTCTGCTGGACTGATTTGAAAGAGGATCCTGCTCTTCCCTCCAAGCTGTCCTTAATTCGTGGATCCATCCCAAAAGAAGGAGCCCCTGCCTCTCTGAGTGACAGGTGTCAATCATTGCAGCAGCACAGGGCTGTGACTGATCCCGGCTGGAGATTTGTGCAGACACAAGGTGTGCTCTTATTTTCAGGAATACTTTCCCTACAGGACACAACCCAAATTAAAAACTATTCCTGACAAAATTTCAGCTGGATGGAGATGATTTCAGGTGTCGGATCAATCGTCATCTCCAGCTCCTCTGAAGAAATTTCTCCAACTTTTTCGTGAGAACCAAAACTCTCCAACTTCGTCAGAGTCCACCATTCCCACATTCTTGGGGAGTTAAAAAAATCCTCTCTGATGCCTTGGTCTTTATGAGGGCTCAGATTAATTATATATTTATAATGAAAAATTAACATTTTTTATCAGAAATGTCTTCCTTTATTCATTTAATTATTAATAAACTCACTAAAAACAAAACCAGTTAACATTGAACGATGTGAGCAAAATGAAATGCGAATAGTTTGTAAAGATCACCGTCAGAGTCTAAGTCAGAACTAAAAAAGTCTTTAATAATTAAAAAATCCTCATGTGGTGATACTTTTCCTGCAAGCTTCAATAACTAGGAAAACAGAAAAGTTTCTCTGCATCTTTTTTAAAAAAAGTAAAAATATATGCATATGTAAATTTAATTAGGTCCTTGCCGTGGGTAATATCAATGCCAAGCCCAGTTTGTGAGAGATAAATCAGATTTCTGCACACAGAAATTTTCCTCTTGTTGCCTGCACAGGTTAAATGGGATTTTAATAAAGGTATTTAATTAGACCCTATGAAATTTCAGCACTAACAACTTTTCATTGTCCCTTTTAATCTTGCCTTGACTACGGCTATGATGAAGGCGATAATAGTTTCTCCTTTGCTGGCAAGAGGAGAAAACTGATTTTATACTGTTTTTTTCCCAGGCATTTTCCAGGTGGATGGGCAGAGCCTGGCTCCAAGCAGGGTCTGGGGTTGGTTGATCTCCTGTCTCCCTCACAGGGTGATGAAGATGGACAGAGGAGGCTGAAGAAAGGAAATCCATGAGCAAGAGCACATCCCTGGCTGCACCATCCCATTCCCCAACTCTGACCCAAGAACTCTTTTTCCTGCTGTTTATTCCCTCCTATCCACACTCTTAAAAAAACCCAAAACCCAGTGGTTTCTTTCCATCATGACCAAACTGGAGCCATCACACTTGTCCAGGAAAGAGAGAAAATCTTCACTGACCTGGTTAAATTCAAAACAAATATTGTTAGGACAGGAATTTATTGCTCGAGGCTGGGTAGAGAGGCAGGGAAAAGCTGACAGAGATGGGATGTGGTGGGTGGGGATTTCTCACATCTTTTCAAGGTTCCAGCCACTCCAGCAACTGCACCAACTGCTCTGCACGGGAGCAGAGGCTCCATCCAGTGCTTCCCATGTTCCAGAGGTGCTCAGCTCTCAGCCAGGAACCCAAACCCACAGAGTTCAATAAATCTGAGAAGATCACTTTGAACTCAAATCACTTAGAATAGTAACAAAACCTAAAAGGCTGCCCCGAGCTCTGGCAAACCCATTCCTTTGAAAGTTGAGTTCTTTTCTTTCCCCATGAAAAATGATGGTTCCCCCTTCCTCTCCTCTCCCTTTAATCCCGGCAATGCTGCATTTATTCCAGTTGACCATGGACTTTCCTTCTCCTCTCCCTCCCTCTCGCTCCAGAACATTAATGAATGGGAACATTTTTCTTACTTCCAGAGACATTTTGAAAGGTTTCAAAGCAAATTCTCTGGAAGCCCCAGCAGAACCCACACTTCCCCCTGTAGCGTGTCCATGGAGAGGATTCCAGCGAGGAGAAATCACCGTGACCCCATTCCCATTAGGAAAAATAAATCCCTTTTCTTCCCTCTGAGCTGCAACTCCACGTGGAACAATTTAAGCCTTTCCTGCCACCTCCAGGCACTGAAGCTGGTAATTGAAATCCTGAGGATCAGAGCTGGCAGGCAGACAAGCAGGGAATTGTCATCCCTTTGGATCTGCCTTGCTTTTGGATGGTTTCGCTGCCAATTGATCTCTGCTTTTCATTAATAATTATTTTTTTTCTCTTCCTCTCAAGCAGGGCAAGGTGTTACGAGTGTTACCCTCAGGAATTTTCATCCCACCTTGTCCCTCTGTTAAACTGCCTCCAAAGCAGCCAGGAGATTCCTCCCAGGAGGGCTGAGGAAACCATCTGGCTTTTTCTGGGAAGTGCTCAGCCTCTCTGCCAGGAAGCAGCTGATCCCTGCCAGCTCTGGCTGACTACCAGGAATTGGATGGACCTGAGCAACCTCGTGCAACATCAAAGTTGGCTCATCTGGCCATGTCATCTGGCTCCGACAGCCCAGGAGAGCTTCAGAAGTCCTTTCCAACCTCAATTATTCCATGGTTTTAACACTTGAGCCTCAATCTTCCTGAGGTGGTCAAAGCTCGAAGTCAGGCTCTGATTTTATGGAGTAGAAATGGAGAATCATGGAATGGTTTGGGTAGGAAAGGACCTTAGAGTTCATCTCACCCCACCCCTGCCATGGGCAGGGACACCTTCCACCATCCCAGTTTGCTCCAAGCCCTGTCCAGCCTGGCCTTGGGCACTTCCAGGGATCCAGGGGCAGCCACAGCTGCTCTGGGCACCTGTGCCAGGGCCTGCCCACCCTCACAGGGAGGAATTTCTTCCTAATATCCCATCTAAACTTACTCTCTTTCAGTGGGAAGCAATTTCCTCTTGTCCAGTCACTCCAGGCTCTTGCAAACAATCTCTCCCCATCCTCATTTTAGGCTTTGAGGCCCTGGGAAGCTGAAATTGGGTCACCCCAAAGCCTTCCCTTCTCCTGAACAACCCAAATTTCCAATTTCCCAAAGGGAGTCTCTGTGCTGTGAGAAATGATTTAAAATGAATCCTGGATCAGAAAAGTGGGAAGAGGGAGGAACCACTTAGATAAATTCCAGTAATCCAGGGGCATGGGGCTCCACACCTTCAGCACCCAAACTTTTCCTAAGATGCTTCTAAACACTCCCCATGGCTGAACAGAACCAAAAATCCCTTTAAAACACATCCACGCCCAAACACAAGAGGCTGAAAGGTACCAGGGAGCTCCAGGGAATTCTTCCAGCCCTCCAGCCTTCTCATTATTTATGAGGAGCCTTAGGCACTACAAACAGCTTTATTTGTGTGTGTGTGAGTTGTACCAGGAGAAGAGAAAGGAAGCAGCACAAAACCAAGGAAACTTGGCTGGAAAAAACACTCAAACATGTCAGGATGAAGAAATGTCCTCCAATCCCTCCTCCCTCCTTGGGGTCCCTCACACAGGGATGGAAACAAAAGTGTTCCCTACATCCATTGTTGTTTTCCTTGGATTTATGCTGATGGCACAAAAAGCTCCTCATCCACCCTGGCACAAACCTGTAGGGAATATAGGTGATATTCCAATTAAAACTAGCTGGAAATTGCTCCACACCCATTTTTCTCATTCCAAGACACCAAGACTTTGACCAAAGCCAGTTTAGTTTCCCTGGACATGGGTTTTTTATGGAGGCTATTTTTTTCACTCTCTTAAATCGGTGGAGAAAAAGAGGATGACCAGATAATTTCTGCAGACAGTTTTTCTCTTTCTTGTTGCTTTGCCTCTCTTTTAATTTTAATTTTAACCATTTTTGGACTAATCTTTTTTGAAGGAGTGGAAGCATCCCTCAAAATCTGGGCAACAAAAGAAGAATAAGAGGGAAGTTGTGTGGAAATGAGGAAACCTAGAGAGATCAGGGATGGTTTGAGATCCTGCCTACAGACATATCTGCTCAAGAAGGATGTCCTAACTTATGATTTGCATCTCCTCCACCTATGTGCCTTGATCTACCTGTGGGACAATAAAATTGAGTCTTAATTAAGGTAAAAGCAACCTCAGGGAAGGATCTCCAGTGTGCCACAACATACCCCAGGAGGAAACATCCAAGATGTTCTGCACAGAGAGAGCTCACTTTGGTCCTCCCAGCTTTCTTTTCTTTCAGTTCTGAAGTTTTCTGGGTTGGGCTCTGAGAGTTTTGATACCATCTTAGGGAAAAAAAAATCAGCATCCACACATCTAAAAAACTACAAACAGATTCTGACTCGCTGCTCTGTGTATTCCACCCCAATGAGCACTTCACCAAATGTAAATAAAAACAGCTTTTCCTCTTGTGACTCGTCCCATGAAGCTTTACTTGGGCCTCCATGTAATCCATGGGATTTCTGCAGCATTTAGTTTTAACTCAGTAATTTGTACGGCTGCCTGAGGTGCTTCCAAATGTGCTGGAGCTCAGTTTTGGTCTCTTCCCAGCTGCCTAATTAAAACCATGGAATAGAATAGTTTGGCGGAGGTGACTTTTAAATTCTTCTTTCCTCCTCCTTTTATTTTTTAATCAAAAGAAATCTTCTGAGTCAGGGGATTATTCCAAACAGCCCCTTGGAAAGGGCACCTGCTGGAAATCCTACAGAGGAGAGGAGGAGAGTTTTTTAGAGCTCGTTCAGACTGAATGCCAAAGGTTATGGCACACACAGGAAAAATCAAATTGCTTGTGATCCTCCTCTCGTTGCAGCATCCCTTTTGGAATGCTCTCATGAGGAAAAGAAGATTTCCCCCGCTTCCAAAGCCTTAATGAGGATTTTGGAGCCTCTGATGAGGGAACAACCCTGGAGGAGCCGGGTGTGGATGAGAAATGTGCTCGAGGGTGTCCTTTGGGGAATCAGCAAAACCTGGGAGCAGGGAGCGCTTTTACACGTCCAGAGGAAATCTCCAGCCTGCTGCAGACTCCTTTGTGGGGAACAAACTTGAGTGACAGGGGGCAAAACCTCCCCCTCAACACACAGAGAGTGAATTTGGAAGCTTGTGAACAAGAAATGACTTTTCTCCTCGTTGTGTCCGTACAGCCAAGAATCAAAATCTGGGCCTTGTAATTGTTTGGTGCAAGAACTCCCGGACTGAAGTTTGGGTTTTGTGGTATCTGGCTCAGCATGTCCACCTCATGTGGATCAAAGACTACATGGTAGAATTAAGCAAATATAATCAGTGTAATATGATTCATTCTTGTCCTGTTCAGCAGATGTTGGAACAGATGTCAGGTAAAAAAAAAATCTGCTGGGGAGTGAGTGCGGTATTTTGAATTAGTGCATTTAAGAGAAGGGAGTATCTTTATTAATCCCATTTAAGGTGAAAGAGAGTATTTATGGCACTGATTCCTGGGAAATTATCCTCCCTCTGCCTCAGATTGTGGGAAGCAATCAGTGGTTCCCTATCAGCAACAGGACAGTGCTGGTGGGCTGGGATCCTTTCCTATCATCCTGCTCAGCCTAAATATCAGAAACAACATTCAAAACACTAAGGAATTACAGGGTTGAATATTTGGAGTAATTTCTAACCCCCTATCAGGGGAAAACCTTTGATTTGGCTTGTGTTGTACAGCTGCCTTCATTATATTTTGGGGAGTTCCCTAGGCCTTTTCTCCCGTTTGATAAACACGTGACCAAAAATCTTTCTTTTTCTGGGATTTCCTCATCAGCACTAAAACCAAGGGAGTTCTATTACACACCTGATTAATCACAGAGTTATAATAACTGGTAATTAGTGAGGCAAACTCTCTTTTAGGCATTTATCTGCAGCTCTAGTGACCACCCAGAGATCCCACCTCTCAATTTAAAGTCCCAGCTGGAGCAGACCTTGAGCATCCCCACTCTGCTCTGCCAAGAATGTTTCTGCAGAGTTTAAAAGCTCTGCCTCCTTCGTTAGTCAGAACTCCACAAACCCTAAAAAAAAACACCCTCGTAGCCGATAAAGAGCTGCTTGGAAAAGTGCCTGGCTGTGAGTAACCCATCTCAAATTCCAGATATTCTGAGGAAAACTGCTTGCTCCGCCAGAGCAGTAGTGCAGGACAGGTTGGTGGGGATGGGAAGGGAATTTCTTCCATGTTCAGTGAGATTCCTGTTTGATTATTCTGGATTTTAATCAGCTGATGGGAAAACCACAGGATCCAGGTGGTTTTTCCTCTTCAGTTCCATTGGCTGGAGAGCTGCAGACACCACTCTTTAAAGAGGAGGAGAAACCAAAACAAGCAAGTAGGAAGCTTTGGGGTGACTCTGCTCCTCCACTCAGCGCTTTTATATCAGAAAAGAACATCAAGGCCTTCATCTTGGAGGGTCATTAATTTCTTCAGGGATCCTGGATGCTTTCCCTCTGAATCTCTGCGGAGATGCTGCTTTTTATAACCACCCAGTGTCACTGGGGAAAGTTTCTGCAGCCAGCACATTCACTGAGCCACCAGTGCTGACATTTCCCCTCTGATGTGGCTTTGTTAACTCTGTCTGGCCATCCACACAAGGTCATTCCTTGCAAGAACAAGCAATTCCACGTCTACGTTGCAGCAAACCAGCAATACCGGCAAAAAACGGGCTTCAATTGCATTATTTCATTTATTACTCCTTGCCCTTCATGATAATCTGAGTGTTTTTTTTCTGATTTTCTCATTTTCTTTGCCATCAGAGCACGTTGCAGCTCTGCCCGCTGCACATGGAGAAGTTGCCATGTTTTGGAAACCTTTCAAGTGGTGAACATATTTAGATGTGTGCCTGAAACACAAGCTTGTGCTGTTGTTATAAGGGTATGGATCTTACTTTAGCTACAAGGCTTGGGAATTCAATTAGGAGAAGAATGTGGAGCAGGAGGCAGCAGAAAGCTGCTGGTTAAAACTCTCCCTAATTCCGATTTTCTCCAGGACCCTCATCCCATCACTTCAGCTCCACACGTGCCTGATCCTTTCCCACTCATTTATTCCTCTCCCCTTCCAGAATCTGCTCCTAAAGTCAGCAAACAGGCTGGATATTGGATCCAGACCCCAGAGCTCCTACCTGGGCTCATTTCCAGCCGTGTATTTGTAAAAAGGCTTTTCCTGAAGAAGCCTTTCAAAGAGAACAGATACCCACACCTTGCTTGTTTTTTTGGAGAAAGCTGAAATGATCCCTGAAGCAAATCCCTTCTTTGAGCCCTTCTGTGATCCAGAGGCTGAATTCTGTCCTGCTTTCAGCCAGGAGTTGCACCACGATGCTGCTGCTTGATGGCCACCATGGGGATTATTTTCATTTTTCCAAAACAGAGGAGACAGAGCAAAGAAACGCTCCAGGCAAAATTCTTGCACACAAAGTGCTCGAGCCCTAAAGGTGTGATGAAAGCATAATCCTGCACATAACCCTCAGTTCTGCTGCCTAAAATAATACTCCAGGATGCTGGCAGGGGAATACTACGCTTCCTGTGAGTGTTTCAGTTCTCATTCTCCCAAAAATAACACAGTGACTGTTAACACCTGCACTTTTCAACATTTCCTTGCTAACAACAAGGAGATTAATGGGTTCCATTCAAAAAGACCTTTTTGACCTCATTTATGATGTTGAGAAACTCAGGAAATTGCCTGCTAATCCAAAGCTTGATAATCCCAGAATTCAGAAAGGATCCCGGCTCGAAGCGTTCAGCGGGAGAAGGGTTGGATCCGGGCAGGACAGGATCCACAGGGAATCACAGCAGGCAGATCCCTGAGCTAAGGGATGAAGAGGAGAGGTGGGAATGCAGGAATAGAAGTTACTCAACCTGCCCAGCTCTGCAGACCACAGGAACAACTTCATTTGGCCAAGGCTTTATTCCCATTTTGGAAAAACGTGGGAAGATGGGAGCCCTGGGGGATTCCGGCAGCTCGCAGGGGCTGCAGGCAGGATCAGGCCAGGCTGACCTTGCAGACAGATCCTGCAGTGCCCCAGGGGCCTGATCCAGCAGCTCCTGATGGCTCAGAGCCACAGCAGCTGGGAGCTGGCACGGGAGGCAGGAGCTGCAGGTTGGCTGCTCCTGGAAAAGTTCGGGCTGGCAGATGGCAGCACTTTGTGCCTGGGATTTCCAGAGGAAGTTTTCTTCCAGTTTTTCATAGCCAGCTCCAGCCTTCTGCTTTCAATTTCAGAGAGGACTGGAGGGTATTTTTTTATCTTTTCTTGTTTCTTTTCAATGTATTTATTTATTATAAACATGGAGCAAACCCCAAGCGTTTGTCAGAGAGGTGCAGCCTTGAGAAAACAGCCTTGCCCGGACTGTTCAAAGTACATCTCTACCTGCTTCTGCTTAAGGAAATGCTCAGCCAGTTGATCAAATGCCATCTTAATTACAAGCTTTGCAAAGAGCACAAATGAGCCAGGAAAAATCAGAAATAAGGAGCTGTGCAGCTCCTCCACAACAGGAGGGAAAATAAAAATGAAACCGGTGCCTGCATTCAGCACAGGATGGGCAGGGACAAGCTGAGGAGGCTGGAGAGGAGGAGCAGCCTCAAAGAAGGAAGGTTTGTGCAGGACAGAGCCACTTCTGTCTGATTAATCACAGAATTACAGTCACTCATGCAAATCTGGTAATTAGTGAGACAAACTCTCTTTTAGCCATTTATCTGCAGTTTTAGTGACCGCCCAGAAATCCCATCTTCCAATTTAATTCCACAGACAAGACTGGAGCAGACCTTGAGCATCCCCACTCTGCCCAGCTAAGAATGCTTCTGCAGGGTTTTACATTTCCCTGAAATCCCATTTGTCCTCACGAAGAAACCCAGCCCCTAATTAATTTAGAGGAGCCCCAATTAACATCAGCCTTTCCTGGGGAAGGAGGTGGGTGTTTCCCAGGGAAGGGGTCTGCGGTGCTCCGCTGCCACATCCTCCTTTTCCCTGCACCTCTGGAAAATGGAAAGATTCCCTCTGGAAAGCCCTGCTGGGGAGAGGGGCTGGAATGGGGATGGAGCAAGGAGCAGGAGGCAAATGCCACATTTCTGTGGGAGTGAATTTACCCGGATCCATGGGGAAGATGGACACATCCAGAGGGTGATCCCAGCCCAAAGATGGCACAGGGCAACACATTCCCAGTGCTGCTGCTGCCTCCCTGCTCGCCCTGATCCCTTTCCTTCCATTCCCATCTCCTCCCTCCTGCTTCTCTGACACCCTTCAGTGCCCATTTCAGGCCCCTCTCTCACCCCAAAACTTTCCCTGCTCAAATAACCATCTTAATAAAATCATTTTAATGATTTTAATAATTTTACAATAATTTATATTATATTATATTATATTATATTATATTATATTATATTATATTATATTATACTATATTATATTATATTACATTACATTACATTACATTACATTGTATTTTATTATATTATATTATATTATATTAATTATATTACATTACATTACATTACATTACATTACATTATATTATATTATATTATATCTATTACTATTACTATTACTATTACTATTACTATTACTATTAAAATAATATTAATATTAATATAATAGATTATTATTAATAACACAATATATAATGATATATAATAATAAAATAATATAATATAAATAATAATAATGATAATGATAATGATAATGATAATGATAATAATAATTATATTATTATTATTAACAATAATGATAATAATAATAATAATAATAATAATAATAATAATAAATTAATAAATAAATAAATAACTAAATAAATATTTGATTCCCAGAGCCTGCACGGGGTGCAAATTCATCAAATGTGAGAGCAGGAAACAACAAGGTGCCCCCATTGTAGAGATTTTTCCCCAAATTGTACTGATTGAGTTGTTTTGTAGACCCAGAGCAGGTGTGGGGGGAGGGAAGCCTTGAATCCTTTTGCTCCATGGGAAGTTTTCAGGCAGCTCCGAACAATCGGGGCTGAGAAAGTGCAGCTGATGTTGTGTTTGTACACGGGACTGGCAGCCCATTGTTCAGGAGCTCGGGTTCCCCACGGAGCTGCAGGAAGGGCACAGCTGAGGACACCCCAGACAAAGTTCCTGCAGGGATTTTCCCAAGGCACGCTTTGTACGCCGCTGGAAAAACAGAAAAAGCATAAATACATCAATAAACGTATCAATAATCCTCTTTTTTGGGTTGATCGGTGTAAAATTCAAAGAAATCTGGTAAAAATGCTTAGAAATTTCATATTTTTCTTAGTGAAAAGAAGAATTAAACATATCCCCAAGTGCCTTCTGATGCCTTCTCCCGAATTTTTTCACTTGTTCCTTTTTTCCAGCGATTCCTTTCTCTCTGTAAAGGTAAAGGAAGTTAAGGATCTATAGGGAATTTTATTGACAACGGTTTGATTTGCTTTGGACTGCTGTAGGAAAATGTTGGATCCACTGATTTCTTACTGTTCTTACCTGACCATGCTCCAAAAAATGCCTCAATTCTCTAAAACTACAAATGAAATACCTCTGTCACTGCAAATAACGCTCAAGATGCTCAGAAAGCTTAAAATCTCTCTCAGCCTGAGCCCTCTCCATGTTCTTTAGGTTCCCTCAGAGACAATATCACAAAAATTCCATGTACAGGTCCCTTGGTTGTGTTATCACCAGCTCCATTCAGACCCAGGGACTGATAATTGCAAAAGAATAAATTTCTCAGCTGAAAGGTAAACTGGGTGATGGGAAGAACATAGAGAAAGGTGGGGGAAGTGTAAAATAACGGAGGAAGTTGTTATCTCTGAGCAGAAAAAGTAAATATTTTTATCCAAGAGGGATATGAAATTGAGATGTCTCCTAAGCAGGCTCCCTGCTCGTGAGGGAGAGAAATGTTTTACCCTTCAAGAGCGATGGATAAAATCAGAACAAGATACAGAAGCCTGATCCATGCATTGCTCCATCTTGACTTGGATTTTATAAGGATATAAATCATGGCAGGGGTGGAAAGGGATGGGCCCTAAGGTCCCTTCCAACCCAAAGCATTCCATGATCCTGTCATTCCATGGAATCTTCGTATCCTCACGGTCCTAAACCTGCACTTACCCTGACTGACCTTCTCTGGTGGCCTGAAGGCTCTTGGATATACAGGACCCATTTCTGAAGAGTTGAGGAGCAGCAGAAAAATCCTAAAATTGCTGCCTAAAGCCTTTCTCCAGTGGTGAGAAAAACAGGATGGGAAAATCCCACCCAAATTTGAATCCTGACGAATCACTGGAAAAGCCACTGAACTGAGGGATGGATTGCTGATTTCTCCCAAGATAAAAGCAGGATTAGGCTCAAGTAGCAAAAATCTTTCTGAGAGGGGAGGAAAGGCTGAGCACTCATGAGTTTCAAGATCAAGAAGAGCCAGAGTGCAGCAGTGGCTCCACCCAACCACAAGTAATTAAATATTTTTTAATTTTTTCTGAGAGTTGATTCAGAGATCACATCCTGCTCGTAATCAGGGTAAAGCAACTTTTCTTCTTCCCATTCAACCTCCTCTGCACTGCTTGGATTCCAAGACAAACCCAGATATTCCGAGGAACAGGAGGGATTTCAAAAACCTGCAGAGCAACCAGAAAGCTGCTCTTAGACATGCACAGGGCATTTTGTGTTAATCAGGGAGCAAACTCCTCTGCAAAATATTATTCATGGGACTGAACATCAGCCAACTGCAAAAACATTTTCTTAACTTGTGGGTAAACAGTCTCCACTTCTGGCCTCTGCCTCCCAGCATTAAGGTAATTTCACACTTGAAAATTTCACAAATAAAACGTCCAGAGCCGCTTGCAGGAAAATTGCGGTGAATTAAAATAAGCAGCAATTCAGTTTTGTCTAAGCTGCTCTGGTCTTTGTTTCAATTTCTTTGCCTGATTTGAGCTGAGCTTCTGAATTAGGAACAGGGAATCTGGGGTTGTTTTTTTTTATTTTAAGATGCAGTTTTAGGGGAGAGTGTTATTCAGAGAGCAGCAGGCAAGGAGAGCAGCACGCTGAGGTCAAGGCAGAAAGAACAAGCCAAGTAGGAACTAAACGGGGTGGAGTGTGCCCAACAACAGCAGATGAACCCTGCTGCACCCATCTTCTGCCTCATTTGGTGTTAGGGTTTGAGACACAGGGCCAGGGACCCCGGAGCAGGCTGTAAATGGGATTTTGAACACCCATGCTCAGTATCAGAGGTAATTAGAGAGATTTCCAGCCCCACGTGGCTCAGGTTTTGATCCAGGGCAGGTTAACAGGGTCTTTTCATAAAGCTCACCTGGTACCCGAGCAGGCACAAAGGAGTGAGGCCAAAACTCTGCCTGGGTCATGGGCTGATCCCCAGCTCTGGCTCAGCACCTCCCTCCTCACAAAGCTGAGCTCAGCTCATCCTCCTGCCCAAGCAGAGCCCAAAGCCCTTCCTGAGCTTCACTGAGCCCCTGGGAGCCCAAACAGCATCACCACATTTTGGGGCTGTTGGAATGGGGCCTTTCCTTCCTGCTGCCTCCTGGAGAGAGGAAACATCTCCTTGCAGGCCTGCTGCCCACATTCCAGCTCATTTTTTCACTCCACTTTTGACATTCAGATCAGTTGGACACCTCAAGCCCCGGAACATTTAATTATAGCTCGTGCCATCATTTACCTTGTCCACTAAGCCTTTGATTACATTAGACAAGAAAGAAAATTTCATCTATGCTCTCCAGCTATTCCTTAGGCTGAAAATAAAACTGGAATTGGCCAGAAAGAGACGACATTTTTCTTCAAGACAGCTGAAGGAAGCATGAAAACTGCTGTCCAGGATATCCGGGACTTGGCTGGTTCTTTCTCTTCCCTGAGTTTTCTCACCAAATGATTTTTGTTTATTTTATTAAAAAGTCTGTTCCTACTTTGACAGGTGTCCTATAGGCAGAAAATGTGTCTTGGCTAAGGACAGGGAGGGAATTAGTCCTGGGTTTCTTCTCAGGAGTAATGGAAGATTCTCTGCTGAAGGTGCACACCAGAAATATTCCTGGTTTTAACTCAGGCACTGAACTTCAGGAAGGATAAAACGACGGAGAACTGAAAGGCTCCAATAAAAATGGAAGTGAACTCACAGTGGCAGGTGAAATAGGGATTTTGGAATGGTAAATTGAATGGAACAGAATACTGAACTTTACAGAGGTTTGGCAATTTTGGAAAGGAGTTTTGTGAAATTGAAAGTCTAAATTAAAAAACAAACAAAAAACAAACAAAAAAACAAACCACGATAAAAAGACAAATGGGCAGCTAGCCAGGATTCACTCAGCTTTTAAAACGCTCAGTTATCAGCAAATACATCAATTTAGTGCAAAGTTCAGTATTCTGCAAGCTTCTCTAGCAGGAAAAGTTGGATGAATCTGCTCTAGCACTAAAACTGAGCCAGGAGCCACCCTGCTCTGTCCCACCTCTGCCAAACCTCAGGGTCACCAGGGCTGGAAAATCCCAATCCATTGGATATTTTTTTAGAAGGCACCATCCAGGAACAACAAGATTCACTGCAAAACCCTCTGTAGCTTTTTAATTCGACAGCTGAACCCCAGTAATGACAGGGGGTGTGAGGGTACAGCTCCTTTTCACTCATCCGTAGGAACAACTCACCCAACTCCCTAATTAACTGATTAATTGACTCCCCAGTTAATTGAGTCAGCAGAAAAATGAGCCCTACAAAGCTCACACAGAAGTTTCTGGCTCAGCCAGGTCAGATGAGTGCCAGGGCCAGCAGAAGGGAAGGGGTGGGAATAACATGGCATGAGGAGGGAAAAGGCAGGATTGCAGCGATGGAGATTAATCCACACTGTTGTATCCACAATGTTTTGACATGAGGTTACCAAATAATTCCTGATTTTGCTGTCTATTCCTGCAATTCATCCCGAGGTTATGGAGAAACTCAAATGCTTCCCTGAAGGGTGAGCCTCTGCAGGAGTTAACAAAGAAAAAATCCTATGAGCAGGAGTTTGGGGTTTTATTTTCCACAGCTCAAGGAAGAAACAGCAAAGGAATGAATCAGTGAGGGCTGGGAAGGATGTCAGATTAATAATACGAGTCAGGGGAGGACAGAGAGTAGCTGAACACATCATCAACACGAGCATCACCCCCAAACCTCCACATAACAAAGTGCTGAAAGTCAGATTTAACTTTAACCATGTGTCCTGCTCGGGCAGTTGCTTCATCACCCTAATGAGCACAAATAGCCCTCAGCATTTAAACCCTCTGTTAAATATGAGCACCCTAAAGCAAAATCTGCCAGCAGAACAGACCCCTTTGCACCTGCAGGTAGGGGTCAGTCTGTATTTCCAATAAATTTCAAAGCAGACAATTTGTATTTTGAGTGGAGGTACCAGCATGCTCCGTGGTAATTTTTTTGGTACCTTTTATTTCATCTTCACAGCCAGACTGCCCATTTGGAAACCTTGTTTTGAAAAAAAAACCAAAAAGCAGAGGATGAACCCTTCTTTAAGCAGATTTGATGCAAATAATGGACAGGTTAATTGGTTGGGTGAATGACAAAAAAAAAAGGAATTTCACCCCAGACAAAGGCTTTTGTGGGTTCCCAGCACTACAGGATTGATTAGGAAGGCTCTTCATGATTAATAGGTGTATGAGCTTTATTTTTCCTAGAAATTTTCCTCACAGTGCTGAATTTGGAGGACCTCTTCCCAATTTCCATGAAGATCTGCTCCTTGGGACCCATCCAACCACACCATGGTCACTTTTGGGCGCTAAGAAACCAGAGGGGAGACTTTAACGTGGGAGGGGGATGCTAACCATGGGTGAAACGGGTGAGCCAGAGCTCAGACAGAGATTTTAAGTCTTTTTAGGATATTTCAGGGAGAGCTTCCATGCTCTCCAACGTGTTGATCCATCCCTTTGGCAAACATCCAGAGGTGGCTGTTCCCTTCCTCCCCTCCAGAAGTGGAGAAGAGAGGTAGAAAGCTGACATGGCAAATCTCCAACCCTCTCCAAATATATTTTATTAAATGCAGCAATTAATATCACGGAGCAAAGCCAACCCAATATGTCGGGACGAAGGGAGAGCGGGAGTGATTTAGAAGCTCCTATTTCTTGGACAGGGGCACACTTAAAAAGGCTGATCTCATAAATCTGTGGTTTCTGCGCGTTTTTAGGTTGTGCACTCCCACAGCAGATAGTGGGACGTGTAGCATTCCCAAGCCCATGAACCCCAGTCACATGATGGTAATTACCAGAGACCTTGAAACACAAAGACCAATAAATTCAGCATTAAGAGCACAGCTCCTGTTCGCTTACTCACAGCACAGAATTTGGCCAGAATTTGCATGGGAAGGTCTTATCCCTTCAAGAATCTCGATTTCCCAACATGTTGTTGATCCTTTGGATACCTCTGACCACATGGACAGAGAATATTCCACTCAAATGTCCTTAAAGGGTCCAAAAATTCCAGCCCAGCGTGTGCTGGCTCCTGATTCCTTGGGCCTCTTCAGAAATTCAGCATCAGGAGCTTTTGAGAGGGGGGAATTATAACAAAGTATAAGTGAAGTTTTCCTTTCCAAATGCAGAGGTTTCTTAGAGCACAGAGTTCAGTATCTTGGACTGAGGAAATACATGGGATCACTTCATCCCAGGGAAGATGGATCACACGTACCCTGAAGAAGGAAACCACTGAAACAGGGAAGCAGGTAAAAAATGAGGTAGGAAAAGAATTCACTGCCCACTGCAGCAGGTGAGAAGCACCCACAGTTCAGCATCTCCCCAGAGCAAACCCCTACAGCTGAATTCTGCTTATTGTACAAAACCTCCCATTTCCAGAGCCATCACCAGAGATTGTTAGAAGGAAAACCAGAAATTCCCATCTCTCTGCTTCTCCACCGATCTCTGAGCTGGGTCCTGCTGTGGTCTGTGCACGCTGGTGCTGTGACTCACGCGCTGAGCAAGCACAGCCTGCCCCGATGCTGGACTCTGCTGCCACGGCTGAGCTGCCAGCTCTTTGAAGGAGATAAAAGGTCCCCAGCTCAGCCAGGACAAATTGGCCCCTCTCCACCTCCTCGGAGATTTACATATGTATTTTTAAAATGAAGCAGTCATTAAAACGCTGCTTCGCTGGGATAATTGCAATTAGCCCATTCTTTCGGTGGCCCACTGTAAACAGAGAGTTCACTGTCTTGTCTTTTGCTGGAGCAGGAGAGTCATCCCAGTCCCAGCACTTCCTCTTTGGCAACAGGCGGTTCCATCTGAATCACCACCCGGCTCTTGCTTCATCCTCAGGCTCTGATGGTCTGATAACATTTACTCAGAACTCGAAGCAATTAAAACCAAGATGACACATTAAAACAACCCCAATTTAGAGTCCATCTTTAAATGATTATTTAGAGCTGATTGGGAAATGGAATTTCTGCTCTGCAGGGTTTCAAAATTCCCTTTCATCACAGCCTGGAATGCAACCTGAACTTGGCTTAAATCCCATCTTAGTTGGACTTTCGGCACCTGGGACATGCAAACTGCTTAATGTCAGCCATCACTTCATCCCAGAGAAAAGTGCAGATGTTTCCACATGGGGCGACAGAGTGGCCTCCATTAAAATGCACTCAGCACTGTCCCATTAATTAGCCTCAGGACAGGCACCATGCCTGATTTTTCCCCAAAGCCTCCACATGGGCACAGCCGTGCCCAGACCACACCCAACACATGAGGGAAAAATCCAGAGTCACAGATTACAAAAAACTTTTGCCCATCAGAGCCAGAGTTCATAAAGAGGGAGTTGTGACCTTTCTGAATGAGATGGAGATGAAATTTCCACTTTTTCATGGGAGAATCCACCCAAGGACAAATAGGGAATGTCACAAGAGGGTTTCTCCCATCCTCTATTTTTACATATAAAGGAAAGCAGCAGTCAGTGTGTGTGCAAGGAGTTGTCACTGCCCATCAGGGAGATGGAGATGATGGAGGCAGGGATGGAGATGATGGAGATGATGGAGGTGATGGAGATGGAGATGATGGAGATGATGGAGATGATGGAGATGATGGAGATGATGGAGATGATGGAGATGATGGAGATGATGGAGATGATGGAGATGATGGAGATGATGGAGATTCTCCCAGTGGAGCACTGTGGTCTCACTTCTCACACACTGCAGGCTCTGAATTCCCTTCTGTAGTGATGGATTTATCCAGTATAACCAGATCCAAACTTATGGAGCAAACCACTGGGAAGGCATCACATTGGAGCGTGACCATGTTGCCACAAAGACCCACTTCCTATCAGAATGGAACAAAGGCTTTTATTGGCTTTTTACTGGATTTGGTAAGAATTTTGAATTTTGGTATTTCTAGCCAAAGCCATGTTCATCCCTACTCTCTGGCCAAGTTCACTGTCATTTTTGGTAACCTGTATCAAGGGTGAAGGAGAATGGATGGATGAGGTCCAGAGACTCCTCCATCCAAGGAGGAAAATCTCTCCCAGCTCCAAAATTTATTTGGGTCATTGCCTTGCTGCTCTCTGGTCACGAATCTGATCAAAAGCTGTCCCTCAGTCCCCTTCCCTTGCTCCTGGAGCTGGTGGGGCTGCAGTGCTGCAGCAGCCCATGGTGCTACCCCTGGTGAGGAGGGTGGAAAGCCTGAAACCCCTCCCTGTGCTGCACAATCCATCTGCTGCAGCACTTGGACTTGCCTGAAATTTTTGTCTAAGCCTTGCCTGCAATCGTGGCAATTAAAGGCACCGTTCTTCACCCCCAAGTTGTAAAGGGCTCTACTTTCACAGCTGCTTGAGTGATGGGTCATTACTCAGCTGCCTTCGCAGAAAAACTATTTTTGGTGAGTTCCTTGCAAATCAAATGACTTTCTGTTTTATTGAAATTGCGTTGTCTTGAGTGGCCTTGTCATCACCAAGTCGCTTTGACTCCTGCGGCAAAACAGCCCCAAAGAAATCTGCCACAGCTGAGCAGGTGGGGAAAGAGGGAGCAATGGCCTTTGGAGGATGAAAACACATTTCTGAGTCTGAAGAGCTCCTGAGGAAGAAAATCAGAATATGGGCTCTGTTTCAGCAAAGCAATTAAGTATATGCTTTAAGTCAAAGCCCTGCTTAATTCCTTTGACTCCAATGGGATTTAAGCAAAGACTTTAGACTGAGCTGAGTTCAGGTCTAAAAATTCCTCTGGCGTTTTTTTCCTTCTGGATCACAGTGAAAGAAAGTGGTTATAGTGCATGCCTCGAGAAGCAGAGAGGTGATGAACTGTGATGCACATCCAGCCTAATGTAAAGCTTTAAAAATCACTTGGCAGGAACCGAGTCATAAATTAAGTTGCTCAACTGGTCGTGCTTTGCAACCAAAGCCATTGTCTTCCAAGGGCTTGGGCTTTACAGCTTCCCAACTGGCCCAAACTCCTCTGTGGCCGATCAGGAGAAACTTTACACTTGATAAGTTCTCTAATATGCCAGGGAGAGTCCCTGCCTCCCCCCCTGCTCTCCTCCTACCTCTTTAATGAGCATCCCCATTAGCTTTGGAGTACAGAGGGAGTTCACTCTGTGAGCCTTTGTGTTCTTTGCATGTTAGGAGGGCTAAGGAGCAGTTCAAAAAGCAATCTGCCCAGAAACCACAGTTTATGAGTCCCAGAAGTTTCATTTGCTCAGGTCAGACTGAAAGCTTGGCTGAAGATACAGTAGAAATTTTTCTCTGTCAGGCAACAGAAAGCAGTACAAAGAACCCAGCTGTTAGGTCTCATAGCCCAGGCCTCTAATTAAAACAGTGGAAAATTAGATAACTTCACAAATTCATCACTGCCACCACAGGCTGTCAAAAAAAAAAAAAAAAAAAAGCTCGGGGGTTACCACCCACCTTTTGTTTATGTTGCTAACCAGTGTCTCCATCTTGTGTGTGTGTGTGTGCACAGAACTGAGTTTTCCGCTCTCGCCCCTGCTCTCAGCCACTTTTTGCACCTCATTCAAAAAAACTTCAGATGAGACTGAAAAGGGGCTGTAAACCAGGTTTGCAGACGTGCCTCCCCACACAGATTTTTAAAGGGTTTCTTTTCCTCTGAGGGAAAATGAAAAAGGCTCAATTTTATTGTTCTCAGAGGAGGAGGCAGGGCAGTGATTCTTCCCAAGGATGCAAGACACAGTCGGTGTGGTGCTTCTGAATTTCTGGCCTGAGGTCAACAAATGTCACTTGAAGCTTGTGATCAACTCTGTATTTAAAAAAAACAAAACAACCCAAGCAAACAATGCCTCCATCCCTAAAATAAAGGAGAAAAGACCTTGTAGCACCCACACTTCAACAGCAGCCAAAAAAATAAAACTCCTATTCTTTGAAAAGTTAAATTCACGTTTGAATTACAGCGGGTAAATTCAATAGCCCTCAAAACTAAGAGGGATTAAAAGTGTCTCTCTCATTAAGCCTTGCTTTCAGAAAAAAAAAAAAAAGTTCTTTCAAAGAAAAAAGGGGAGAGATTCACACCTTAACAAGCCACACCAAGTGTGAACCAGCTTCTCCTGCAGAAGTCCTGGCTCGGGAGACCAGGAGGGGATGGACCATGGCACCACACAGGGCAAGAAGCAGATTAAGGATAAGAACATTTCATAAATATTGAAGTGGAAAACAAATTTAGGGTTGGGCCTGGGAATTGTTCTCAGCTTAACTTTCATTTGAGACCATGAGGTAGAGGAGAAACAGGGCAGATGCTCCAGTCCACAGGGTTATGCCCAAACAAAGCAGCCAACCCCATGATTTGGTGTTTTTTTAATTATAAACCCTGCATTTTTTAATAAAAACCCTGCATTTTTTTTAATTATAAACACCTGAATATTCAGTTCTCAGCTGAATACCTGAATTTGTGGGCAGAGCCCAAGCAGCCAAGGCTGGTGATGGCAGCGGGTTCGATGTCCCACGTGTCAGGGCTGGGGACCTGCAGCTCGTGCTGCTCCACGGCTTCCTCTGCCCTGCTCTCCTGCAGCGCTTGGGAAACGTGGAAAAGGAGTTTTGTTTTGGCAGAAAAAGCAGGATTGCAAGAGCATGGATAAGAATAGAGCAAATAAAGACACGCTCCAAGATGAAGAGAAAGATGAGACAAAGATCTACGTCAAGACCGTGGCTACATTGACCCATTAATTAATTTCCAGTCACAGAGCAGGAATAACTTCCATTCCAGAGGAGGAATTTGCTCCCCTAGTGAAATAAAACATATTTGCCAGAAGCCATTTGCTTACAGGCTGCACGGAAAGCACATGTGGTCACTTCAACCAAACACATTTTGCCTTGTACCAAGGGGAGCTGAGGGCATCCAGAGCCCTCCAGCAGCTCCAAAGTGGCTCCATCAAAGCTTTGTGGGATCAAACACCACGGCTGCTCCTCGGGTGGCCCTGAAGGATGGAGTTGAGGGTGAGCACGTGCCTACACAGCCCTGGCTGGAGTCGCTGCCGGGATCAGGCAAACCGCCCCCAGCCCGCGGGGCATTCGCGGTGATTTGTGTCTTTCTAAAATTGGCACGGTCCTTCTGAAAACAAAAAAGGCACCACCAACAGCCCCTTCCCAGCTCTCACCAACAAAAGGTAAAGACATTGGGAAGGACGGCATTCTCTTGTCACATGTTACCTTCTAAATCTTGAGTCGTCCTTTGTACTCTGACAGTAATTTCACATATAGACATGGCTGCCAAGCGAGGTTTGTTTGATGTTCTTTCCTGCCTTTGTAATGGAGTTTCCTTTTAAGCAGGAGGAGGCGGAGGGAGAGGGAATGACAGGGGCTTATAAATATGGAAAAGACACTTTTTGGCATAAAATTCACGTCGCATTTAAAATATCTCTATGACTCTTTTCTTTTTCCCGCCCGCGAAGCCGGCCACCTTTGGGATTGTCCAGTTGGAAAATCTGCTGTTAAAAAAAGAAGCACAGAAGGGAAAATCATCATGGCTGGAAAATATTCAAGACTTTGGGAAGCAAAAAAAATAGGCCAAGAAAAAATCCACTGCAAATCCTGGGGTGATGTCAGTGTCACCTTGTCTCCTGTGAAAGGCCACACTGCCACTGAGGCACCTATGACAGGTAAAGTCAAGGGGGCAGTGAGGGAGCTGGTGCTCTCTGGAGTGACCAGATCTTGGAAAATTTATCCCATTCCATAGCAGAAAGGCCATAATACCCGTCCTAGGTCTTAGTAATAAAGTTTGGGATGGTGTCTCCATAGTTAAGGCAAAGCTGGTGAGGATCCAGCCTGCTGGGACTGTGATTCACCCATCAGAGATGTTAAATTACACCTCAGAGTAAGTGATCCCAAAAATCCAAGTGGCATTCCTGAGGTTACACGGGAAGATCATGAGGGAAGGAAGCAGTTGTTATCCAAAAAGCAGGTGCCTGATCCTCAAAGTCACCATGCTGATGTTCCCAGAGGACCAGACCTGGGATCCTTCCACATCCAGGCCATAAAAAATGACTGATCCGAAACAACACATGATGAAAAAGACTATTTGGAATTGTGTTATTGGAAATTGTGTTATCCCAGGAAAAATCTGAATGGAGGATGTGATGTCCCAGAAATCCACCGGCCAAAGGCAGGCAGTTGCTATCCATGGGTGGCTGGTGACCTCAAGGCTCCACTCAGATTCCACATCTTCATTCCCTGAAGCTTGCTCAGAGCTCCTCAGGGAGGACCCACACGTCTCCCTGCTTTTTAGCAGATAACGGATGTGCCTTTCATTTATCCCCAGGACTCTTTCCTTCAGATTGCTCCTGACACTCCACACTTTGCCTGACACATGAAACCCCCCTCCCTTGATAAATTTATGTGCCTTATAAACAAAAGCTACAAAATGTAGCCAATGGCCCCACATCCCGGCCAATTTGAACATATGGAAGAACAAGGAGAAGTCAAGGGATCTTTCTTTTCTTTTTTTTTTTATAGGAACACCAGAGTTTGAAGCAGAAAGCTCCATTAGTCCAGCTAATGAGGGATTGTTCCCAGTGGTATATTCCCCTCAGCACTAAATGACTCAAATGATAGCCCTTCCAACACTTCCCTGGGGAAACTATTCCACAGCCTCATAGATCACACTGTCAGGAGCTTTTGGCCAGATGGATTTCAAAGGCTACGAAATGTGCTCGAGTGTTTGGCTTGGAAACCCTTGAAACAGTTTTGGACTCTCATATTTGTGATACCACAGGCATGACTTCAGCTGTTGGACCTCAGCACCCAAGTCCTGCACACCTCTGTCCCCTGCACACGTTCCCACATGCGTGGGATTGGGTTCACCCCGCTCCCTGTCCAGGGAAAGCTGCTGCAGGAAGGAGAGCGCTGAGTGTTTGTTGCTCTGTGGGCAACTGCAACCTAAATTGTCTTGAAGGCTTGAGAGATTTGGGCTGATATTATTCCGGGAGGGGGAAAAAAAAATAAATCCGGGTGTTTGATGTCATGGGGTTGCCAAGAAATGTCTGTAAAGCTAGCAGAGAAATTCTGTTGGAGTTTCCCTGTTGAGCTGGGGCCCAGGAGCAGCAGACCCTGGCTTTCTGCAGGTGGCTTTCTCTGAGCCTGGCTCCAGAACATGGAAAACCCATCTGGCTGTGCAGCAGGTGGGATCTGAGCTCTCTCCTTTCCACACCCAATTCTCCTCCAGTCCCCATCACCATTTTGGCTCAGTGGCACTGGACTCACTTATCCTGTGGATAAACAGAGCCAAAGAGGGGGAATTTGTCAAGTTCCCACTGGAAGGACCAGAATGGCTCTGCAGAAGCCATCCTGAAGCAGTACCTTGGGGAATTTATGTGGGTGAATGGTTCCACACAGCCGAAAAACGGAATTTAAAACCAAAGACAGATGAGGGTCTTCCTGCAGCTGGAAAGCTCCTCCTGCTCTTCTGACAGCACAGGTTGAATGCTTCACCCACAGATCCACTCTGGGATGAGAGAATAATTCAGAACATCCTGTAGGATTAATTCAGAGGAGTCTCTTCCTAGGGTAGGATCTTTATCCAGGCAGGAATCTGGGATTGGGTGCTCACACACAGCTCAGCAGCTCGTGGCTTTCTTCCTTCTCTAAGCTGACCTTAATTTACCTCCTTCGGCTGCAGCTTTCTCCCTCTAGAAGCTCTAAATCTCAAATCCCGGTTTTCTTCTAGGTGGGGATTTTGGCAAAGCTTTGAGATGTTTGAAAGTGGGCAGAGCAAGCCCCTTTTGTCATCATCTGCATTAACACAATGCTTGTAGTTATCTGCCAGGACCCTGATGCTGTACAAACAGCACAGAAATGGAACCTGCTTTACTCTGAACTGTTTAATCCACTTGGGCCACGACTTCAAATGTTCTGATTTTAGACCTAAAAATAACCCAGAATAGAATGTACTCTTCTCCTGTTACCATCCCTACCACCAAGGGGAGAAATAAGGAGAAGTCCAACCACTTTGGAGGATGAAATGTGATAACAGGTCCAGCGAGGGAAATAAAAGCCATATAAACTGATCTAAATGCATGCAAAATGCACTCACTTTCTTGGCAGGATGAATTTTTATGCAACTCAGGCAGGGAAGTTACATAAGGAATTCCTCCCCATGCACTTTTCTGGGAAGTAAAGATGTCGCTGGAATTCCTGTGTGATTAAAGTAGAAGAGAAATGTTTATGGGAGAAACTGGTCTGAAGGAGAAAAAAAAAAACTTCTTGGGTGCTTCTTTCCCAGCTCTTTATAGGGTTTGAAATGCCTATTCTGGTGTGGGTAAAGTTTTTGCAAACCATCCAGGTTTTTATGAAGGATCCCATTTCCATTGTCAGAGACAACGGGGACGGGACGAGGATTTAGGCCCTGCAGCTCTTTGACACGTTTCAGATCTCTGGAAAGGCAAAAATGGGGATAAGCCGTTCCTCTGGCTGCAGGCAGGGGTTGTTGGTCCAACAAAAACACTTCTGGAAATCGGGGCTGCTCTTTGATACGGCACACAGGGGGTTTTGGCAGGTTTGGGTAACACGACACCAGGTAGATATGAAAATGAGAAGCTTTGATGGGTCGCACCTCTCCCAAAATCCATGGAAGAGGCTCCGGGAAGCAAAGCTGACAGGGATTACTGTAGATAGAGCTGCATTCCTTCAGCACATTAAGCTGCTTTATGCCATGCCACGACTTGATATGATAATGAAACACAATAGGGCAGGATACCACAGAGCCAGGCTGGGAAAGAGAGGAAAAGAGGGAAAGGAAGGGTTTGTTTGGGGAAGGATTATCTGTTTCCGATGAGGGCATTCCCTCCAAGGGTTGGGTGGGTGTTCAGCTGGGGAAGGGTCTGCTAAAGGACAAGTTTTGGGTGTCCTCTGGGCTTCCCAACACGAACAACTTGGAATCAGAAGAATTAAGCTCAAGTGCGGGCTGAAGTTTTAATCTTCCCATACATCCAACCCAAACATTGTTCTGCTTTCTTAAGGGATTAGTAATTATTATGACAAATAACATTGCTTCATCCCCAGTTACTCTGCAGTTTCTTGCGAGCTGCTTCCTCAGACCCCACACTGCACTGAGCTGGTGGACCAGCCACCATGGGTTGGCCAGTCAAGAAATAAAATACTTCATTTGGGCACTGCCTCTTTCTCCTTAATTCTATTTCTATTCCTCTACTCTTATTTAACTCATCTCATTTCTAGATTAACATTATCCAAGCTGAAAGTTTGGCAAAGATGCTTTCAATTCCCTGCAATACCTCGGTTATTGTAGTCAAACCACCTCTCAAATTTCAGCCTATAGAGCAAAATACTCAGTTTTGTATTAAAAAAATAATCCATTTTCAGTAAAGGCTTTCCCAAAATCCACTTATCTTTCCTTGCAGGGCATTTCTGGACCTTGCTCTGTTGCAGAAGGCACAGATTGATGGCTAAACACTGTGGGAGGAGGAGGAGTTTCTTTTGAAAGGTATATCCTAAAAAAACCCTAATAATCCTTTGGAAAAGCCACATCGGAACAGGCTCTGCCCATGGCAAGTGCACTCACTAAAACGTGAGCACTCATTTAAGTGCTTTGCTGAATCAAGGCCTAAATTCTTGGCTTTATTCAGCTTGGTAGCAGTGACAGAATGAAGACAGGGGGATTATTTTATAAAAGGTTCTTTTGGTTGTGTTTCAGCAGCTCTCGTTGAGAGTTCAGCAACAATCCCAGTCCTGTTAAACTTTTTCGGTGAGGAGAAAGGACCAGACACTGAAAATTGATTCTTAATATTAGGCAACACCCCTTAAGAAGAGGTTTTAAATCCATCCTCAAGGGCTGTCATCAAACCCCACTCTGAGCCGGGGTTTAGGGCCCTGAGCTCTGGGGGAGGCTGTGCCTGTCACCTCAGCAAGGCTGTGCCAGAGGCTGTGCTGCTGTGAGCCAGGTTTTTCTTGGAAAAATCAACTCTGGGCATCTCCTGATGCTGTAGTTTATGTCAGCATGTCCAGGATGGACATAAATCAGGAGAGCTCTGTGCAGAAACACAAACGAGCTGCCAATCCCTTCCAAGGAGCTGGGGAGATCCTTACAAGAGCTCACATTCCAGCTCTGCCAGAGCCACAGCGTTTAAACCATCTTGGATGGGACAACTTGAGCTGTGTTCCCAAGAAAGCTCAGGAGAACTTTGTCAGCTGGAAATTCTGCCTCATTCACACCCAAAAATTCAAGAGACTGAAGCACTAAGGGGATAAAAGGTGACAAACAATATAAAAGCGACATGCATGTATCCAACACGTTGCTCCCAAAGAGGAATAAAAAGCCATAAAGCTGATGAGTTTTACAGGAAAGTCACTCACAAGCTTCTGGGAAAATCTTTCAGGTGGGTGTGAAGATGTGAGGACGCAGAGAAATCTGTGCTGGTGCCTGGCAGTGGGATCTCAGGGAGGTCATGATCAAGCTGCACATTCCACCCTCCACCCCATGGTACGAAGAGCTGGGTGTGACTGGAATTAAATCTTCAATTCTGTCTTCAGTTTGGCCCATAACTGTGAGAGCGTGAGGCCAAGCAATGAACTTTGCTTGGGACTGAAGGTTTTTCTCTGTGGTTTCAGGTGTCAGTGCAGACCCTGAGATGCAGGTCCAAGCACTGGTACAAGTTTTCAAGGAAAACAACACCTACACTTCTGCCAGGTCATTTTAGAGCAAAGCCTGAGGTGCAGCCTAAGCTGAGCAGGATTCCTTGCCCTCAGTTCTTGGTGTTTATGCCTACTTCTGGATGAGAGAGATGGGATCCACAGTGTCCTCCAGTTGTTCTTAATTCCTAATTCTCAATTTCAATCTTGAGCCCACTTCTTGCTGTTCCAAGGAGCTTTGTCCATGGAGAGGCTGTCATGACATAAACCAACATCTCCTCCTGTGTCCACAGCCCCAGCAAAGGCCAGCATCGACCTCATCGGGGTGGGGATGGGGGAAGGGGAGGAGGGAAAAAGGGAATCAGTTGAATTCTTGATCTCAAGCCTGAGTGCACTCACAGAAAGGGATTTGTTCATCACAAAAATTGAATTCACACCATTTCCCTGCCCTGAGAAGACAGATGACATCAGCCCCTTGGCAGGAGGTGCTTCAGAGAAAATTCTAATCCGTGTTCTGACAGGAATATTCACTGGAGCTGTTGCTCACGCTCTGTCCAAGGTTTGATCGTGGCTTGAATGTGGACCTTGTGCAGGCTGACAGCAAAAATGCTTTGTGGCAGCTGACAAATGAGGTGGCACCCTATAGATTCAAGTGTGATTGTGATGTACAGCATCAGCCTCAGAGCCTGAACTGAGCAGGGGATAAGGGCTGACACTAAAAGTCTACTTGGGCTCAAAACAGCAGCATGTGCTGTGCACTTCCCAGATTGCTGCATCTTCATCTCTGCCTGTGGGGAAAAATAAATGGACATGTTGGACCAAATCTGTGGTCCCTGTTGTTTTTTATGGCTGCTTTACAGGCTACAATTCACAAATGAATAGATAAGACTGATCTAGAGTAGTTATCTGGAAGGAAAACGCTGGATTATTTAATATGTTGAGCACAGTAAAGGACTCATTTTCACAGCTTGAGGTTGGATCTGTTGGAATTTATCCTCCTTTGTCCAGAGCCCAGAGCAGCTGGCAGTGGCATCGGGGTGATTCTCCATTTCAGGGGCAGCTGAGGAATCAAAAGGAGTTATTTCTTACTGGGAATATATCAGAGAAATCTGTCAGTGTTTAACTGAGTCTGTTATTAGTAGAGTGACCATCTAATAATTACAGCAGCCCAAAGAGCTTGGACCTCATGTCCAAGCCCTCTGCCATGGCCAGATTATTTTAAGGGATGGAAGTCAGGGAGCACTCCAGATTGCACAGATTATCCCCAGGTTACCCACCAAGCATGGAAAACAAGGAAAGAGCATCAGCAGGGATGCAGACAATGACTGAACTCCTGAAACCTGGATTTCCACCTTGGCTACTGACATGCCCTGGTCCCAAGCCCAAAATCAGGGCTTACATAAGAAGCCCACATAAGAAGCTCAGCCCAGAACAATTCTGTGGGTGTGACTCAGACTGGTGTGCTTGGAGGAGAGAAAGGATTCAGGGGGAAACTCAAAGGAGATTTGGCTGAAAGTCACCGGCCTTAAAAGCACAAAATGCATTTCCACTTTTTCCCAAACCCTCATCCTGCAGTTGGAAATGCAAGGGACATCTCCCTGTGTGAGCCCCCCTGACCTGCAGCTGCTCTGGGTCTCCTACACTTCCGAGCCAGGGATTTTCTGATGCAGCCAGAATCTTCAATCCGAGGAAAAATGCTGCCATTCCAATTACACCTTTTTCATTTTGCTCCTCCTTCTGCCCACCTTGGCTTGTGTTCAGGAAAACAAGGAGGAAGTAACCAAAAAACACAAATAAAACCTCAAGCAGCAGGACAGGCGAGCTGGTTTTGTTCCTTACGGTGTCCAGCACAGAGAGGAGCAGGGCTGGAGCATGCCAGCAGTTATAGAATCATTAAGGCTGGAAAAGACCTCCAAGATCATGGATCTAAACCTTTCTCAGTGCTCTCTGCAGCTGTGCCTGGAACTTGAATTGCTCTGGAAGCGCACTACATGTGGACATGCTTTAAAAAAGATGTTGAGATTAGGAAAACATTATTTCACTACAGGAATAACACGTTTCAGCTGCCTTCGCTGCTGCTCAGTGGGAAAAATCTTTTCCAGCAGAAAGAGGACTTTGTGAGGAAATGAAGGGATAGACACTGGAAGAAACTGGGATTTGGGATCTGGGTGGTTTGAGGCATGGAGGCACCGGGTAACATTTTAAACTCGGTGTCAGCCAGGCTGTGCTGTTCCTCAGAGGGTTCAGTGACTGCAAGAGGAGCAAGCTGACAACACAGCTCCTTCCAAGGAGGCTCTGGCTCTGAACATCCCCATGGCACCACCAAAGAGAAGTTTTGAAGGCTCCACCTGGCATTGCCAGAACTCCACACAACCCCTTCTAGTGGTAACAATCCTGTGGTAGCCACCAGCCTCTCCAGCTAGCCCTCAGCCCAAAGCCACGAGGAGCTGGGACACAGATGGAGGTGGTCAACAGCTTACACAGCATTTGTGCTTCTCTAAAAGGACAGGAACTGTGCAAAATTTTGATTTACCCCTCCCAGAAACCTCTGCCCATTCCTTTGCAGGATTCAGGCCAGGTTCAGCAGGTTTGTAGGTCACTGGCAGAGCTGCAAGGGCAGAGGAGCTTTTCCCAACACCCATCCCACTGGATGACACCAGAAAAAAATTCAAATTAAGGAGTGTTTTTGAAGGCAGTGTTTTCTGAGAGTTTGTTTTTCTGGCTTGTTGGCCTTTTCTCCAAAGGGATAGAGTTTCTCCAAGGGAAGTTTCTTTTTGCAAAGTGACTGACCCGCTGGCACCAGTACAAAGTTTTAGGAGATGAACTCATACTTCTGAGTACAATTCCTTTGCACTGTTGAGAGCTGCTAATGAAGAGGAGCAGGGAGCAGCTAGAAAGGAAATAAGAGCCAGCAGCTTGGGAAATAGAAACAGGGAATAACAAGGTCCTGCTCTGCTATGAGCATCTCCAAAGCAGAGGGGTCAAGCCCCCCCTCGTCCCCAGAGGGAGTGAGCTCGAAGGGTCCCCAGCAGCATTTGAACCTCAAAATCCCTCCTCCCTCTCTCTCATCTGCTGCCTGGCTCTGGGAGAGCCTAATCTTCCCCGAGTTACTTTGAAGTTACGCAGGGATTTAGATTTGTGCCTCTTTTAAGGCAAGGCAGAGCCCCGCGGGAGAGGCGAGCAGCGATGGGAGAGCTCCTCGCCTCCTTTAACACAGAGCAGGCACCACGGGGTGACACCTCCTCCTCCTCCTCATCATCCTCCTCATCCTCCTCACACGGGAAAGGATCAAACCCCCCCAGCCCAGCCCTCCCACCCCATCCCTGCTCTGCTCCGTCCCCCGGTCCTGGGACTCTCCACACCCCGCAAATGGAGCACGAGATTTTCTGGGAGCCCAAACGCTTCCACTGCTCATAAAGTTCCCCAAAGCTGCCCTAAAGGTGCTTCCCACCTTCCCTTAGCTCATGGGGGTGATAAAGAGTAAGAGGATCAAGCCTTGCAGTGCGCTGCAAAGGGAATCACAGACCCGTAAGAATCCAGGGATTCTCAGGATCCTCCTCCCAGCACAGAGATTTACACCCCCTGAGTCTGCCTGGCTTGTGCACAGCACCTTCCAGCCCAAGCAACTCTTGCACTCTGCAAAAGGGAACACGATATGTGCTGTTAAAATCTATTGGAGATGGATTGCTAGCCTTCCTTACTTCCTTTCCAAGCAAGGAGAGCACAGCCAATGTCATGCTGTGAGTCACCGGAAGAATAAAACTGAATCCTTGGGGCCACAGCTTGAAAACAGCATTTTCAAGGGATTGAAAATTCCCTTGAATTTCAAAATTCCCTTGAAATTCAGCAGGCCAGGGATTATTCCCCTCCTGTTTTTGCAAATACCACTGAAGTTCCTCCCCCTTCCTTATCACTGGTCCATAGCATTACAGAAAAAAAGTGCCTGCAAAACACCATAAAAGGGTTTTCACCTGCCAAACTACTGAAAATCTACCTGCTCCCCCCAAATTCCTTATCACTGTTGAAATTCTTGTTATTCCTGGGGGCTCTTGATCCCCTCTAATCCCCAGGCCCTGCCCAGCACAGAGAAGGCTGTTGGAAAGGGCACCTGGCCAAGAGCAGATGTCAGGGAGGTTACCCAGCCTTAGCTCACTGGCAGGGAACAGGAGATTCCCAGCTCCAGGTTCATCCACAACTCTCCAACCAGGAGAGAAGGTGGCTGGGATCGTTTATGTCCCAGTGGGAACCACGGGGCTTTACTCTGAACCTGTGGGAGTATCCAGGCAAGGATTTGAATTAGGGGAGTGTGAGATGTGTAGCACCTCTGAGGTTTGTAACTTGTAAGTGCTTATCTCCTTTTGCATCAAGAAGTGCCTGGGAAGCAGCCAAGGGCACACAGCAGAGGAGATAGCAAGTGGGAAGGGAGAGGAAAGAAGTCAAGGGGAATAGAAGCATATTTATAAAAATCAGAACAATAGTTTCCCAGAGCTGTGATAAGAACTATTTTCTACTCACAAACAAAAATGCAACACTGATTTCTATTTTTCTTTTTCCCATGCATCTCTCCTCTTTTCTTAAAAAGCAAAAGCCAAACCCCAGCACTTTGCCTGAAGCCAGAGCTGTGATGAGAGCTGAAGGTGGAAGGAGTTAATCCTTGTGCCTCCCAGCTGGGAAGGCATCTGCCTGCAGCCTTTGGAAAGGACCTGGAGCTGGTGGTCCTGCCACGGTCCCTGGTGAGGCTTTGTTCAGATCATCCAGCTCCGTGCACAACACCCCCTCCAGTCTGCAGGGATTGGCAAGAGCATCTCAAAGGGTGGCCTGGAGTCATAAACAAGCAGAGCTTTGCATCCCCAGCCAGCAAAGAGGCTGAGCTTTGCTGGCAGAGCTGCCTTAAGCAGGATCCCTCTGGCTCCTTGCCTGGCCCTTGCAAGTGTTATCAATCGCCTGCTTCCATGAACATTAAAGAAATCAAACTTTCCTCCTTGCTCCTGCGCCCCTTCCCTTTAAATAGCAGCTTAAAAGGAAACAAATTTAGAGCAAGGTCAGAGGGATACAGAGGCTGTTTCTCATGCTCTGAGGAAATCCTAGCTGTTGGGTGGTGGAGGGAGTTATCTCCCAGCCCTATCTGGACATGAATTCAGAGGAAGGCTGGGAGGGATTTCCCAGGAAATTACAATGCTGCCCCCAGCCCCTCTTCCCTGTGGCAAGGCAGGATCCTCTCTGCACACCTTTCCCAACAGGTCTCAGGGCAGATCCCACACGGGGCTGCAGTCCTGTGTGGGATGCACCCATGGGTGGAAATGTCCAAGGCCAGGCTGGATGGGGTTTGGCACAACCTGGGATAGTGGAAGGTGTCCCTGCTCATGGCAGGGGAGGTGGAACTGGGTTATTTTAGTCATCCTTCCATTCCAAACTGTGCTGGGATTCTCTGATGATTCCATGGCATTCATTTAGCCTCAGTGTCCAACAGCAGCATCTCCAGACCAAAACCCCCTGAACCAACACAGAAATACTCCTCTGATTTAAAAAAATTGCTCACCTGAGCAAACACAACCCCACACTGCAGGTGAGGTGGAATCACATTTGATCCAGACTAGATCTGTGTTCATAGCTCCCTCTGGAATCCAAGCATTACTTAGACATGTTTGAAGATGGAGGTAGCACTTCCAATATCCATTTACCCATGCAGAATTAGATATGAGCTCCTATAATTAAACACATCCTTGCTTGAAGCTAAGGAAAGCCCAGGCTCCACAGAATCCTTCCTCCTCATGTCATCCCCTCAAGCCATGGTGGAGAATTTCAGTACCGAGCCGGACAAGAGTTTTAACAGTTTTTAGCTAAAATCATTCTCTCTAACACCCTTGCAGTTTCTCATGGGCAGGTCTTTGACAGGTGAGGAGTGACCCATTCAGTTGCACTTGGGAAAACAACAGAGTTGGGAGAAGAAATCAACTCCCACCAGGATTCTGGTTCTTCATCCAGCCACAGGGAATGTCCCCCCATCCCCACCCCCTTTCAATCCCAAGGTAGCATCTCCCCTTTTCATTCACCCTCTTAGCCCAAATAAGTCCAAACAGGGAAAAACAAAGATTTTAAGTCCAAGCTTAAAACAGCTTATGGATTTTGGATCTCCTTCCTGCTCCATCTCAGCAACGTTGTGCTGCAAGCCAAGGTTTCAGACGTGTGTCATCAGGGATCGCAGTTACAAATGAGATTAAGGAGCGAAATAAAAATCAGTTGAGCTGGAGATAACTCACTTGCTGGCAGGGAGCGAGGGGCTGAATTGATCTCCTGGCCCATGCAGGCTTTTCCATCTGCCAATAACACCCAGCAATTCGTCAGTGCCGCAGCACGCAGTGTTTATAGCCCGGGGTTGTAATCAGCATCTCCCACAGGGAACTTAACCCCTCCGGAGATCATCCTGCTGACACGAGTGGCCCTCGTGGAGCAGAAAGGAAATACCCAGCCCAGTGCTGGCTTTGACACACAAAAGTCTCAGAAAACTTCGGAGCTCCTACAGGGTTATGGGAAACTCTGCCATATAAAAGCCTGGAAAAGGGGTTTAGATCTGGTGAGATATCCGAAGTTTCCCTGGGAACATCTACAAGGCACAACTCCTCCTTTCCCAGCTCCGCGGATGGATTCAGGTGAGCATCAGCTTGGGCATTGCACCTCCACTTTATCAGCCCTTCAGGGAGCCAGGCACTTGGTCTGTCTGCCCAACATCAGGGAGCCACCTGCAAGCCTCTGTAAAACCATTCCAGAAGGGCTTTGGGACTGCTGAGAGAGCTGCATTTGGGATCTCTGTCCAATTGTCCTGTATAGACTCCACCAGGAGACAAACACAGACCATGGAATCAGCCTTCCCACACAGGCAGAAACCTGGATCTGGACACATTTAGAGTCACTGCAAAGCCTTCCAGGATTTCCAGTCAGCAGCCCACTTCCAGATGTTGGAGATCTTCTCCATCTGCACTAGCAGGGGCAGGAGAGCTGTGCCCCCACTCAGCCAGCACCGACTCTGAGCCTATCCTTCCATCAGCATCCCAAAAAACTGGTGTGGAAAAAAATCACACCCCTTAGGTCCACCATGGAAGAGCCTTCCATTTGCTCTTCCTTTCCCCAGTAAACTCCTTTAGGCATGAGACATTTTTTCCAGCCCACGCTTTCCTAAAGGACACTGAGAGGTTTTGTATAAACAAAGAAATGAGGCACGAGAGTTCGAGACTGAGGAGAAAATATCACAACTGTCCCAACAACATCAACAGTTTAGAGAAAACACTTGGAGCTGTCAATACCCTGCACTGAGTGCTGAAAGGTTTGGGACATATTCCAGTTTGGAGTAAGAGACACTTTGCTGGTTTGCTTGCAGATCTTGGGGAAAGACTTTGCACTTTCTCAGCTGCAATCCAGAAATGGTACTGACTCCATGGAAATAAGAACACGGAAAAGTCCAAACCAGGATAAATGCTCGCAGCCGTGAAAAATCTGAAATTGAAGAGCCCTCTGCCAAGAGAGGAGCTCAATAGTTTGGCTCCCCAAAGCTCAGGTCTTAAAATATATCTGAGAGCTCCATGGCTGCACATTCCTAACCCCAGGCTGCTGTGTGCACACGTGGCCAGGCCGTGCAAAAAAAGTCAGATTGATCCTGGTGGAGGCGCCTGGAGCAATGCTTCCTTCCTTCCAAAGCAAATATTCAGTGGGGCAGTGATCCCAACGAGCTCCTGAATGAAGCTCTACAAGCCCTGCTGAGCACTCAACTGTGGCATGAACCCACACTCAAGGCCAGGCTCACCTTTTGGGCACAGATTTCCGTGTGCTGGGCATGCCCAGCACGGCTTTCACAGTCTGGGAACAGAGCCCACGGGAGGATCTTGACCAAGACAAGAGCCAAGCTCAGCAGACTGAGCCATGTTTAAATCCAGGTGCCAACAGCAGAGATAACAAAAGTGAAGAACTGAAGTAATCAGAGGTGTTACTCATGCATGGCTTGGACTGGAAGCAGAGCCAGGAGCCCAACCCAGATGAGGAGCCAGCAGTGCCTGTGCAGCTGGGCACCATCCCTGTGTCCATTCCCAAAGGCAGCAGCTGTGGCCAGGACAAGATGAATCAGGGCACTCAGGGCTGAGCAAATCAAAACAGACCCCAGGAACGCAGGGATGATGAGTTTGGGTCTCCTCTCTGATGGGGAGAAGGAGCCACCAGCTACCGAGAGCCCTGAGCTCCTCAGGAGAATGGCTGGGCTCAGGTGCTGGACTTGGGTGCCTCTGCAGGGTTTGGGGGGTGAAGAGCTCCTGGATTAATGGGGTTTAAGCCCAGCTGATGCAGCTCCAGCCCAGCAGGTATCCCGAATTCCCTGCAGACACCCCAGGCTGGGCTCAGCACAGCTGCTTTGCAGCTGCATTTTGCTGGTGTAGTGGCAGCAGCCGGCTGGACCGTGCAGATGGGCCCAGAGAGACTCCCTGCTTCCTTCAGCTCCTGAGCTCAGCTCAGCTCCCATAAAGCTGGGTTTTATGGGCCTCCCCATGAGTGTGAGCACGGCTGTGTGTGTGCAATCCCAGGGATTTACAATCCATCCAGGCGTCGCTTGGGGCCAACATTTTCAAATGCTGTATCCAGAAGCCTGGATCCACTGGGTCTTTGGGTTGTTTTAAAGTGAGTTTATTTTGGATTTGAAAACACAGCCCCGTCTCTTCAGCACAAATTGACTTCCTGAGCTCATCTGCTCCCTCCAAACTCTTCTCCTGGCAAGTCCTGTTGCTTTAGGATTTCTACACAGCCCTCCAGCATCTCCTGAGGACCTTCCTCCCCCTCCAACCTTTTCCCCTTTTGATCACTGCAAGTCTGGTAATTCATTTGGCAACAAAACACTCTCTCAAGCAAAACTAAGACAATGAGCTGTGTCAAATCTTGGAGGCTTGAATTAATTTTAATTTGCAATATTTGCTTTTTTTGTTTCCTTCTCCTTTACACTTTGGATCCTCTGACTTTCTTTCATGGCTAGATTTGTACGCCGTCCATCTTTCTGGGCATATTTTATGTTTGACATTTCTTTGTTTTCCCCAGTGGAGTCCAAACTCTCAACTTTTACCTTCTCCAGCATGGGTTTAGACGAAGACAGGGGATTTTCTCAGGAGGTTTGTCCCACAGGGCTCTGCTGGAAGGGAAGGACACGTGGAGAGCCGTGGGGAAGCTGCATCTTAAGGAGGCTCAGCAGGACTCTGAGCAGAACTGTCAGCAGCAGAAGTGGCTGCCCGGGGGGAACGGCTCCGTAATGAAACCAAGGTGGCCGAGCTGCTGACAGCTGCAGAGCAAGCCAGAGGAGAGGTGGGTTTGGGAGCAGAGGGGAATATTTCATCTTCTCTGACTTGATGAGTTTGCATTGGCACAAGACAATGAGGAGCAGATGTCAGCCAGAGATGCCAAACTACCCCGTACATTTTTACAGCAGAAATAACGACACTCTTTCAGACCACTAATGTTTCCAGTTTCTCAACAGCATGGACTGATTTTTTTTTTTTTTTTTAGAAAAATCCTCCTCGAAGTTCTCCAAGAATGAGTTTTAGCCAGTGCTGATGGCAGCAGCAATGATTTCACACGGATAATCAGATAAAAACCCCTTCCCAGGGCTAATTGGATGCTGTGCTGGTTCTGAGCCGTCTGCATCCATCAAAGCACACTTACCTGGGACCATTAAATGTGAATTTCTTCCCCAGAGCTTTCTCATGGCCTGAGTAACTTCTTTGCCTTTCCTTTTGCCCAAGGGCTCTGTTAATTCCTAGAAATTGTACAATCATTTAAGTTGGAAAGGACCCATAAGATCATTGAGTTCTGTGTAATAATTCCTCTATTACAATAACTTCGGAAACTCTTGGAAAAGTGAAGAGCTCAGCTGGGCTCAATTTCATCGTGGATGTACTTTGAATAAACAAAATTCAGGAAGTTTAAGACCCAGAAAATTACCTATGAGCATCCATTGTATTCAAGGTTAAGCAGTGGAAGGGGCTCCACCACACCCAGGGAGGTGGTGGAGTCCCCATCCCTGGAGATGTTCAAGGAATGTCTGAACATGAGAGCTCTGGTCTGGTTGACAGGTGCTGACTGTCCAAAAATTGATGATCCTAGAGGTCTTTTGCAGCCTAAATTATTCTGTGATATTGCAAAGTTTAGGATTATAAATCCTGTGTTCTCACCGGTACCTGTGGAGGTTTAATATTCTGGTTTGGGGTTTTCCTTTCTTTTCTTGGCTCTGTACTTCCATGTGATCACATAAAACAAAACATTTTTTAAGCCTTCCCCTGAAAAACAAGATCCATCCCAAGAAAACACCCCAGCCACCTCAGGGCTCTTTGTGAAAACACAGAGAAAAGAGGGAATTACTCCATGATGTCATCAGCTGAACCACAATTCAGAAAGCTGTTTAATTTCAGGGTTTGCAAGACCTGCATTTTTCCTGGAAAGATCCTACAAATCCAGTGTCTGAACTATAGTTACCTCTTTACAACCTGACAGATTTTTCCCCATTAATGAGGCACATAAATATTCCAGTTCACCTTCCACAAATCTATTGCGGCCTGTCCTGGAACCCAGCTCACATTTATAAATGAATATATTATTATCTCGACTTCCTCCTGCTTATTGGCAATGCCTGGTAATCTTTCAGTTGTGGAATGCAAAGCCAAACATGAGCCAGTATTTTCCATGATGGTTGTAATTTTGGTCTGTAATTTTATCACTCCAATCTAAATCCACTTCAGAAACACCATAAACGAATTGTCACCAAATGAACTGAGACTTCAGAGTGGTTTGGAAGAGTGATTTAATAAAAGGAAAATATAAAACAAATGTAAGCCATAATATTTTTGGCAAAAAGGTCAAATATTTCTTTCTCTCTACCTCATTTGAATGCAAGGGCCTACTTCTTTTAATGCACTCCCAGCAGGTTTGTTTGTCTTGGATTATGCAGTAGCAGATAAAACAGTGAGAGTTGTTTAAAAAGAACCAAAAACCCAGCAAAAGCGAGGTAAACAGATCAAATTTGCGATATCCTTGCCCTAATTTTTTATAAAATACCAAATGCTAAGTGCTAAAAATATGCCTATGTTCTTATAGCAGAGTTGAAGCCGTTTTCACAGTTTGCAAAGCCAAACACTCCCCAAGTTGCTGTAAGTTTATTTTAGGCCCTGCTCTGGATGACGGCTGCGAGGCTGCCTCACTTCATTCATATTAAGAAACAATATACAGAGGATATAAAGTGATCAACTGTGTTTACACTGAGGGCAACAAAAAAGCCCCTTTGCATAAGTAGTAAACAGGGAATCTGGGGCTGAACACAAAAACTGCTGCTGATCATTCCTGAGAGGAACATTCCCGCTGTTCCTCTGGGTTGCTCTGGGAAAGGCAAAGGATGACAATCTCAGAGTAGGGTTTTCCAGGACTAACCCCAAAATAACCCTCCAGAAGTCAAACATCCAAGGTTTGCAGGGGCACTTACAGTGACATGTGAAGGTTTCAAGCAACTCCTTTGCAGGGGGAAGGAAGAAAAAAAAAAAACAACAAAAAAAAGTCCCACGTTTATTCATAAAAAAAATTCTGTTTCAAAACTGCAGTGGGAGCCTGTTTATAATAAACCACCAAATGATCGAGAGGCTGCTGTTTGGCACAGGAATGGCCTGGGAGAGGCTTGTATTACATTTCTCTCCCTCAGCCTTCATGGTATAAGGCAGAACAGGCTGAAATTTATGATCTCCTGGTACTGCTGGCCCGTCTGTGCTGCTCCAGAGACACTTCTGGCACAGGTCCTCACTGTGCTCCATGTTGCATTTCCCTGGATTTACTGCCAGAGGTTGGGTGAGGGCAGAGGGGCATTTCTGACTTCTTTATGGTGATAGAGGCACTTGAGGGGGCCAGGCAGACACAGATAAGTAGTCCCAGAGGCAGCTGCTGACCACCACCCTCTCATTTTTGTGTCTTCTGTTCTGGGCCAGCTTGGTTTTTAACACCAGACCATCACTGCTGGGCTGGGGGTATGTGCAAGCCTGGAGAAAAATGGGAAAATTGGAATTACTTTGTCTTGTTAGAGTTTTTCTGCTTAAGTTTTGTTCTTTCCTTCCAGCTAAGCAAGCACAGCTGTGAGTGAGTCCCATCCATCCATCCATCCATCCATCCATCCATCCATCAATCCATCCATCCATCCATCCATCCATCCATCCATCCATCCATCATCCATCCATCCATCATCCATCCATCCATCATCCATCCATCATCCATCCATCCATCATCCATCCACCCATCCATCATCCATCCATCCATCCATCCATCATCCATCCATCCATCATCCATCCATCATCCATCCATCCATCATCCATCCATCCATCCATCATCCATCCATCATCCATCCATCCATCATCCATCCACCCATCCATCATCCATCCATCATCCATCCATCATCCATCCATCCATCATCCATCATCCATCATCCATCCATCCATCCATCCATCATCCATCATCCATCATCCATCCATCCATCCATCCATCCATCCATCATCCATCCATCCATCCATCCATCCATCCATCCATCATCCATCCATCCATCCATCCATCCATCATCCATCCATCCATCCATCATCCATCCATCATCCATCATCCATCCATCATCCATCCATCCATCATCCATCCATCATCCATCCATCATCCATCCATCCATCATCCATCCATCATCCATCCATCATCCATCATCCATCCATCCATCCATCATCCATCCATCCATCATCCATCCATCCATCCATCATCCATCCATCCATCATCCATCATCCATCCATCCATCCATCATCCATCCATCATCCATCCATCATCCATCCATCATCCATCATCAATCATCCATCCATCCTTCATTTTTTGGTCAGCAGGACATTTTCTACCAGAGACAGCCCAGGATGACTCTGTCAGACTCGCAAAGATCCAAGTCAGGAAGCCCAAACTCCACCAGGATCTTCTCTTCCAGTTCCTGAGAGAGGGCAACAAGCTCTGCTAGGTCACTTTGTTTCCTTCGGATTCAGGAATTTCTCCATCACTGTGAGAGAGCCAATGCAGAGAAGCTGTGTCCTCCGAGTTCGGTGGAAAAAACAGACCACAAAATGTAAAAAAAAATTAAAATTCCATGTTCAGTCTCTCCATCTCTGAATCATGTCATGGAGAGGAATCTCTTGTCCTTTGAGGGAGGTTCCTGGTAACAGCAGCTCCTGGGGCGTCTGAGCATCCACCTCCATGAGATATTTCGATACTAAAGCCAAGACTACATTATCAAAATATTTCATGGAGGTGGATGCTCAGGTTCCCCCAGGAGCTGTCAGTTTGACATCCAAAATGCCACTCAATCTCCATCAGGACTGGCAGAAACCCCTGACTGAAGCTGCTGAAAAGTTTTCTCAATTTGAGTCACCACTCCAATGCCTTTTTCCCTTACGAAATACTTCAAGAATCTCTGATTAAAGAGCTTCTCGAGAATTGGGTATTTCTATTTACTGTTATTTTACAGACTTCTCCCCTGTCAGGGAAACAGTAGCAGCATAAAATACAGTGCTGGAATTGCAGTTTGTGCCTTGACCCCTACAAATTACTCGTCAATGCAACAGCCAGGAAAAGCCAGGAATCAAGAAGAGAAAAAACAAGGGAGAGAAGGTTTGTTCAGTAGAAACCTCACTGCTGTGCATAATTCAGTCTTCACATAATGCAGTTTCATTAGGTTCCTGCCCCCAAAATGCCCACAAATTCTACTGTGTGGCTAAAAACATTAATAAACATAAATGGATGCATGCAGACAAAAATAAATTCTCTTTGATGGCATCCCTGGGCTCAGTTCCTACCAAGATGGACAATTTATTTACATTTCTCCTTTTATGGATTGATCTTTCCACCAGCACAACACAGAGATACTCAGGCCATCTCTTTGGTGCTTCTTTTTCCCTATTTTCTTTATGAGATAATGGTCAATTAGGACTCAAAACCAACCAGAACTCTTCCACTCATTAGGGCTTGATCAACTCCTGACATTTATTGATAAATTTTCCCCTATGGTTTACAAAGAGACTTCATTTTTAAGAGTTTTTTAATCATTTTTGTGCTTTATTTTTTGTATTTACCTTTTGCACATTGGTTGGAAGAAGAACACAACTTGGGCTGTTGAACTTTGGGAGCTGCTCCCTGCTAACCCCTTTTCTTTTGGATTCTCATGATTTTAGGATTGTAGAAACATGGAATGGGGTGGCGGAAGGGACCTTAAAGCCCATCTTATCCATCCCCCTCCGTGGGCAGGGACACCTTCTGCTATCCCAGGTTGCTCCAAGCCCCATCCAAGCTGGCTTGACACAGGTTGTTTGGAATGCCAAAGGAAAGGCTGCTCGGATGGGGGTGGGGTGTTTAAAATTACATTCCAATGGGGATTCCTTTATTTTTATGTCTTTGTTGGTTTTAAATTATTTTATTCCCATGGGTCTCGAATTGGGTTTGGAAGCTGCAGAGGAGAGGTGAGAGATGGAGGAGTGGGGAATTTAGGATGAAATGTGAGGAGAAGGACAGCAAAACCCCAAAAGGTAAGAAATGGAGGTAGGGAATATCAGGGAGAAGAAGAGGAGGATAATAACAGGGGTGAGCTCTAGTCAGCACCAAGGTTTCTCGTCTCCAGCATCTGTCCTGTGTTTAGAGATGGGCAGGACTTGGAGTCTGGCAGTGAGCCACGATCCTGAGGGAAACGATGGCCAGGAGCTTGGCACATCAGAGCATCCCACACAGGGCCCCTTGTCCTCGCTCCACCCAGCTGGGTCCCCCTCTCCTGCCACGTTTGGACCAGGAGCTCTGCGATGGCAGCGCTACCAAACGTGCCCTGGGATCTGATTTCCTTTCATGGCCAGGTGCTTTTAATAACCCGCTGCCAACTGCCAGTGGCATTGCTGCAAGTGGTGCCTGGAATGAAAAGGGGGAAGAGAGGAAGGAAGAAAAAAAAAAAAAAAAAAAAGTCAATGAAACAGAACAGATAATTTTGCAATTTAATTTTCCATCTCCTCTAATAATGGTACCGGTGTCATGCTGATGGATGGAACTGTTAGATGCGGCCTCTCAAGATTAATTCCCCTCCTGTAACTTCAGCCGTGATTTTCCAGAGCAGCCTCTTGGCTCCCTTATTCAGTCTTCCCCCTGGTCCCTTCCCCTCTCCCTTCCCCAGGCTTCTCCTGCTCAGAAGAATGTTTTGGATCAAAGCCGACAAGGAGAATTAGGCTGGGTGTCAGGGCTGCCTTTCCTGACTGCTGAAGAGACTCGGGTCCTTTTCCTGAGGGAGAACACAGCTTTTATGTGGAAAACATCAGCAATCAGACCTGAAAATCCTCCCTTCCTTATCTGAAACTGCTGACTACTGCACAAATCCGGGGTATCTGCTCCTTCCAGGATCTCAAAGGATCTACATTTTTTTCCCATCCCACTTGGGCAGAAATCTCTGAAGCCCATTAAAAGTTTCACCGTAATCTGAGCTCCATATTTTCCCAAGACAGGAGATCTGGAATTTAAAGGCAAGGTTTGATCTTATCTATTCTTTATCTGATTATGGTGGCTCCACCAAATAAGATTTATCTATAAAGAAAATAATGCAATTAATGTCCCGGCTGCCCAAGTCTTTATGAAGACCTCTCGGATTTTGCTGAGCTCTCCAATTAAATGTAACTCTGTAAACCTGAGCGAACCAAACCCTTATCTGTGAAGGGGCAATGCTCCTAAATTAAATTTGTGGAGTTGGTGGAAAGGGTTCAGAGTTTTTTTGGTGTGTGAAAGGGACATAGAGACGTTGTTTTGAGTAACCCCCAATCCCTCTCAGCCTGGCAGGGAGCACACACACCACTAACCAGGGCTGTTCCTGCATTTATGTCAGCAAGGAATTTTCTCCTTCTGGCACGTTCTCTGGCATGCCATGGCTGAAGGGGCTCCAGGGAAAAGCAAACTCTGTCCTGGCACAGGAAAAAGGGATTCCCTTGAGGTCCCAAAATTGTGTGAGCCGCCAGCAATGAGCGTGTGCTGAGGGCCACGGTGTCCATGGCTCACTCCAAGTGCCAGATCTGGTCCAGAGGATGTCCTAGTAGGATATCCAGATGATTCATCTTCTCCAACAAATACAAACACCTAAAGGAGATCTTCCTCAAGCTGGGGGCTCTCTTAGGTCTCCAGCATTTTGGTGACCCCCAGAGTGTGTTCCGTGGGAAGACCTTGGTTCTGTTAAAGGGGGAAAGAGGGGAAAGGGGCACAAAAATTGAATCCTTTTAAATACCAAGGAGCTTCAGAGCAGCTCTAACCACCCAACTTCCAGCTGGGCAGTTCCCAGCCCTCTTCAGGCTCATCTCCAGCTTCTCCTCTCCATCTTCTCCTTCTTTGAGATCCAGAAGTGCAGGGAGCTTGGAAACTCCACAGTAGCAGTGTCAAGGCTGGGCTGGAAAAGAGTGGAGGGACAACCTGGGTGTGCCATTCCTCTGCAAACTGAGTCATTCGTGATCCACGCTGGACATCATCCTCAGTTTTTTGGGAAAACCAAGTCAGGCACAGCATGAGATGGGAAGGGTCAGCAGGACTGGGTTGGAAGGGGAGGTTCCACCATGAACAGGTTCACCATGAACAAGTTCATTCACTGCAACTCTGATTTCTGGCTTTGCTTATCTGTGTAAAAGCAAAATATCATTGCTGGCTGATCTCACCTGAATTATTTCCAAACTGCTTTTCCTCTGAGTTACTTGGGTTTGGACGCAGTCTGAAAAATAATTATTTGTGCACCAAGTCCTAGGGTTTCACTTTATCAGCTGACTTCAGTTTCCCAAGCTGAATTTTGGCTGCAACAACCTCCAAGATGGAAAAATATGTTCCTGTCCTGAAATCTGTCTTAGCCTCTTGTTCATTGAAGATGCTGATGGGAAGAACTCTTCCCATGAAATAAAAAAAAAAAAAAAAGAAATAAAATTACTTTGAAATTTGTATTTTCTGGAAAAATGGCTATCAGAAGAAAGTTCACACCCCTGTTAGCTGCTATTTTCAAATACCATTTATATATATATATGGGATCCTCCTTTCTGGATCACCTTTATCTAAGCCTAATTTATCCACTTAAAACTTCATTTCACAGGATTAAGGTTCCTGGCCTTTCTGGTTGTTCACCTCCCTGCCCCCATTTTCTTTGTTCGGGGAAGACCATCAACAAAATTCCTTTCTTGTTAGTGAAAGTCTTTTTTTTTGATAAACATTGCTTGGAATATACATCTTTTTTGTTTAAAAATGGTGATGCTACTTAATAACAAATGCTGAGGCCTCGACAGATGAGCATTGCAATCCTGGCTGGAAATAATTTAAAGCAACATTGCCAGATGTGTAGGGCAGGGGCAAATCCCAAATTCACTTTGTCACAGCCACACGGATTAAGTAGTTGGAAATGGTCATATCTGACCTTAGAAAGGGCTCCTCACTCTGCAGGGGCAGATCCTCAGCTGATCTTCACATCAAAGCGGGGAGGAATGGATTGAAACTGAAAGAGGGCAGGTTTAGATGGGATTTTGGGGAGAAATATTTCCCTGTGAGGGTGGGGAGGCCCTGGCACATGTTGCCCAGAGAAGCTGCAGCTGCTCCATTCCTAGAGGCATCCAAGGCCAGACTGGATGGGGCTTGGAGCGCTCTGGGGTGGTGAAAAGCGTTCCTGCCCATGGCAGGGGATAGAATTGGGTGAGCTTTAAGGTCCCTTCCAAGCCAAACCTTTCCACGATTCCATGATTCCATGATCCCCTTCAGTTTATCCCTGCTGATGTTCAGGTTGGCTGAAGGCTCCGTGGTGTTTCATAGTGACTTTGAAGGGACTGGGCACCCTGACATGGTGAATGATGACTTGGCGGCCCTCAAGTAGATCCAGAAGCTGCACATGCCACCCTCGGCCACAACCTAGCCTGGATTTGACCCTGCTTTCCTCTGGCATGAACATCTTCATCTTCCCTCAGTGTGGAAAAAGCTTTCACGTGGATGGACAGCCCAAAGGCCGGAATCACTTGCCCCATCCCACCTGGGAGCAGGCTCTTCCCACACCTCTGGCTGCGATGGGCCTCACCCCTTCCCTAATCAAAGAGCTTGTCCACCTCAAGGCGAGCAAATCAATTCCAGGATTTGCAGGAAAACTGAAATTTCCATTCCTTGTGTAAACAGCGCGTATCTCTCCAACGGTGTCCATAAAACTGCGGGAAAGTGCAAGCTCAGCAGCTGGAACCGGGTACCTCTGCGCAGTGAGCAAATCCCAGGTGGTCTCTGTCACGGGAGGTGATTTATGGGAACTCTCTCCCTCTTGGGCTGCTTTTATTTAGTCAGTGGGAGTTTGACAGCCCAGAGGTCACAGACACTCCAGTCACTCGTGGTTTCTCTACTGAAATGGAGAAATGCCTGCAGGGAGGGGAGAGGGGGGAGAGGATGGGACGGGGAGAGAAGAACGGAGCTGAATGCACGCTAGTGTCAGCCCCTGGAAAAACAGCAGGTCCATAAATAGTAAAGGCTTTGGAAGACGAGGGGCGATGAATGGTGCCTTAATCACAACTGAAATGTCAGGGGAGGAGGGGGAAGGGGTCTGTATTTATTCTCTCTTGCATGAGATTTCAAACCAGAGAGGCAGCATCCTTGGGGAGCTCACAGTGAAGTTTTTCTGTGCATCCAAGGAAGGAGCCTGTCCAGGCTTCTCACAGCTTTATTTTTTTTTTTTTAAACCACATTCAACTAAAATTTTGGAAAATGAATTAATGGCACTGCTCCTCCCTTGCTTCTGCCCTTCTCTTTGTGCTCGGGCAAGACTCTTCAGATAAATCCTTGTCTCAGTTTAATCAGGTTGTGGGAGGGCATCTTGAGACATCCTCGGAGATCTCCGGGGAAAGGTCCAGCAAGGAGGAACAGCAGATCCCAAAGGGCTCACACACAGCAAATCAATGGGAGAACACCTCCAAAATCCTTCGTACTGAGGCCAGTCCCACTTCCTCTGAGATTCAAAGCCTGGGACACTGCTACACCCTCTCTTTCCATGCGGAACACGTGTTCCCTTAACTTTGTCTTCATTAGAAATGTGTCATTTGTGATCTCAGCGGTACCTCCACACGGAGCCAGGGTAATGCTATTGGCTTTCCTGGAGCTGGGCTGGATTTACATCAAGGTGGATGAGATCAGTCTATTAGCCTCCCTGGCAAGCTCCCTGGAACGTGGTTACAATTTACTCTGCTCCCTGAAACCCTCAAGTTTTGTCCAATGGCTTCCCCTCCCTTGTAGATTGTGTACGTCAAGGTCACCAAACCCCAAATGTTCTCCAAAGTCCCAGGGGTCATGGCTTGATTTCATCCTGGATGTTTTGTACTAGAAGAAAAATACTCTGGGTCTTGTTTTCTAAGGTTCCCAGCTCAGGAACTGCAGGAAGCTGTTAAGTTCAGGTTTTTCTTGTGTGACAGATCAGCTTTTTAATCCATCTGCTGATACAATGCTCAAGTATAATTTGACTTTCCTAGGGGAAAATCTACAGCTGGAATAGTTACAGGGGAAAAAAAAAAAAAAGGTTTTCCCAAGAAAATCTCCCTTCAAGTTCATAGGAAATTGCAGTGACCTACAAAGCACAGAATATGAGTCGATTGGGCTGGAAGGGTTTGAGATGGCTGTTGGAGCTAATTTTTCCCCAAGGAAGAAACAGTTTTGCCTGCTTTGTGAAAGAGACCTGCTCCACGGGAAGGGATTTGGACTTTATCCTGCGGGCAGTCCTTGTGCAGTCAGGGAAAGGCTCCTTTAGGAAGGGTAGCAGAGCAGGGAGGAATGTTATCAATCTACATAGGGCACTTCTCTCCCAGCAGTGTCACAAAGGACCAATAAACACTCCAAGACCTCCTGATAAAGTGGATTTCACCCATGTAATCCCACTACAGGGGACCTGCTGGATGGTTTGTGTCAGATGAAGATAGGGAACAGACGAGAGAGAACCTCAGCCGTTTTGGGGGTGGGAGGTCACTGCTGTGGATGGAGAAGTGCAATAGCATCGTGTTACCGTGTTCCTGCAGGAATGACTCAATCCATGTGGACAAGGGCTGCTCCTCGCTCTTGGCTGAGGGACATCCCTCCTGCCGACGCCAACACAGCAGCCATGGGACTCCAAGCAGATCCTGAGGTGAATAAACCAGCAAAACAAACCCTATTTCCAGTTTGGGATTCTTTACTCACGCCCTCTGCGTTCATCCAGAATGTCATGATTTGTCTGGTTTTGGACCGAGAATCAGTGGAAAAATATGGGTTATATCATTATAAAACATATAAGTTTCATTACTCACTCTAACTCCTGTGTGCTCAGTATTTCTGAAAAAGGAGCATTTAAGCGCTGAGCGTGCACTTTAAGCTCCTTACAAGCAGCCCGTTAAAAAACTCTTGTCCCTACGTGTTTTTTTGCTCAATGAGGTGTTAAATAGGAGATGCTCTTCAAACAAACTAATCCGTCCACGAGAAAATATACAAAAGAAAGTCTCTGGAATGACATTTCCCGCTCCCCGAGCCCGTCAGAAACGCCGCCTGTCTTCTCCCGTGCCATCAGCCAGGGAGAAAAGGATGAAGTGGGAAGGTCTCAGCTTAGCAAAACAGCTGCCGCAGACTTGAAAGGCGAGGGGCAAGGTAGAGAGGTCTGCCCGAGATCACAGGCACTTGCGGGCAGATAGGATCTGCGGGAAGTGAAGACAAGGTGTGAGAAGTCTGTTCTTTCTTGTATCATCGCAAGGGCCCTTTTTTGAAGATAAGCCCTTTCTCGGGGGGGGGAAGGGGGAGGTCTTTGCACTTCAAGGGCGGGCGCTTTTCCACCTCCCCTCTGTTTGTTTTCTAATTTTCTTTTCACTCTCACGTCAGGCTCTTGGTGACCCTCTCTCTCAGCAGCATCACCAGCACCTCTTCCCGGGGCCCCGCAGACAGGGGTTAAGAGGCCTCCCGAGGGAAGGGAGTTTTACAGCGGGATCTGGAGGAGACAGCCCGGGGCTCAGGTGGCTGGGATGTGGGGGAGGAAAGGCGTCCGGGGAAATGCCAAGACACCCAAATGTGCTTCAGAGCGGTGACCACCGCAGGGATGGACCACGGGGGAGGTCCTGGGCACCTCCAGGATTTGTAAGCATCACCCCTACACAGAAAGAAGAAGGCTTCTTCCCTACCCACATAAGTACAGAGGAAAATCGTGGCAGGGGAATCCAAACGAAATTCAAGAGAAAAATCCAGAAATGTGGATTTTTTTTTATGGTGAGGAGCACTCCAAGCTCTTTGCATTCAAAATTAAAATCTTGGTCACCTTCTACCACCTCTCTTTGCAAATTGGAACTCTTCATTTATAGTTTCCACTACTTAAAAATCCTACAGATTTTCCCTCCTTTATGAAGCAACTGAAAATGCTCCATAGGTAAAAGGATGCTGGGTTTGCTGTGAGCCCAGAGGATGGGCAGTAACAGGAACTCAATTGCCAAAACCAGACTCTTCTGCTAAACATTTTGTTTCAGGGATCTTCTGGAGATTTGGGATGCAATGCTTTCATGCAGGAATGATGTTCAACCTTTCTTCCATGCCATCCAAACCAAAAAACAGCAGAGAAATATCCAGGTGTAGCTTGTCTGTGTCGGGTTGGTGACACAAAACACAGCCAAGTTCAGGAAACAAACACACCAAGGGAGCAGAAGGGAGCATTGCCAGGGAGAAAGAGGAAAATGAAGTGGGGAATGTTGGTGATTTCCCACTTAACCTCAGCCCACATCTCCCAGCCCTCTCTGGGGATCCCCTCCTGATCACCCACCCCAAATCCATAACACAACCGCCCATCTTTTCCTCAGCCCGCCCTTCCTCTAATCCCTCAGGACACACATGAGCTGGACCTGGGGTTTATGGGCAGAAACGGGCGATTTCAGGCTCAGGACACGCCTGGGAGCCCCCGGGGCCGAGCAGGGACCTGCTGCTGCCCGTGTCAGGTTGTTGTACAAACATCACCTCCCGCAAAGCCCCGGCGTGGTCCCCAAGTCAAGCACTGGAGACAGTTTGCCCAGTAGTTTGACCTTTCACCTCCCCTTTACTAAATAGACCTAATTACTGCGTTTGTCTGTCATTTAAGCAACAAATGACTCCATTGAGGTCATCTGAGGGAAGCTGGAGTTCTCAGCTGTCATCTCGGGAGAGCTCAGCTAATTTTATCCTGCTGGGGAAGAAAGCCCTGTGAAATTTTGCTGGAGGGCTCAGTTACAATCGTGGTTTCCTGGGAAGGGTTTGGTGACATGCTCACGGCTCAGGAAAGCGAGGTAGGGCCCCACCAGCTCCTCCTGGTTCCCAGTCCTTGGGGTTTTCCAGGGATTGCAGGAGAAATCTTAAAGGAGAAAGTTTCTGGGACCACCGAGAGCAAAGCAACCAAAGCAGAGTAAAGCATAATACTAATAATTATAATAATAAAAATAATCATAATGAAAACCAGTAATGATATGATAAAGCCATAATGACAATGATCATACTAATAATATTAATATTAGCAATAATAATAGTAATAATAATAATAATAATAGTGTCACAGGCAATTTTCTCTTCTAAATCCAGATTTTCCCACTGGAAATATCAATACTCCTGGTATGCTGACAGCCTTTTGTTCAGCCACAAAAAGAGCCAGAAACTGCAGATGAATTTGTTTCAACGGCGTTTCCTCCGCAGTTTTCCATCCTCGCAGTTCTGATGGCTCCCGGTTGGGTGTTTTGTGGGGAACGGGCAAAATGGTGCTGAAAGAGGGAGGTTCAGCCTGGAGAAAACTCAAAGAAACCAAAATGTGTGCATGGAAAGAAGAAGCAAACCTAAAAAATGGGTTTGTTTCCCCTCTGCCTGCACACACAGGGATGCCAGAATTGATTATGGGGAGGTAAATATATCTGTTTCCATGAAGAATTCCTGAAAATGCTCCTGTGTCTTTTTCTACATAGAAAGGTTTGAGTTGGAAAGGACCTTAAAGCGCATCCAGTGCCACCCCTGCCATGGCAGGGACACCTTCCACTATCCCAGGGTGCTCCAAGCCTCGTCCAGCCCTGGCCTTGGACACTTCCAGGGATCCAGGAGCAGCCAGAGCTGCTCTGGGCACCTGTGCCAAGGTCACCTCCTTCACAGGGAGGATTTCTCCCTAAATCCCAATCTAAACCCGCTCTCTTTTCTTTTGAAGCCAACATATGAGCTTGGGCGCAAGGCTTTCTGTTAAGACATGTTTAGAAGTTGTGCCAAGGCTCTCATTCCTGGTCTGGGAATATCCCTGCACCTCCAGCCTGCTTCACCTCCAGGACATCTCTACCAAGGATGTTTTTCTATCTTGCCCCTTTGGCCACATTTCCCTTTTATGTGCAGCTCCTGCTCTGGCTCTTCTCTGTGGTATTGGCTGTTCCCTTCCTGTCCTCACCTCGCAGTCCATCCCCACCCTTGCCCTCTCTGTCCCTCAGATTTAAGTCCTGGCCTCTGGATCTGCCGTCATCCCACCTCCATCCCTGCCCTGCAATTTGAATCGGGACCTCCCCGTTCCCTGCCAGGCTCCTCCTCTGGGTGTGAGGGGTCCCCCTTTAAACATCTGCAAAACATCTCCAGGCTCCTCAGGCCCCTCTGCAAAGCTCTCCAGCACCATGGTGCCTCGAAGACAAAACAAAACATGACAGCAGCCGGAATTGTTGTTGTTCCCATCACGCTAATGTCAACTGAGCGCTTCCTCCCACTGTCGCCGTCTGTCTCCAGCCATCTCCAGCGTCTCCTCTGCTCCACCACCCTGCCAGGCCCAGCTGAGGGAAATCCAAGGGCTGCTCAGCCTCTGGCACTGACAAAAATCACCCCTGCAGGAGGGGAACACCTTGCTTGGAGCTGCTCTGAGGGATTGGAGCTGTCCCACTCCAAAAGGAAGTGGAGATGGGATTTTATCCCAACTTTCTACAGCGCAGGAGTCTTGGTACCTGCCTGGGGCGGTGGGGTAGAGCCAGGAAGGGCTGGAGGCTCAGCAAAGCCTGTCCCTCAATCCAGGAGGGAATCCAGGGGGGAACACCCCCGTGGAGGTTTGAAAGGCGAGAAGATGGTGACGGATCGGGCGCGCTCGAAGCGCTCAGTCAGCCCCGTCTTTCAGCAGGGCTTAGATTAAGTCTGTCAAACTCAGATCTTTTTCTCCTTCTTCTCACTCCCCCTTTCTCTGCTGACACAACCGAGCAGCGCCCAAGACGTGTTCCATCAGCAAAGAGAGGTGCTCTCTGCGTAATAAATGCCTAAACAAGGAATTAAAATGGTTGCACTTTTACTTTCCTGGTTGGTGAACCTTCCAGGGATTTATTTTCTTTCTATAGGGAAAATTTTCTGCATCAGAACCACTGCAGAAAGAGTTAAAATAATCTCACAGCATTATCTCTGCAGGGAGGTGGGAGTTGTCCTGCTTTGCCTGGGTTAACTGGAACAAAATAAAACCAAAATTAAGTTATTTTGTTGTATATAGCAGCATTTTTTGGAGCACATCACTCCAGTCTGAGGGCAGGCTGTGTTCTCCCTAATAAAGTGTTTTTAGGAAGGAGAGAGGAGCCTAAATGAAACCCAGCCCCGCTAAAGCTTTTCATGTGCAAATCACAGAAGCAGGAAAATAGAGACGGGACTTTATCGCTAGCCCGTTGCAAAATTTAAATAAACATCATTTCTTATGCTCCAAGGAGATTTTGATGAAAAGGTGAATGTTATTACAGGTGCTTAAAGGCTTTTTAAAGCCTTATATCATGACATGGGATGAAAATGGATAGAAAGAGACAGCGAACATTGGAATAACATCCTCCTTTAGTTCCTCCACTGACAGATCCCTGTTTCATCAGAGCCCCGGCAGTATTTTAATAAGGCTGAAACACAGCTTTCAAATTTAGAGCTGTTCACCTGAAACAGAAGGATTTTCTCAGGTTTTCAACCCAATTTTTTCGCCTGGCCCCTAAATGTCATCTCCTCCCTGCTCCTCTCCGTCACCCACCAAGAGAAGAATCCTGAATCTACGTCAAGAGGATGAAGCAACGCCAAATTCTCTTCCTTCTTAGCGAGATGACAAATTCTATTTAGATTTTGGCATCTCTGTGCTGACAGAAAAGAAAGGTTGCTCATAACTGATGTGTTTTTATAACGTGTTTGGAGGCACCAACACCTCCCAGGACAGGAATGGGGAAAAGGAGAAGCGTAAAAAATATTGCTGCGTATTAAAAAAATAAAAAAAAAGTTACAACATCTCACCAAGTCCTCAGTTTTTAGTTCAAGGAAAACGTGAACAGCTGCAGCCACCACAAATTCCAGGAGCTTGGATTGAAGGAATAAAGTATGTTTGTTGTGGAAAGGCACAGGGAGGTTATTTGTGGAGACAGGTCAGTGTGGGACCATCAGGTACAAGATTAAATTGTGACCTAAAACACCCAACCAAGGAACCACCGTGAGTTTTTTGGTTTGAATTGAGGATGGGTGAAATCAGCTCAAGGCTTTTCAGGAAAAAGAAATATCTATGGGAACAAATTGTCAAAAAAAAAAAAAGAAAAGAAAAGAAAAGGAGAAATAAAGCAAAATAAAGAGCATGGTGGAGCCTTTGAGCCAAGCAGTGGGAGTGCTGACCTCCTGCTGTCTGTGTACCCTTCCTGAATAAATATTGCTGTCGTGCACAGATAAAAGATTATTTTTATAACAAAATTAGCTTCTCTCCCATTCTCCACTGGTTTAGCTTTCCAGGCAAAACACTGAATTTCAGCTGAATGGGTAAGAGGAAACATCCCAATGCCCAAAAATTAAAAGAAAAGCCTGATTAAAAAAACAAGAAAAAAAGATTATCTGTGTATTTTTTCCTGTTTTTTTCTTCTTTTCCAAAGATCTGATTGCTGTTGCCTGGTCTTGTGTTTGTCTCTTGCCTCAGCATTGGTTTGACATCCACTGACAGACACTCAGCTCAATCCCAAATGTGCTGACCTTGGACTGTATTGGGTGTTTTTCCCCCATCCCACATGGAGATCACGGGGAATGGGGTTTTTCCACCCATCTGATGGTGAAAAGGGACCTGCAACACTCAAACATCCTCTTATGGACACGAGTGAGGGCAGGACACAACAGCAGGTTACAAATTCTGGAGATCCCCCAGCCCTTTCCCCTGGGTGTTCCTTCAGTGGAGACGAAGCAGCCTTGGGAACTGAGTTAAACCCCCCTTCCTCTGCCAGCTCTGGGCATCTTCAGCTCACTTGAGGACAAATATTTCCATCCCAAGGTCTGCATTCCACTTGCACTGGGACAAAGACAAACCTGGATCATCCCACTTCCTTCTGGTTAACACTAAAACACTGGGAATACAGGGATTTTTATTCCTGTGTGAAGGAATATGCATTGAAAGCTGAAACAAAGGGCACTGGAACAGCATCCCTGAAAACCACAGCCCATGTCCCGAGCGTTGCTGGCTCTGCTTGCTGCAGCTGAGGACCCTTTACCCCCTCTCCCCATGGCTATGCATTAATCAGACCCAGCTACCAGCTACACACCTCTTCCTTCACATCATGCCTGGGATATTTCTAGCTTCTTTTTAAGGGATTCATGTCCTTTTAAACTCCTTTCACCTTCAAAAATCTCTTGCACGCCGGAGAGGCAACAAACCCCGCCGCTGTTCTCGCGTGCGGGGAACCACAGTGGTCACCCAGTGGTTTGCATTAGGTCAATAAATGTCTTCCCCTCAGCGTTTGAATTGTTCCCAGGGGAGGAGTGAGGTTATTTTGTTATCTCAAACATCCAGGGAGGCTTTTCAGGGATGAGCCCGGCGTGCCTGTGTATACCCAGGCACACACGGAGACGAGGATGCACATGAAAGACCCCGTTATGAGTCTCAAACTGAGCTAAACCTCCTCTAGACCTCACTGAGATTGGGGCTGGACTTGGCTCCAAGGTTCAAACTCCATCTGCTGCCCTCAAAAGATCTTTGTTAGCCCTGTTTTCGTGTCGTGGGGCTGAGGAAAGCTGACACAGGGAGAGGTTTTGGACCTGGGTTGCTCCATTTTAAATTTGGGGTAAATCAGGAGCAAAAGGGTCTGGGTTTGCTGGGGTGCGTTTAGGAGCCACTTTCCCTGGTGTAGGGTGGTAGCAATTCACCCTGGTAAAGTGTTTTCTCTCCTTCCCAGCTCCAGTGCTGTGCAATAGGAATTTCAGATGGATTTTGAAGCCTTTCCCCCCTCAGATTCAGCACTGAGAACAAATCCAGCAGGAAGGAAAAAAAAAAAGCAAAAAGAAAGCAGCAAAGCCGCCAGATTGCAAAATCACAGCGGGTTTGGACCTGTTATTGGCCTCTTCTACTCCTCATCCCCCTTATCTCTCCTTCTGCCCTTTCCCCTCCCCTTTAAACCGCAGGGAGCAGCAATCGGGTCATTTATCAGTATCCTGGGGGCTTTTGTGGCTCCCAGTCCTCCCGTGCTGGCTCCCCATCCCAAACCACCCGCAGCCTCCGCTCCCCTGCCCAGCGCAGAATTCCCGGGGTGCTCGCGGTGAAGCCGGGATGCAGCAGGCGCGCACCACTGCTCCCTTCTGGAGAAGCACATTTCGTATTTCTAGGAGAAAAAAGGGTTTTTTCCCACTAGGATAAAAGCTGGAGATAAACTGATAAGAGCGCGGAGACTGCGATGGGTGATACCGGGTAAAATCCCTCCAAAAAAATCTCTTGTTTTGCTTTCAGTGCCTCGTATTTTGTAATAAAATAACTTCTCTCACACCCCTGGGTAAAGAAGGGGAAAAGCCTCTGTCTGGTGTCTTGTTTGTGGTGGTTTCCCAGAGTTTGGAGAATAAAACTCGATTTCCTAAGCAAGAGTGAAACCACAGACGGGAGGGTGCTGGAATTGGGGTCGGGGAGATAAGGGAGAAAGCAATCCCAGATGGGGGCAGCGGGTTCAGGGGGGAAAGAGGACTCAAATCAGGTTGAAACAGATGTTCCAATGTCTGGATTTTGCCAAACATTTCATACTCAAAGTGTCCGGGGCTTTTTAGTTGAACCCTGTCTCACCAGATGGGAAAAACCTGTTGAGATCAAATAAAAGCATCAACCTCTTTACCAACCCCAAAAATAGATATTTTTAAGTCTGAAGGACTTCAATTAGCTCTTTTTATTTATTTTTTTTTATGATTGCAGTTGTCCTCCAGAAAATGGGATCAAAATTTTGGGGTGTTGCTGCTCTCAGCTGAGGGCAGCAGAAGCAGCAGGAAATGGAGAAGAAAACAAGAAACTCCTCTGGGCTGTAAACTCCGAGGGATAAGATTTTGTTATCACGCAATTCCAGGGAGGTTTAGATAAGGTTGGGGCTGATTTAATAAACTCCAAGCTGAACTTCTGGACTGTCCAAAAAAATCTCTATGTCTTTAATTGCTCTGGAGAGAGGGAAAAAAAATAAAAATGAACAATTTCATTTAATTTCATTGAAAGAATTACAACGCTTAATGTACGGATTGTTATTTATATAACCCCGGGATTAAATCAGATAGTAAGTGGCTGTAATTATTAATTAATATTGCTGCAGGAAGAGCCCCAGTGTGTAAAAGCTCAGCAAAAGCAGAGCTGCAGCAGAAGGAGATAAGGGGGTGAAATTCCGACCTGGAATCCACCCGGCTCTGTCCCTTATCACTGCCCACAGCTGTGGGGACAGGGACACATCTGGAGCTGAATCCTTCAGGATGAGGGATGCTCCTGGAACTGGGCTTTGCATCACAGGGACTGCAGCCCGTGGCCAGGCACGGCTTGTCCTGCTTTATTTTAAAGGAGAGTTTATCCTTGTCACAGAAGATGGAGCATGGAGGAAGGATTTGTACCTTTAAAATGGGATTTAGGAGAGGGAGGTGGCAGATTCCTCCCCAGAAGTTAAAAAGAGACCTTTAGAAACTGAAACACAGGACCTAAACTCTCTTTGCAAGCTCCAAATTCCCCCTTGGTGCTACTAAATATCGAATATTTAATTCACCGTGGTCTCCTGTGCACGGTGGACAATATAAAAATCCATGGAAAAATAAAAACCTATGGAAGGACACATCTAAATGCAAATACAGGTCAATTTATTAATTTATTCGAGCACTGTGGTGGAATAAATAGGAATTCATAAATCCAATCTCAGGCTAACAATGAAAATTGTGGCACTGTTGGTAAGGAAAATCCAGATCTCATTCCTTGCTTGTTCTCTGCCTGAGCCTCTGGGAACTTTCTCCTCTATGCCCTAAATGTTGTTGCCTGTAAAACAGTAAAAATTCCCTTTGGCTGCCCAATCCTTCGTTTACAGCTCCATGCTGCAGCTCACGCTTTTTCCACTCAAAAAACAGCATTTCTCCTTCAGATCATGTCTCTCTGCAAATCAAAACTGAAATAACCCAGCAGCCCTAAATGTATTTCTAATTTCCTTCAAATAAACCATTTTCCTCTGTCTGGAAAATATATTCCAAGGGGGAAAGTCGGGAGGAAGAGCCATCAAGATATTTCTTGAAGTCTTAATTTTGTATTCATCTTAAGAACTTTATTTTTAATAACTTTTGCTTTCACTTTAATCCATATGATCTTCTTTAATCATGCTGCCATTACTTAAAATTTCTTCTTTTTTCCCAAGGAATAGCTGCAGCATCAACACATCACAAACACGGAGCTCTGCACAAAGCAGGTATCCAGAGATAAAACTCAAAAATTACATTTCTTATGTTAAAAACTCCATAAATAAAGGTCAAAGCTGGACTCTGTAAATGGTAAAACACAACCTGGGTGTGAAAGTCACTCTTAAATTCTTTGTAATCCTGGCAGGAAGCAAATGTCCTGTCGGGGGAGATCAAAAAGACAAATTGTTCCTAGGTTTGCAATCAAGGCTGAGTTAGACAGATGAATCCAAAAGCACAGAGTGGAAATTAATAAAAGCCTGAGCAGGACTTTCAAGCAGACACAGGACACTGACAGTTCATTTAGCTTCTCCAATTAATTAAGAGGAAAGGACGCTGTTCCAAACACATGGAAATTGAGGATTCTCTTTCATTTCCCTCGAGCTTGGTCAAGGTCCAGTTATTTAAAGAACAAATATTCCCATTCCTGGGGCAGAGGGATCTGCTGCTGTGACATCATCCCTCCAACTGCAGGAAAAGTGCAGCTTGCTTTGGGCTGATTTTCAAATAACTACAAACTCATTCTTTCCTTCTCTTCAATTTCAGCACTCAGCTCATTGTTATTATTATTATTATTACTAAGACCATTAAGATTTATTATTTTTAGAGAAGGAGGGGTGAAAATCCCCGTGATAAGCAGAGATGCCATTAGGGGAAGAAATATCAAATGCAAATCTGCGATGCTGGGAACAAATAAACTTGAAGGAACACCAAAGCAACGTTCACCTGGGAGAAGGAGGAGGAGCACATTAGAAGAGGGAATTTTGGGCCGGCTGGGCTCAGCCTTGCAGCGATTCCAGCCACGCAGGGCGTGGAGGGGAAGGAAGCCCAGCTATCTGCAGGCTGTGTGTTAATAAATACGCGGGAGGTTATTCTCCTGGTGGAATGCATAAATCTTCCCTGTGTGCCTGGAATGTGAGGAGCAGGGCAGAGCCAAGGCGAGTCCTGTCCAGATTCCCCAGCTTTCCAAAGGATGCCTCATTTATGAGCACAGGCAGCCCCGAGTCTCCCGGGATCTCAATCCCGGCCGCCCGGAGCGATCGGATCCGAGCTCAGGAGCAGCTCCACGGGCTGAGGCTGGCAGTGCTTCTCCCAGCACAGCAGCCATTCAAAACTTTCTTTTGGGCAAACAGCAGCACCTCTGGAGCCCTCCCAGCACCAAAACAAACACAAATCACCCTTATCACACTCTTATCACCGAGCCAGCCCAGCCACATCGAGGCCGTACAAGTTATTGCCACACAGATTGTTGTTATCGCTTTCAACAATCGTAAAAAAATTGAAGTGCAACAATTACAATTTTTGTCACGGTTGCTTGAGCTGTTTTGCAAAGAAAGCTTTGGTTTTCATTTAATTTTAGTCCCTGCTCACCAAACACAAGGGTCTTGGAATGATAAAAACAAAGTTTTGGAATGGTTTGGGTTGGAAGGGACCTTGAAGAGCATTTCCCCTGCTGTGGGCAGGGATATTTTCCGCTAGACCAAATCTTCCAGCCACACAAGCAGAAGATTCTTGATGTGTAGCAGAGCAGGGAAAGAGTTAATTCTGAGTTTGCAGCCCAAAATAAAGAATCCCAGCTTCCACCTTCCCAAAAATCGCTCTGGGCCCCGGAGGTGCATCAGATGTGTTTGGAATACCTGGGTTTGGAGAGGGATCCCACCCCACGTTCTGCCCTCAGCTCTTGATTTCCAGCAGAAAGGAAATGAGTAAAACCGAGGTTATCCATTCCCAAATCAACTGCAAACTCAATCTCATCCTGTAATTGCAAGGAAACCTATCCGAGCCCGTGCTGGGTGTCCAGGCTCAGCTGGAAGACACCAGAGTAATTCTATGTTATGGATACACCAACTTATTAGCAAAGACTTGGGGCTAAAAGCTTTTCCTCTTGTTTTGGTTTGCACGGGAGGGGTGAGGGGATGGGAGAGAGGAGGTGACTCCCTTGGCTGTGCCATCTGACATCAATTGTGCCACTGAGTTTCCAGGTTTTGGTGAAGAGTTTCCCCAAAATGTAAGAAAATTGTTATTAGATGTTTACAAATACCTCCCTAAAACTTCAATATAATTTGAGAGCATCATTTAAGGCAAGAGGGGGAATTTTTGAAGGTCCAGGCTTTACAGGGCTCTCAGACATTCCCAGGATCAAACCTCTCTGCAAGCTGCTACAATTATTACTCTCTATCCATGGGGAACAGGCAGCAAAAATAAAAATATTCCTTCTTACAGGCCATCCCCATCCACAGGGAGGGGTGAGAACAGCTCTCCCTGCAGGAGCCATCTCCTTACTCCGGAGGCAGTTTGGATTTTTGCCAGAGGGGAATGCTGCTCAGCAGGCACCATCCCAGCTCCACTCAGCATCCTCGGAATATCCCAAACCCCACGCTGGCCTCGGAGCACGGAGCTGGCAGCAGCTGGGGAAGGCACGGAATGGGACAATGAAGGTCACCAGATCTTGTCCTGGGGTGGCAGCAGGCAAGATCCACTTTGAATCCCAAGGGATTCATTGCATCCCACCCCAGGTTCTTGGGAAGCCACAAGGATTTGGCTCAGGGGAAGAGGGATGGGCAGGGAGGGTTTGGGCTCCTCTTTTTGGGTGAGCATCAAACAGGAGTCAGGGGAATAAATGTGTACGTGTGCTCCTGCAGGTAGGGCTGGAATAGGACTCTGGAGCTCAAAAGAAAGACAAAAAGGGGGAAAAAGAAGATTTTTTTAAAATATTTTTCCCACAAAATTCAGGAAACCATCCCAAATTTCCATTGCAAGGCAAGCCTCTGCAATCCACCAGGGAGAGGAAGTTGAAGCAGACTGCCTGTCCCCAGTCTCAACCACACACAGACACCGGGACACACAGGGGACAGCACTGGACACCATGAAACAAGGAAACTGGGAAAAGGAAAAGAAACTGCATCATTTTTGGCCATTTTTCAGCCCGAAGTGCTGGTCTGTAATTGTTACCAAACTGGAATAGAAACAAGGGATGCCTCCAGCCACGACCAAAAAAAGCAGCAGCGGATCTAAATTTCCATCTCCCGTTTATTAGAAAGTGCTCTTTGCAGTGGGAACCCTTTCAGCATTGTTCCAGCACAGGCTCTATTTAGTCTCCAGCAGGAAAAGCAGGTCTGAAGATTTCCTCATGAATTACAAATAGATCCCAGCAGCCCAAAGTCCCAGCAGTTCATCCTCTGCTCCAGCCCCCCGTGAAATTCAGGAGTCATTTGGCACTGGGATAATCAGGGGTGACATTCCTCACTTGCACCTTTCAGACAGATTTTATTATTTTTTTTATTTTCTATACCTTTGAGAATTAGGGAATTTTTGGAGGGAAGAAAGCACAGGGGAGGGAGGAGGAAAGGGGACCTGGGTGTTATGTGAAAAGCAGCTGAACTGCTCTTTTTAAGCCTGGGAGAGACACAAAAAGACTGGAAAAGGAGGCTGGGTACAGCCCAAAGGAGAAAAAATTCCCGATGACAGGAATTGAGGGACATAAAAAGGGATGTGGAAGCTCCCAGGGGACATGGAATTCCTGGGAAAAGGGATTGGGGGTTATAAAATTACTGGAAAAGGGGGATTTGGTACTCCCCAAAGGACACAAAAACCCTGGGAAAATGGATTGGGGACTTTCAGGATCCCCAAAGAGGTACTGAATTCCTGGGAAAAGGGATTGGGGGACATAAAAACCTGGATAAAGGGATTGGAGACCCCCCAGGATTACTCATTGTCACCTCAAGGGACAGAAAAAACCTGGAGAAAGGGATTGGGAATCCCTAAATGGACACAAAATTCCTGGGAAAGGGGATTGAAAACTCCCAAAAAGACACAAGCCCCCTGGATCCAGATGTTGGAGACCCCAAAAATCCAGAAGCTCCTAGAAATGGGGAGGAGGTGGGAGATTTTTGGTCTCCAGATTCCTGGATGGAGCTGGAAGTGCTGGAAGACAACGGGGTGGGTGCTTGTGATGACCCTACAAGATGATTTTCTGGGTGTTTAATGGAATTAGGGTGACACAACAAGCTGCTAAATCCTCAGTGGCTTCCCTGGAGCAGGGAGGACTCCTGTCATCAATAATTTAGGAGCAAACCCTGGCTTTTAGGGTTTGTTTTTTTTTATTTTGGCAGCTTTACCTCTGCAAATCAAAGGCGGCATCACCCAAAACGCAGCTCCTGCCTCGCACCTGATGCGGGGCAGAGGATGTGCAGCCATGTGGGATTCTCATCTGCTGGGATCCTCCAGGGGAAGGCTGGGAGTGATTTATTTTCCCCCAGCAGTCGCAAGGTATCCTCTCCATTGTTTTCAGAGCCCGGGAGGGGTCAGAGGCAAGGCAGGGAACAGAGCTGTGCCCAGCTCACGCAAAGCTCCCGGCCCGGGGCTGCAGTAAACAGAATCTCCTCAAAGGTCACCTCTTCGGGCTCCCACTGCAACCACCAAAGGAAGCTGCAATCATTTTTCAGCCCTTTAAACGCCGGGCTCCAATGCACAATTTTCCTACACGTTCCTGGTTTGTGAGGAGGCTGCTTAGGAGGCATTTCCTTGCCAAGAAAAGCTTCTCTTTCCTCCTGAACCCGGGATAGAGCCGGGCAGCTCTCGGCAGAGTTAGGGGTCAGGTCACGAGGGATGAGAGCTCGCAAATGGGCACCCCAAAGCAGGAGGCTTTTACAGCAGCAATCTGGACAACAAAAATACCAAAATAATGCTCCAAATACCACTGAAAAACCTCCACTGGTAGCGTAAGAAGGATCAGCTCTGGGCTGAGAAATCCTTTCTGGGTAGGAAAATCACTGATTGCATCTCTATTTCCTCTCCTGAATCACGGTGAAAAATCTTAAAATTTCTCCAGACCGCTTTCCCCCTCCCTCCCCATCCCCTGCCACCACATTTCTAAACCCATTTTCCCCCCCTCTTATTTCCAGCAGGGAATTGGGTCTCTCCTTGTCACTCATCCTCCCCAAACAGCCAGAAAAAGCTCAGCCCTGCTGCAGCACACCCGGCTGAGCCCCATCAGCAGCTCCCGAGCTGAAGGGCGAGCCCGGCGTGAATTAAGTGCTGTCAAAGCTGGCATGGAAAGTCCACCCTGAGGACTGACCCTCCGTGAATGGCCACTGTGTTTATGGGAATCGGCCTCCAGATTGCTTCTCTCCTGCCCAGAGCCCCAAGGTGTGTCAATAAAAATCTCTGGGTTTCATTAGGCAGCCCCTGGCTGGATACATAAATAATAAGGCTGTTGTCAGATCTCCCCGTGGTGTGTAAGGGCAGATCTGGAAACCTGAAGGCCACGACCTTCGTGTTTCTCAGCAGGGACCGAAACGCCCTCGGAGCCAAAGGAGTGGGAAAATGAGAGTCTGTGTTATGCTTTAACATGATACTGACAGGCAAATGCGATTTCTCAGGGTTCACTCCAGCCAACACTGATCTGTTTTATAATCTCTGGCCTGGCTGCAGCTCCGGGGCTGCTGCAGGAGGGGATGCAGGCACAGGGAGATTCCCCTTGGAGCTCTGCTTGGATCATGGGGCAACCCAGAGGTGCTTCTCGAGGGGAGGGTGGAAAAGCAGGGCCGTGTTTGGGATGAGGAAAAGGAGAATGAGTTCAGAGCATTGGGAGGAGATGGCAGAAGGGGAGAGCTGGGATCCTCACACCCCTCGGCAGGGCTGGAGAAGGAGCCACGGGCCAGCTGAAGGGTGGCTGCGGCGCTGGAAACCCAAAGCAGTGACCCGGGAGGGATGGCAGCCTCCTCCTCTGGCCTCCAGCTCCCTTCTACCTCAGCCACTTCCAGGAAATCCCGGCCTGCTCCTCTGGCCAGCCAGTCGGGAGCAGCTGCCTGACCCTGGGGCAGGTCCGGGAGGGACCCTGGGGCAGGGTGGGGATCAAGAGCTCTTGGGGCTTTTCGGAATTGACACTTCCAGGGCTCCAGGTCGGTCCATCCCAGCAGGACCAGCACAAAACATGGAGCAGCTCCTGAGCCACAAATCCCAGGGAAGGACAAGAACTGGGGGGATGCTCCTGGTGTGAAATCAGGCGGGGATGCAGGGAGGGGGTTTCGGGGATGGTGGCAAAAATTTTAGGGACTGGAGGAGGAGAAGGCCCAGCGGCTCAGTGGGGTTCAAGGACGCTTCTTCCTTCATCCTGGGGCTTTGGGGATGTTTCTCCCTTCATCCTGGGGTTAGGGATGCTCTCCCTTCAACCTGGGAGTTTGGGGGTATTTAACCCTTCGCTCTGGGGTTCAGGGATGCTCTCTGTTCCTCCTGGCACTGCTCAAGGAGGAAGGATGCTGTGCCGTGCCTGACCATGCTGTTTACCTGTAATTTCCAGGTGAATTAGCTGCTCTGGCAGCGCAGCCCAGGGGAGGGGCTCCCGAGCCAAGGTGAAGTTTCAGGAAAGGTCAAGAAGGTTTCCAGCCTCGGCACAGAGCACTGCACCCAAAAGGGCCTTTTTGGTCAAAAAACTGGGGGAAAGAGGCTGTTAACTCCGGTTTGGGAGCTCGTTAGGGATCCACAGAGGTGACAGTGCGAGGTAGGAGCCCGGCAGGCCGGGTCTGAGGGGAGACAGGAGAAGGTCAGCAGATGACTTTATGAGCTGTGGAAGTAGCGGTGGCATTTTTCCAGGAGTACACTCTGTCTCCTGCCCAGGAATGCGCTCCCCGCGCAGGGGGGACAGAGTTAATCACCCTGCGAGCAGGGCAGGAAACGCTTCCCGGGGCTGCCGAGGGGCCGGAGCCCCCGGGGAGCCGCAGCCCGGCGGGAGGGGAGGGTCCCCGGGCAGGAGATGCGTGCGGAGCCGGCGCTGCGCGGTCCCTGTGTGGTCCGCGGGGTTTCGTGTGTGTGGTCCTGCAGAGCCCCGCTCATCTGTCCAGAGGCTGCTAACTGCCTGCTGAATGACCACGGCTGTTTACTTTAGCTCTGTCTGCACCGACTGAACTCTGATCGCTGCCTTTCCTCCAGCTGGGCCGGCTCAGGACCCCAGCGCGAAGGAGAGAGGGACGGGGATCTGTGTGTGTGTGAGGCTCCAAAAAAAAAAAAAAAAAAAAAAAAAAGAGAAAAAAAATTAAAAAAAAAAAGAAAAGAAAAAAGAAACAAGGAAAAAAAAAAGGAAAAAAAAAAAAAAAGAAAGAAAAAAGAATAGGCTGCAAATGGACTCCGGTGTAAATCACGGCGAACAATTTATGGGCCATTTTGTCTCCCATCATTTCTGCTCTGATCCCCACCCCCCCTCCCCCTTCTTCACTCAAACAGGCTCATAAATTGCCCGTGCTGAGTGCTGGCAGAAAGGTTTTTCATGTTCCTGACAGCTGCAATAAAAATATGCCTGTGTGTCTGGTGACTGCGTGAGGGGGAGAGCTGGGTGTCCCCGCAGGGTGCCCGGGGTGGGGACCGGGACTGGGCTGGGGGGACACTGAGGTGACCCCAAGGCTGTGCTGTGAGTTCTGGAGCGAGCACACACCTCCCTGTAATTCCGTGTGTCTGCAAGGATTCCAGGCTTTTTCTGATTGCAAATCCATATTTGTGCTGTGATTCCTTGTGTGTGGATGCTGTGATTCCATCTTTTTCCTGTGATTCCATGTGTGTGAATGTTGTGGTTCCATTATTTTCCTGTGATTCCATTCTTTTTCTGTGTTTCAATGTGTGTGAATGCTGTGATTCCATTTTTTTCCTGTGATTCCATTTTTTTTTGTTTCCATGTGTGTGGATGCTGTGATTCCATTTTTTTCCTGTGATTCCATTTTTTTCTGTTTCCATGTGTGTGGATGCTGTGATTCCATCTTTTTCCTGTGATTCCATGTGTGTGAATGCTGTGATTCCATTTTTTTCCTGTGATTCCATTTTTTTCTGTTTCCATGTGTGTGGATGCTGTGATTCCATCATTTCCTATGTTTCCATGTGTGTGAATGTTTTGATTCCTTTTTTTCCCATGTGTGTGGATGCTGTGATTCCATCTTTTTCCTGTGATTCCATTTCTTTGCCCTGTGATTCCATGTGTGTGGATGCTCTGGTTTCACATTCCTGTGTAATTCCATGTGTGTGCTACAATTCCCCAGGTGTGGATGTGGTGTGATCACATATTCATCCTGTAATTCCATGTTTTTCCTGTGATTCCATGCGTGTGGATGCTGTGATTCCGTTTTTGTGCAGTGATTCCAGGTGTGGGGGTGATCTGACTGCACATTCCTGCTGTAATTCCATATTTGTGCTGTAATTCCATTTGTGAATGTGGTCTGATTGCACAGTCACGTTTTAATTCCATATTTTTCCTGTGATTCCACAGGTGTGTGTTATGCTATCACATATTCCTGCTGAAATTCCATATTTGCACTGTG